>NC_141992.1:176610324-176922655 GCF_049901715.1 Pseudonaja textilis | reverse complement strand
GCTCTAAGGTTTGCCATTGGCTTGTTCCAAGAAGTTTTTTTTCCCCCCTCTCCCAAGCCCTGGGATCTTGTGCTAATCTCCCGCTGAAATAGTAACCCTGCTCAGCTGTGTCCCGGTCAGTTAAGACTGGCTAGTAGTTGGCAGACCGTTGTACAAATGCAGAATCAGGTTCACAGCAAAAGGTCCAGTGAAACAAAAGAACACAATCTAACTAAAAATGAGGTAGCTCTCATTTCATTGAAATAAATGGTTAATTGGTTTGGTTAATTTTCAGTTGGGCTGTTGCACTCAAATTTCATGAATATGCTATTTTATAAATGGGATCTGGTTTCCATTTTATATATTTGGAACACTGAGCAGGTAAGACTATATGGCTCATGACACAGGTCCCCATATTGTTACAGGGACAAAAGTGAGGAATCTGCTGTTTCTATAATTCCTGCTTCTTTCACATTAGTTATGTTGACTATAAAGAATTGTTGTTCAGCAGCAACATACAGAAAGCAGCAGATGACAGATTACCCTGTCACCAACCAAAGGTGTCTAGATCCAAGTTCGTTGATTTTCTCTTCCAAGAAGAGATTCTGGGAGATTTTCTCTCCCAGAGGTACTTTCAGAAGTACTTCTGACATTTGCTCAGAAATTTACCTGATTGAACTCAAATTCTATTTTTATTTATTTTATTTTATTGAAATCAAAATAAACTCAAAATCTTCAGTGAAAGCTAATTCAGCAAGCTGTAATGAATGTTCATGGACACTTCATTCTGAAACACCAATTTAGTCTGACCCAGTGGTCATTTCTGTGGCATCTGTCTTACAAAACTAGAATTTAGAAAATTAGATATTTTTTAAAAATATTAGAACTTATCATACGATTGCCAGAGGGCTCAGAGAAATAATCAGAATTGTTCTTGTTCTTCTTTCTACATATTTTAAAGTGTCTTACGATAACCTTTAAAATATGTAGAAATTTATAGATGAAATGTTTTATCAACCTAATAATAACTTGCTAAGAACTGCCCAACAAGCTTTTTTTAGGTAGGAAGGGAACCATTTAAAAATTGGCTTTCTTCTTGCTTAATGGCAAACATACACATTCTAAACGTTGAAAATATCCTATATGTTGGCATAAATATTTTAAAATGAATAGACCCCATAAAGAGATCTGTCTCCCAAAATTCCTCACTATTTTAGTTGCTTGCATTTAACAAGCAAGTAAAACAGTATTTTTACAAGGAAGGAGCTATCTGGGTATATGATTTATTGTTTTATTACTGTTTCTAGTTGTGTGAACAGGACCTTATAATCAGTGTACTGATCTTGGGGGTGGAGGCTTATGATTACTGAATAGTTATTCTGCTTTTACTGAAAACTGATTTTGCCATAACTGATAATTGGCTACTAATAAAACAAACGAATGTATTTGTCTGAAGAACTTTAATAACTTCCTATTTGGTCCAGAGAACTTTCATTATTGTATATACATAATTAATACTATTTTTGTCTATGTTTCAGTGCCTCCCTGCATAAGAGAGAATGAATTTGTAAGTAAACTGTTTTTCCTGTCTCATTGCAAATTGTTGAAAATAGTAACTTAATTCTAGTATTTGACACGTTTTCAGATAGAGCATCTATGTTGATAGAGTATAACTGACATTTAAATCTTCCCTGCCCTTTATTTATAATTATCCATTCAGTTACAACAACCAATTCCTAGTATGTCATACACATTTTTTTGCATAAATAAGAGTCTTAAGCTTGATGTGATCTTGACTCTATCTCTCCGTTTATGCAACCATGTTATTATGAAACCATGTTATTGATGGCAGAACATTAAAGATTTTAGATCAGAAATAAGTTCCACTGAATCAAATGCTTTTCATTCCATAGCAACTCTGAATATTATCGAAGACAGACCATACGTAATAATTTGAAAAAGAATGCAATGGGAGCACTAATTTGGAAAGCCCTCTCTCCAAAATCTTTCCTCTTCCTTCAGACAGGAGGAGTGAGAAACACAGAGTAGAGATTCTCAATCCTGACCACTTTAAGAAGTGTGGACTTCAACTCTGAGAAGTCTCAATCCAGCATACCAGCTGGTGAACTCTGGGAATTGGTCCATACATGTTAAAGATGTCAAGATTAAGAAACATTGATATGCAACCTCTTCTTCGCTAGGTAAGTTGCAGGACAAGGCAGGGAACTATTACCATCTAATTCTTCATGTGTGAATTGCCATTTTCCATCTGCACCTTTCCAATTCTTTCACAGATTCTGATAGAGGAAGAATAGGGAAGGCCAAGTTGGGCCTTTAGAGAAAGGAGTAACTTCAGAAAGAGGAACATGGTTTTCCTTCCTTAAAGGCCTTACCTTTTCCATAATTCATCCTGCCAGACGGTCTAAAACCTCTGTTTAGAAGTCAGATTAAACAGGAAGTTATAAACAAAGCAGGAAAGAATTAAGTGCATTAATATCTCAGGTCCTTTTCCCATTGAGCAATGGATTAATGGAATCTCTCTTCCCATTGTTGGGTCAATAAAATGCTATATAGATATGAAACTAGTGCTGATCCATAAATTGTACTGTCTCTGTCACTTGTGCTCTCTGTCCCTGCCAATCACTAGATTAGCCTTCAAGGTACAAAACCTAACAGGTGCGACACAATTTTAGGCTACTTTCAGAATAAGAAGAAACACTCTATTTTAATACCAGTATAGCTTAGGCCAGCTTGAACCCAGCTCACTTTGAGGACAGAGAAAGGCAATGTCACAGGGACATAGCAGAAGGGCAGAGATGGTTTGATGCAGATGGGGACACTATATGGTGAAGCCAAAAGTGCTTTTTCAAAAGGCAACTGGACCTTGCCTTTTCTTTGAAGACATTTCACTTCTCATCCAAGAAGTTTCATCAGTCCTGACAGAAATCTGGTCCAAGTTGAAGAAGCTTCTTGGATGAGAAGCGAAATGTCTTCAAAGAAAAAACAAAGTCCAGCTATCTTTTGAAAAGGCACATTTGGGACAACCATGATCTGGATGACTAAGAATCTCCACAGATATTTTGGTGAAATGCACCAAAACTTGTCTGCCTGCCCTATCATCTCACCCCCACCCAAGAATCTGCTTCTTTTTGCTCTGACAAAATATTTGTTATTTAGGACAAAATAATTTGACCCTATTTCTAGAACAACTTTAGTTCAGTTTGGCTTTGCCTATGGGAGGCAAACTGGAATTGAATTAAAATATGCTGAATTGTCAAAGTAGGTGAGTTACTTGATTATAAATCAGCATACAACTTGCTGGCAGAGGTTTTTGTTCTAGTTGGCAGCCAAGTTAAGATTTATACATCATTATCAGGATACTAAGGGTGAGCAAATCAATTTTGTGAAATAAATATCTTTTATCATCCATCCCTTACAAGGAGTTAAGAACAAGAAAAGCCTTAACATATTTTACGTATAATTTTAAGCCTAAAAGTGGAAAGTTTTAGGCAATGCTATTACTATAGTATCATATATTCACAAAAAATATTGTTTTCATTATCTGAAGTTAAAATATACTCCTTTTATCTGTTCTAGTAAGTTAAAAATATATCAGCAATTTTACTTAAAACAATAGTGCATCTTCTAAAAGCAGCTAGATTGCTATATACAAAATAGTAGGGAAACAGAAATATTAGAGAAATAAGTGCCTCTTTGAATATTTGGGACAACAAATAGCGCTGCTAAATCTAATAATGTTCAAGAAAGCACAAGAATATTGAAAATCTGATAATCCAATTGTAGTGCAACATATAGCCACATAGACAGATAGAGGATTACAGCCTAAGATTTGTATACACAAATAGATTACAGATAGTCCTTGACTTATGTCACAATTGAGTCCAAAATTTCTGTTGCTAAGCAAGACAATCGTTAAATGAGTTTGTCCCACATTAAGACTCTTCTTGCAACAGTTGTTAAAGTGAACTAAGTGAATGCAGTTCTAAAATTAGTAACATGTTTGTTAAGTGAATCTGACTTCTCCATTGTCAGAAGTTTGCAAAAGATGATCATGTGACCTAGGACACTGCAACCATTATAAATACATGCCAGTTGCCAAGCGTCTGAATTTTGATCATGTGGCTAGGGCAATGCTGAAAAGGTTGTAAGTGTGAAAAGCGGTCATAAGTCACTTTTTTCAGTGCTGCTGTAGCTTCAGTCAGTAAATGAATGGTTGTTAAGTCAAGGACTGCCTGTAATTTAAATAATATTCTAAGTGAGATCCAAAGGACCACATGTGTATGTATCTTTTTATTAACTGGGCTCCACAGCCAGCTTTGAAAACAAATTAGGGTTTTCAAAGATTTAAAACCGGAAGAGTTGACTATGAAATATGTCTCACAGACTGGTTAAATATGTCTCTCCAGGATGCTGGCTGGAGAATTCTGGGAACTGAAGTCCACACATCCTACAGTTGCCAAGATTAAGAACTATTGCCTATGTATTATAATCATGAAATATCTTTTCATAATCAAAAACTGTAGAGTGGAATCAATGCTTAGGCTGTACAAATGTCTTCCTTTAGATGCACGCATGAAGAATACATAGGCCTTTTCCCTGTAGAGGAAAACTAAAGGACTTTGCGGTGGGGCCAGCAATGAAAATCACCTCCTTGATTGCATTGAGTCCTCCATATGTATAATTGCTAAAAGGGGGCATCTTTATTGAGATTTCCCTCCCTCACACATTTATAGTGCTACTCCTTTCTGAACAACAGGATTTCTTTCTTTAATGGGAAAGGTATTCATGGCTGGCTCTTATCATGGGAAAGGTATTTTTCCTACATTGTTAATCCTGATAATATCAAACTGACAAAAACTGCTGTTGATACTACTACAACACAAATGCATAGCACCCAGTATGGACATGTTGCACATTCAGTAAAGCTTGGGAAGATCTCCTGCTGCAAAAATCCAAACATCCACTAGATGGTAGCAATTGGTTTATAATTTCTATTTACTGCCATGGATTGATTATCTGTGTTTCTGAAGCTCCGATTTGTATCCCTATCAAATAAGTCTGCATTTTAACAACATTCATTGTTCAGTGAATGTTGAATATTCAGTAATTATTCAGTCAGGATTTTCATAAAGTTTAAAATGTTAAGAATTAATATTTGGTGGCTAGATGTCTATGGAGATTCTCAGTCGTCCAGGTCATGATTGTTCCAAAGGTGCTTTTTCAAGAGGCAACTGGACTTTTTTATTTTTCCTTTGAAGACATTTCGCTTCTCATCCAAGAAGCTTCTTCAGCTCAAGAGAAGTGAAAGGTCTTCAAAGGAAAGACACTGGGACATTTGGCTGCTAACTCTTTTTGTTAAACATGAAATGTAGATCTTTTTTTCTGTCTTGAGATTTATTCTAAACCTTGAGATTGGCTTTCCTAAAAATTACATTATTCTGACACTAGTACAAAGGGTATTATAGAAGTAGATTAAATATTAAAATGGGAATGCAAATATAATTCTTATAGAAATTGTAAATTTTTTAAAAAGATTAAAAATAAAATTATAAACCACTCCTGAAACAAATCTTGCCAAGAAAACTTAAGGGATTTTCCAGGCACTTACCAGGACTCAGTATTGACTCCAAGGCACATACACACCCACACAGTTTTGAAAGTCATATGAATAATGTCATACAACTGAAAAGGTCCACAGTTGGTATTTTCAATAACATGGGCAAATAATACCATAGATGTCTGCGTATTTTCTCCAGCTTCAAATTCCCTAACAAGGGATTTGTTTTCTATGGCCTGCTTGGGCTAGTAAAGCCATTAACATTCTTTTTTATTTGCCATATCCTCTCATTTACAGTGTTGTCATCAGCCCATTGTGTCTGATGAAATGTAAAGTATGCTGTAGGACACAATAACCTGTTTTTAATAACATTTTTTACACAAAGTATTCGAAACACTAAGGCTTAGCTCACTGCCAGTGGGAAGCTTCTAATTCATTTGAAGGGGGCTGCTGTTGACTCCCCAATAATTTTAGAGGTTTTCTAAGATTTGTCCTTTTCCAAATCACTACCTAATGCAAAAGGACTTAATTTGCATTGGAGACGTTAGCGTCACATTGATGAAGGATAGCTGTTGCACCTAAACCTAATCTTAAATGTCCTTAAATTGATAACCAATTTGAAAATGGAAAGCTGAACAGGTAGAGTTCATAAAGTTAGAAAAGCCAATGTATCCCAAAACATAAAACTTAAGACAAATGTAGTTGAAGCTGCCAATAAAGGAGATGATTCCAAGTATATTACCACTCCAGATGTTTTGATGTTCGGCTCCCTTCATTCCCCAGCCAACATAGTCAACCTGGGGGCACAGCTGGATATAATATAATGGAATAGAATCTTGCTATGATAAAGATTCCAGTATCTTTAACTGGAAGAGTAATTATTTACTTTCAATGGAATTAGGCTGAAGGGTCTGGCTTGAGAACGATTCTTCTGCTTGTCCATTGGGAAACTACCATTGGTTAGTGATAGTTATTTGTAAATGGATCAGGTAACAAATGACAGAGAAGATCTTAGCCGGAGGTTCCAGTCAGCTGAAGAATCTACCAATTTAACTGAATATTATTGATTAGTCTGGTAATGCTCATATAGGTGGACCATAATCTGACCTGACATGGACCAGAATCTGATTCTGAAGGAATGCTGTAAATTCTTAACCACTTCTACAATAAGAAGAATTGTCCTTATTCTACCACATCAAATCACAAGATTTTTTTTTTTTATTTCTCTGTTCTCACAGGAAGAGTATTTAGCAACTGACAGTATACTTGTAGACTTCTTCAATGAATTTTTGTGTCTCCCAGTAAGTATGACACATATTGCTCCACCATTCCTTATAGTTAACCCAATAAAATTGATTGACTAGATTGTTACAATATATACTTATACTGTATATACAATATATGACTCATACAATATATTCTGGCTTACTTACTAATTCCTCTTGCTTGCCTGCCCATCATTGCAAATCCTAAATCGTGTTCCCAAAGTATGAGCACATACATTAGAAGCCTTACAGAAAACTCCCTCAGGAGAATGCTGTAATTATCTCATGCTGGAAACCTCAGCAAATGTCTTAGTGGAGACAGCAGTGCTGCAATGAAAGGAAAGGCCAAAACAGAAAATAACTGTTGTTCTTTTAAGAATATCTGCTGGTAATTCTTGACCTGTTCATCACTAGGTTTCTTCAGTTTGTTCTATTCAACTTTGATATACAGAGTTTCTGATATGTTTTATTTTGTTACTTTGCTGCAGCTCATCATAGAAATTACTCAGGGCAATGCCAGTGGAAACCTGATTACAGTTTGGTTCTTTAACTTATGCTTATGTGACTATTACCTGGAAACAGGTCCCAGGCATAAAAATTGGTATATGGGCAAAAAGTTAAAGTAAAAATATATTATGCTATTTAATTGTTCACTTTATTACAAGAAAATGTTTCAATACAAGAAATGTTTCTAATGTATTACAATGTGGGAAATGCAGCCCACCAATGGTCTACTACAGTACTAAGCTATAGAAGTTCTTTGTTCTGAATTATATCAAATGGTGACGCTTGGATTTTATTTTTGAGAACTCCAATACAAACTGACCAAATGTTAGTAATCAGTAAGCAGACGGTACAGGTTAATAAAAACAAGGACAAATAGTCTGAAAAACAGCTTCTATCCCAGGGCAGTAACTATGTTGAATTCTACGTATGCGTATTATACGTATTCTGTATAATGCAATATTAACGCAATAATAATGATTAATGCAATATCAGGGGTTTTAAATTCAAGTGTATAGAATGCAAAAGATGTGTGTCTGTGTTTTATTTTTATAGTTATAATGTACACTGAAGATGGCATTTAATTTCGTTGTACGAGGTGCAAAGACAATAAAGCAAACTAAACTAAAACAAATTCACATATCTTTGGCTAATGTGCTGATTGGAACCATTGCCATTCTCAGCTCAGAAGTTATCATTTCCATTTTAACATATTCTCAATTTTGGAACTGTGAATTTTGATTAGATTTAGAATACACACACACATACATCTTAAATTTTGTGTGTGTGTATGTATATGTATGTGTGTGTGTGTGTGCATGTGTGTGTGTGTATGTATGTATGTATGTGTGTGTGTGTGTATGTGTGTATATATATATATATATATACATACACACACACACACACACACACACACACACACACACATACTTTCTTAAGTTTTTAAGGGTACTTACATGTATGGCATTCAGCTTTGTTTGGATATTTTCCCACGTCATTGTAGTTGTGCTTTTAAAGTTGTAGCAATGTTTCGGCAGAATCTCATCTGCCTGAAGCCTGATGATGGCAGATATATATATATATTGCAATATATATATATTGCTCAAAAAAAAGGGAACACAAAAATAATACACCCTAGATCTGAATGAATGAAATATTCTTATTAAATACTTTGTTCATTACATAGTTGAATGTACTGACAACAAAATCATCATACAAAAATTATCAATGGAAATCAAATTTAGCAATCCATGGAGGTCTGGATTTGGAGTTACACTCAAAATTAAAGTGGAAAAGGCTGATCCAACTTTGATGTAATGTCCTTAAAACAAGTCAAAATGAGGCTCAGTAGTGTGTGTGGCCTCCACGTACCTGTATGACCTCCCTACAACGCCTGGGCATGCTCCTGACGAGGTGGCGGAAGGTCTCCTGAGGGATCTCCTCCCACACCTGGACTAAAGCATCCCCCAACTCCTGGACAGTCTGTGGTGTAACGTGGCGTTGGTGAATGGAGCGAGACATGATGTCCCAGACGTGCTCAATTGGATTCAGGTCTGGGGAACGGGCAGGCCAGTCCATAGCATCAGTGCCTTTGTCTTGCAGGAACTGCTGACACACTAGGTCTAGCATTGTCTTGCATTAGAAGAAACCCAGGGCCAACCGCACCAGCATATGGTCTCATAAGAGGTTTGAGGATCTCATCTCGGTATCTAATGGCAGTCAGGCATATGGAGGGCTGTGCGGCCCCCTAAAGAAATGCCATTCCACACCATTACTGATCCACTGCCAAACTGGTCATGCTGGAGGGTGTTGCAGGTAGCAGAACATTCTCCACAGTGTCTCCAGACCTTGTCATGTCTGTCACATGTGCTCAGTGTGAACTTGCTTTCATCTATGAAGAGCACAGGATGCCAGTGGCGAATTTGCCAATCTTGGTGTTCTCTGGCAAATGCCAAATGTCCTGCGCGGTGTTGGGCTGTAAGCACAACCCCCACCTGTGGATGTCAGGCCCTCATACCACCCTCATGGAGTCTGTTTCTGACCGTTTGAGCAGCCACATGCACATTTGTGGCCTGCTGGAGGTCATTTTGCAGGGCTCTGGCAATGCTCCTCCTGTCTCTCCTTGCACAAAGGCGGAGGTAGCAGTCCTGATGCTGGGTTGTTGCCCTCCTACGGCCTCCTCCATGTCTCCTGATGTACTGGCCTGTCTCCTGGTAGTGCTTCCATGCTCTGGACACTATGCTGACAGACACACCAAACCTTGCCACAGCTCGAATTGATGTGCCATCCTGGATGAGCTGTGAAATTGATTGTCAATCAGTGTTGCTACCTAAGTGGACAGTTTGATTTCACAGAAGTGTGATTTAAGTGCTTTCACATTGTGTTGTTTAAGTGCTCCTTTTATTTTATTTATATGTATGTATGTATGTATGTATGTATGTGTGTATAGATAGATAGATAGATAGATAGATAGATAGATAGATAGATAGATAGATATAGATATAGATATAGATATAGATATAGATTTAGTTGGTCTTGATGGGACTTGCTGTCAAAGCAATTGCAGGGATCCAAATTGAGGGAATGATCTTAGCATACCTGCAAGCATTTATTTATTTATTTATTTTATTTGTCAAGCAAGTATTAGATAGCAGGTATAAATATAACATGGTTATGAATACATGAAATGGATACAAATAAAAAGAAACAATAGGACAGGGACTGTAGGCAGGTTGGTGCGCTTATGCATGTCTAAAATGTTTTTATATCTCTATTTGATTAAATGTAATTTGACTTCTCATACATAGATTAGAGGTAGTGGGTCATTGCTCAAATAATGTACCTCTGCAATTTGGACTTTTTGCACACTTTGCTTCTGCCACTTAACAATCTTATTGTCTAGAAGTGGAATGAATCTGAATGAATCCTAACCACAGCACATATTGTAGAGCTTTCAATATGTGTTATAGCAAATATGTCCTGGGGTCATGTTTGACTAAATCAGAAGACAATTGGTAACTCATGATTATTGTATACGCATTTATAATATATTGCTTATTTTATGCACGTGCATGAGGTACCACAAGATTTTTAAAATCATACTATTAAGAGGTCTGTGTATATAAGGAGTGGATTTTACCAACAAAGATTTCCCTCCATCTTCCCATGTTGATTGCAATTTGCATCAGCTATATTGAAGGAGAAGAACTGGATTCAACTGGTCAGCATATGTTCAGAGCTCTGAGATGTCAAATGTGACACCTCCCATGCTTTGAGCTTCCTTGCAAATGTAGGATCCAGTTCAGAAAAGTGAAGTCACTTGCTGGATTGAAACATACGCCTTTGATTAACTTAGTAGTTTGGCCTTGGCTTATTGGCGAAGTCTATTAGTTTTTTCATTCCATCCCTTTATATACATTATAATTGATTGGTAGTCAAGCATCCAAGATGACAATACAGTTTATATTTAAAACATTGTTATTGGCATCTGTTTTATTACATTAGAAGATCCAGATGTTTTCAATTTAATTAATTGGACTGCTTTTTGGAAAATGGGTCTTTGGGCTCCATTGCCAGAGTTGAAATTAAAAATAGATACAAGTGATTAATTAATGTTATTTTTGGTTAGTTTTCTATATAAATAATACATTACTAAAATTATCTAGCATCTGTTAAAATAGTTCCAGATTGTAGAATTTACATACTTCGTTCACATATTCTCATAAACTAGCATATCTTCAATGATTTGGAATTAAAAGTGTATTCTTTTTGTTATTTTAATTTGTATTCCCTCCAAATTAAATAAAAACAGAAACTTTGGCCTGATGTTAGTACATTACATATTTTTCCCCCAAGAAATGTTAGCAATCACAAATTTATGATACTTATGAATAATAACTTTGTTATCTCAAGGCCAATTCAACAAAGAAAGAAGGAGCTACTTCAGGCAGCTAATTTAAGCAGTCAGGAAAAGGCAGGAAATTGATAGTTACTTCTTATCACTGTTTTATTTTCTTGCCAAGTAGAATCTATGAGCTTTTTCCTCTCATTAGACAGACAGCACAATGTTGTCGGTTAGTTCTGAATGCTTAGAGGATAGTGGTAAATTCTACCTGTTAGGGAAGTTTCAACAGTTTTTAAAATGTACTTATAGGCACATTTTCTGTAAGCTCCAGGAATGCTAAAAGGTTACAGTCATATTTCTTCTTTTATGAAAGAACACATCAATTACTGCAGAATGGATTAAGTGGTAAGAGCTTGAATGGGCATAATAACTGTAAATATGCATCAATTTCCTCTGTGCTTCTACTGAATGGTATTAATAATGAATATGTTAATTTTTTTTGTAGGCAGAAGTTGCTGTTCTAGAAAGTTAGAAAAACAAAGCCCAGGGCTATAAAAATATTTTCAAGAGGTGGAAACTCTCTAAAATTAAACTATCAGGTAGCTTAAGAGGAATACAAGCAGAATTCCAGGCCATCTATTTATTTATAAAATGCATGGTTAGATTATATCCCTTCCATGTTGTGCTATTTCTGAATCCTAATCTTTCACTTTTCATGTTTATAGACATTTGCAGAACCAGTTCAATTTAATCCTGATTTTGGAATTTTTGAAGTTGCTAGTGATGTCCCCCAGTGCATGGAAAAGCAGCTAAAACAGATGCTTCGAGATCACAAACCTCGAAATCCCATTTATGATGTTACAAGGCAGACAAAGATACAAACCTCCTTTTCTAAAGATATTAAAACTCCCCCTTCCTCGGCCTTCAGTTTTAATCCGAATTATTCAACCATGGTAAGAATAAATTGGTGTTATTATTGTGCCTTTTAAGAAGCATTTGTGGAAATATGATAAACAACCAACTCTGAATTCTTGCTGTATTAATTGGAGTTCCATGTTTCATTGTTCAAATATATGTTAAAACCTTTCGATCCTGCAATGATTCCTCTGATTATTATATCAGGTTTTAAAAAAGTTGCTAAGTTTCAAGGGTATTGACTTCCTTTAAAAGGAGTAATTAAAACTTAATCCACATTGGTAGCCACCCTGGGAAGAAAGTTGTATGGAATATCAGTGAGTAGGAATCCATTCCCATTTCCATCCTGACCTCTGTGAGTAAATCTGAAAGTCTGAATTTGTATGTGTGACCATAATGTCTGGTATATGCTTTGATAAGCTGGCAGGAATAGCTAACACCCAAGAAAGATCTTGACAGACTTGAACACTGGGCCCTATCTAACAAAATGAAATTCAATGTAGAGAAAAGTAAAGTCCTACACTTAGGCAAGAAAAACCAAAAGTACATATATAGACTAGGTGAAACCAGGCTCAATAGCAGTATGTGTGAGAGGGATCTTGGAGTCTTAGTGGACAACCAGCTAAATGTGAGCCAGCAGTATGCAGCAGCAGCCAAAAAAGCTAATGCAATTCTAAATTGCATTAACAGAGGGATATAACCAAGACCAAGGGAAGTACTAATAGCACTCTATAAAGCCTTAGTAAGACCACACTTAGAGTACTGCATCCAGTTTTGGTCACCACACTATAAAAAGATGTTGAGACTCTATAAAAAGTACAGAGAAGAGGATGATTAGGGGACTGAAGACTAAAACTTATGAAGAACAGTTACAGGAACTGGGCATGGCTTCTAGTGAAGAGAAGGACCAGAGGAGACATGATAGCAGTGTTCCAATATTTGAGGGGCTGAGAGGAAAAGGTCAAGCTATTTTCTTTCCTGATGGCCAGACAAGGAATAATGGATGGAAACTGAACAAGAGATTTAACCTGAAATAAGGAGAAACTTTCTGACAGTGAGAACAATCAACCAATGGAACAGCTTGCTCTCGGAAGTTGTGGGAGCATCATCACTTGAGATTTTCAAGAAGAGATTGGACTCCCATCTGTCAGAAATGGTGTAGGGTCTCCTGCTTGGGTGGGGGGCTGGACTAGATGACTTACAAGGTCCCTTCCAACTCTGATTATCTGTTATCTTTTATTTGATGATGTCATGCATTGTGATATCCTTGATGCAGATTATATATTTTGTGTAATTTGCACTATATTGTTGTCGTATATGTGACATTGTCTGGTCGTGTTCATAGCTAACCGTATGTACCATATGTTTTTAAGGATCCCTTCATCCTTAGAACTGCCCTCATGTGGAGGGAGTCATTAATAAATGGTGTGAAAAAAGTTAAATTCAACCATTTGGAATTCTAGCTTGAATTACTTTAAAAATATTTAGAGAATGTACATGTAACATGAGCCATTTCAAACTCCAAATGGGATGATGTGAAGATTGAAAACTGAAACCAAAACTTTTGCACATCACTGTCAAAGAGTATGTGTGTGTGTGGGCTTTGTTCAAGCATGGAAGTAGAAAATAAATCCACTTATCATGACTTTCCTTCCCTACATTCAAGCCTTCACGCATATATTAATTTCACTATCTAAACAAGTGTTTCTCAACTGGGTGCCTTTAAGAAGTGTGGACTTAGAATTCTGCAGCCTGCATACTGGCTGGGGAATTCTGCTAGATGAAATCCACATTTCTGAAAGTCACCAATATTGAGCAACACTGGGTTCATTATCACTGCCTTTTTCAGCTCCTGATGTCTTGGATCTGCAGTTCCCAGCATTCTCAGCTAATCTAATCAAATCATTGCTAGAAGTTCTGAAAACTGTAATTGCAATAAATTTGACAATGCCAGGTTTGGGAATAATGAACTATAACAAAAATATAGTGCAATCCTAAATGTAGAATAATGAATACAATATAGGATTCAATATACTGTAGTTTTCCTTTATAAAATTGACATCTTGGAAGCTGTTTCCACTAATACGAGAAATATGACTTTGGCTTGTCATATTTTCTCATGGATACAGAGACAAACCCATGGAATTTGTTTTGAGCATAGATAATTACAAATTTATTTGATTACATCCAGAAATACTGGCTAAAGTAAAGAAGCCATATTCAGCCTTTCCAGAAACCATTATTAGTAAGCCACAAGAGGAAAGGCAACTTCTACCAAGAAAGGAACAATTTTACGCTACTCTACCAAATTCATTTTATGGTGGTATGTTTATGTCACAGGGTGCCAGAGGATATCATTCTAGTACAATTCCATAAAAATGAATTATAAGAAACAGGTCTTTTTTCAGATTTCATCCTTTGCTTAGGGAGCAGTGTTTTGCTGAGGGAATGAAACCTGGTAAACAAACTTTCTTTCTGTGACCTTGGTTGTTTTCTTGCAGACATTTCATTACTCAACTAAGGAACATCACCACTGCTACTGATGATGTTACACTGATGGTTTTCCTTGACTGGGGAACGTCAGCAAGAAAACAATCAAGCTTGAGAGTACCAAGCACTCCTGAGCTACAAATATACTCTTCTATAAGCATTCACATGGGTATCAAATGCTCCAGACAGCATACAAATGGAATAAATTTGCATTTAGGCAAGCCTCAGCCAAAGAATAAGTTTTTTTTTTCCTGCAGGATTGCCTACAACAGCACTCTCTGCCCACCAGTTTCAGATACAAGCCTTCAATAATCTGCACAGCTTGACACTGATAATATTACGTAGTTGGGTAATGAAATACCTTGTGTGTATGTTTCTAGGATCCACTGAGCTCCTATAAAGCCTTAGGAAATTATTGGATTATACCGTCCTGTTTGTTAATAATACAGCAAATAAATCTTAAAGAATATATTTTTTTTGTTAGTGTCTGAACCGAGAACAAGCTATTGAATGGATTAAAAAGAAGAGATTTCCAGCATTTTTAGTGAGTGATTGCTACTTTGAATACAGGTATTTGACTTCTAATTAGAATCTAAGTTTTAAATCTGCAATTTTCTCTTAAAAACAACAACAAAAACTGGATTGTTTTAGCCACACATATATAATTTTGATGGCTTATGAGAATAATAGCAATGAAACTAACCTTATTTTTATAGCTTCTCACTATGTAAACTTTTACAAGCAATCATGTATGGCTAAAGTCATGGTCTGTATTTAAGTACTACTGCGATTAATGTAAAAATGTCTTGCATTACATCTCATTTTACCTTTTTTTAAAACCTAATTTGATAAGTGTATCAATCTATCTGCTATTCTTAAAAATGCAAATATTGGCAGCATTTAAGGAAGACATAATGTCATTCTTTTGTTACAGGGAAAATGTTTTTGGCATCTTTGTGTCCCCGTTCTCTCCCCCCACCCCACACACAAAAGATGCAGTTCAGTGGTGAGAAAAGTAAGATCCTGAACTTAAGCAGTAAAAACCAAATGCATAGCTACAGAATAGGTGGTACCTGGCTCGATAGCAGTAACTGCGAGAGGGATCTGGGATGTTCTTAAGTGAAGCATCACTTAATATGAACCAGCAGTGTGCTGTAGCTAGTAAAAAAGACAGTGCTGTATCAACCAAGGGATAATATCAAGATCACAAGGAGTTGATAATGCTGTTTTATATCACACTAGTGAGGCCACACTTAAAATACCGCATACAGTTTTGGTCATCACGATACAGAAAAGATGCTAAGGTCCTAGAAAATATGCAGAGAAAAGCAATAATGATGATAAAGGCTCCAGGGGCTAAATTGTATAATGAACAGTTACACAGCAGTAACTATATTGAATTCTACTGTACAGTATAAAGGTTAAGGTTCCCCTTGCACATACGTGCTAGTTGTTTCTGTCTCTAGAGGGCAGTGCTCATCTCTGTTACAAAGCCGAAGAGCCAGTGCTGTCCAAAGACGTCTCCGTGGTCATGTGGTTGGCATGGCTAAATGCCAAAGGTGCATGGAACACTGTTACCTTCCAACCAAAGTGGTCCCTATTTTTCTACTTGCATTTTTTACATTCTTTTGAACTGCTAGATTGGCAGAAGCTGGGTCAAGTAACGGGAGCTCACTCCGTTACACAGTGCTAGGGATACGAACCGCCGAATTGCCAACCTTTCTGATCAACAAACTCAGCGTCTTAGCCACTGAGCCACTGCGTCCCACTACTGTACAGGACAGTGCAATATTAATGCAATATCAGGGGTTTTCAATTCAATTGCATAGAATGTGAAGGATGTGTGTTTTTGTTTTATTTTTTAATAGTTTTCTTATGTATAATGTACACTGAAGATGGCATTTAATTTCGTTGTACAAGGCGCAATGACAATAAAGTACAACTATTACTTGAGTGAACTAGGTATGTCTAGTGACTCTAGCCAATCACAGACATAATGGGGACATAACTGTCTTCCGGTACCTGAGAGATTGTACAGAGAAGAGAGACTGATTTGTTCTCCAAAGCACCACAGGGCAGAACAAAAAGTTGTTCTGACCCAAACCCTTTTCCAATAAGACAAACAATAACCAAAGGGAACAGAAACCTTTTAATGAGCCTTATGAATCCCTGTTAAAAGGCTGCTGCAAACTAATTAACTTTGATAAGCACAAACCTTGCCAAAACTATGCGAGACTGCCAAGAATCACAGATAAGAAATATTTCACAACACAAGAGTCTTCAAATACCAAATTAAGATACTGGAATGTCCATGAGGCTGAGTTTCAAAAGGTCTTTGCTTCCTGCAAAGAACATTCACTTCACAGCTGCCTTTTATCTTCTTGAAGGAGAAGTCATTACCTTGTAGCCTTACTCCCGAGTCGCCCGTGTTGTTGCAGCTGCTCTTTCCTGGGAGCTATCCTGCATACACGCACACTTGGCACAGGCTCCTCAGGAACCTCCTCATTGCTGCTGCCAACCCCCACAATCTCTGAAGGCAGTAGTCCACTCCCTAATGGTCCTGGCCCCTTATCTGAATCCTCGCTCTCCTCAGCCGTCCACTCCTGCTGCCAGCTAACCACAACAGAAGTAATGGGTGGAAGCTCATTAAAGAGAGATCCAACTTAGAAGTAAGGAGAAATTTTCTGAGAAGGAGAACAATCAAGTTACCTCCCAGAGGTGTAGGAGCTCCATCACTGGAGGTTTCCAAAAATAACTAGACAACTATTTGACTGGGATGTTATAAGGTCTCTTACCTCAAGAAGGGGGTTAGAGTAGGCTGGTCTCTTCCAGCTCTATGATTCTATATTCTATCTAGGGCTAATCTTTATTATGTTTAATTAAAGCAGTTGTAAATGAAAACCAGTGGAGACGTTAGTTTCAAATCCATTTTTTTTTCATACTATTTAAGACTTAGCCTGATTAACTTTAGTCCTGGTTAAGGCAAGGAAGATTAGGGACTAGAGTTAGGACCATCAGGGATTTTGTACAAGAAATAAAAAGAGTAGGAAACCTTTTCCTCACAAGGTCATGTTGTTGTTAGGAAGGGATTGAAACATTCTCAGCTGGATGAATTTTAAGGATGTTTTACATATCTGCTTGTTACATTGTTCCATAACTCAAGTTGAAATAGGCATAGGGGGCAATGGCCTGAACTAAGGCATTGATCATTGCCTTAAAACAATTCCCTCAGCCATCAGAAAACAATGGTATCGGGCACTTTCACCTTTGGAAAAAAAACAAATATTTTTCTGCTAGCATCACTGGAAATGCAAAATAATGAAAAATAGAACTAAATGTAAGGAGACAAAGGTAAATGAGTCAACCAGCCATTTCTATGTCAGTTCTGGATCTATTTTTTTTAAAAATAAGTGATTCAACTGTGATACCATTTGAGATTCAGAAGACCCTTCTCTGCATAACTTATCTGCAACTCTGGATCAATTAAATGTAGTATCTCCAGACTTCACCCTAGCAATACTGACCCTAGCAGTACGAACTAGCTTTAAGGGCAGCTCAAGGGATATCTATCTATCTATAGAGAGAGAGATAAAGAGATAAAGAGAGAGAGAGAGGGACAGAAAGAAAGTAAATCTTGAGCAAGTACATTACAATTTGACAATGTCTGAAAAAGAATGACAAAGAATCCTGTGATCAAAATTCAGATATTTGGCAATTGGTTCATATTTATAATAATTATAGTGTGCCGGGGTTTGTGGTCATCTTTTGCAACATTCTGACTTGCAAAGTCAATGGGGAAGCCAGATTCACTTAACAACTGTGTTATTAATTTAATAACTGCAGTGATTTACTTAATGGTGGCAAGAAAGGTCGTAAAATGGGGCAAAACTCATTTAAAAAATGTCTCACTTAGCAACAGAAATTTGGGGCTCATAAATTGAGGACTAGATGTGTATAGGATGGATTAGAGTTCTATCTTCTGAGCCAGACTGATCTTATGGGTATATATAGGGATTTTTTCTTGTCTGCATTAAAACAAATTATCTAAGAGTACTTATAAAACTGTCCCCAAGACTCTTGAACTTTCTACTGCTAGTTCCTAAATGCAGAGTGACTTTCTTGACAGATTTCTAGATGAACTTGATCTCAACTCTGCTGATACTCTTCAAAACATTTAAAACTCTGAATAGGATTAAATTATTTTATTATATTATAATGAATTAAGACAATGTCTTTGAGATTTTGGTTTCTTTAAAAGAACAGTAGTTTTGTTGATGCTAATATTATCTGGGTAACCTTAAATAACTTTATGCTATTTGTCACTTCTCTATAGATTGGCTAAACTTATTTCACAGGTGGAATGGAGCAAAACTGGGATCAGTTTAGTTATAGACAAAACCTATTATCCTTGGTTCTCAAAAGGTCCACCCACCATAGAAAGCCCTGGGGAAAATGAAGATGATTTGATTATGAAAAGGTTCTACGTTTCTCTTGGCCAGGTAAAATATATTGAGTGTTGTAAATAAAAGTATCCTGTGGAGAATAAATTAAGAGTGGGAGGTTTTATCCCCTCTGGTTCAAGTTTGATGTGTTACCCATCTGGGTGACAACTAGAAGATATTACAGTCTCCCATATGAAAATCATACCTGTACTTTATATGAAAATCATACCTGTACACACAATGGTTGAATCCAGGGGTGGGATTCAAATTTTTAACAACCGGTTCTCTGGGCGTGGCTTAGGTGGTCATGTGACTGAGTGGGCATGGTTTAGGTGGTCATGTTATTGGCTGGGTGTGGCCAACTCGATATCACTCACATCGAGGCACGCATCTCCTTGCCTGGCCTCTCATGACTGGGGATGCTGCAACAGTCATAAGTGTGAAAAATGGTCATAAGTCACTATTTCAGTGTCATTGTAGCTTTTAATGGTTATTCCACACAAGCAAAGTACCAGCAAAGGAGGGGAAAAAAACTCCAGAGACATTCCTGAGACAGGAAGTCTAATCCTGCCAAGAATGTAATAAGGGTTAACGGAGAGGCAGTTTCTGTAAGCAACACCCAAATGTTTCCTTCCTGCCTTCCTTACAGGATTAGGCCAGTAATTTCTTCTAACAACCAGTTCTCTGAACTGCTTAGAATGTTAACAACCGGTTCTAGCGAATAGGTGCGAACTGGTAGAATCCCACCCCTGGTTGAATCTGTTTTTCATGTCTTACTAAAATGCCCACTTTCATCCACATTCCTTATCAGAATTTATAACCCCAAATTGTTAGGAATTTTAATTTCCTTCATCATTGAGGAGATCAGTATTTTCTTTTAAGTGACCAATGTTTGGATGCTCCAAGGGCAGTGGCAAAAGTTCTATTTGTAGCATTAGCCCAGGGGTGTCCAGCCTTGGCAGCTTTGCTGGCTAAGGAATTCTGGGAGTTGAAGTCCACAAGTCTTAAAGTTGCCAAGGTTGGACACCCCTGCATTAGCCTATAAGTTTCTTATAGTGGACTGGTGCCTTCTTCTTGGATTTGGCTGGTTTGGTTTTATGTCATTTTTAATTTCATTGCTGTGTATGTTTTAATGTATGTTAATTTGGTCTCAGATTTCAGAGCAGTAAGTAAAATATTTTTTAAAATAAAAAATAAAATGTAAAGGGGCATGGAATATGAATTTATCCTTAATACTCCCATTTTCTCACTAGTTGATGCCTGCCGTTTATTTTATCCATGTTACCATCCTAAAAATGTGTTAAGAAGATGAGAGGGAATGACTAACCCATCCTTACCTGGGGATTTCCTAGCTGAAGTTTTGAAAGCAGCTTTCCTCAATCTAGCATACTACTAAAGTGTGCTAGAAAACTTAGAGGAACTACAGGCGTACTGCAGCCTGCCTTTCTCAACTCTACATTTTTTGTATTGGGACATCTCAGATGTATAGGCTTAACATTTCTCCTTTCAAATCTACCGCTTGTCTTCTCCACTTAATTTATAAGTAACTTAAACCACCAAATGTTTTATTTAATAGGCTACTGTTACCCAGACACAGGATTGGTTTACTCTAGCCAAGCAAAGTCAGAATATGATCATTACGGATTCTATTACCCGTCCTGTGACATCTTCTCATGTTCATTTTTTAACTGATACTTCAAAGTCATTATCGACATATGAAGGTAATATTAACCATTGGAAATTATATGTGAGAGTAGTAGACGTAGATGGATGAACAATTGGGCAGTCTTATAAATTAAATCAATCAACAGTCTATCAATATTGTTTTTTCTAACTTGTTCTATTTCATCTTTTTATAAAAACTTACATTATTTTTCTTCTGAGTCTTTCAACCTATTCTCTTTTTCCTTTTCACTGTTTGCAAAACCTATTGTGTTGATCACCTTTCATAAATTTTGTGAGATAAATACTGCTTAATCATAGCTACTATTATTTCTCTGGAGCCTAAAGGTTACTTAATGGAGAACCTTAAAATAGGAAGAAGGCCATAATGTAGTAACTGTTTATATATAAAATGATGTAGTTGTTTTGTATATCTGACTGATCTTATTTGAGAAACCTATTATTATAATTATAACTTATTTATATATTATAACTTATTTGGGAACAAGCCATTAGGAATAGAATGAGGAGAGGCTGAGATGAGAATGCAAATAGCATCAAGGAAATGTGATGTAGCATCAGGTTTTCTGTTGTCATTTTTAGTTTTTTCATGGTTTGTTTTATGAGTGTGTGTGTGTGTGTGTGTGTGTGTATGTATGTATATATATATATATATATATATATATATATATATATATATATATATATATATATATATATCTATCTATCTATCTATCTATCTATCTATCTATCTATCTATCTATATATATATATATCTATATCTATCTATCTATCTTTGGTTGTTCGGGTTTCTCCCGCGTAAGATTCAAAGTATCTAGGCAACGTTTCGATGAAGTCTCATTCATCATCTTCAGGCTTCTGTCTCCGGCTCTGTGCTTCTCAGAGTAATGGAGATTGCAGCTGCTTCCTCCTTTTAACTGCCAGTGGGGGTGGGACTTGATTGGGTGGGGGCTTGGCTGTGTTCTGATTGGGTGGGGGTGTGTTCTCATTGGTAGGGGGTTTGGCTGTGTTCTGATTGGCTGGGGGGTTAGCCGTGTTCTGATTGGTTGGAGGCATGTTGTGTTCAGGTGGGGGCTTGGTTGTGCTCAGGTTAGTCTTAGTTGCTGGGGGATTTGAGCTGGTGAGCTGTGATCTTGCTGTTTGGCTTCGAGTTCGTGGTCGTGCTGCATCTTCATAGTGGGTGTCGGTTTGCTTCATGTATGGCTCGGGGGGGTTTGAAGTGGGTAGTGATGCAGCTGCAGTGCAGCTTCTGGTCCATGGTCGTGTCTCATCTTCTGAGTGGGTGTGAGTCTGTTTTCTACATGGAAGTGTGGTGGTGGCATCTTGTGTGGCTCTCATGGGTGTGGGTCTGGTGTCCTTCTTTGAACAAACAAGATGACACCTCCCGCCTTCCAGCCATTTGGAAACCCGCCCTCATGAACAGACGAGTACCTAACATGAAGAAGGACACCAGACCCACACCCATGAGAGCCACACCCAATCAGAACACAGCCAAGCCCCCCACCCAATCAAGTCCCACCCCACTGGCAGTTAAAAGGAGGAAGCAGCTGCAATCTCCATTACTCTGAGAAGCACAGAGCCGGAGACAGAAGCCTGAAGATGATGAATGAGACTTCATCAGAAACGTTGCTCTAGATACTTTGAATCTTTGGCGGAGAAAACCCGAACAACCAAAGATCCACATACAAATACCCGCGAGAACCTCAGAAAACAAATATATGGCCACACGGGAAAGAAAAACTGAACAACTTCCTCACATACCTCAACAGTCTACACCCCCAAAATACAATTCACCATGGAAACAGAAGCCAACAATCAACTTCCCCTTCCTAGATGTCTTGGTATACAAAAAGATCCATGGCTCCCTAGGACACACCATCTACCAGAAGAAAACACATACTAACCGCTATCTACATGCACTCACACCACCACCCAGCACAGATCAATTCCAGCCAAGACACTCATCTCCAGAACAAAATGCTTAGCCGATGAACAACACCAAAAACCGAACTACACTCTCACCAACGTACTTACAGCCAATGGATTCCAAAGAAAAGAAGATTACCCACCTAATCCAAAAAGAAGCCCCAACCAAAATCCAAGACAGAGAACAAGAAAACGGAAAAGCCCTCCTCCCATATATAAAAGGCACTACAGACAAAATTAGCAAGATCCTCCAAAAACACAACATCAAAACAGCATTCTGCACAAACAAAAAAATATCCACCATCCTAAGAAACCCCAAAGACAAAATCGAATTAGAAAACCAAGGAGTATACGAAATCCCTGCACAGCCTGCCCTAACACATACATTGGACAAACTAACAGAAGAATAAGCGCACGCATTGAAGAACATAAGAACTCAATCAAAAAAAGAAGAAAGCGACCTCTTCCCTGGTCCAACACCTCAAAGCCACAGGACATGAAATTGATTTTAAAAATACCAGAACTATCGCCAAAACCGAACACTTCAACAGCAGAATAATCAGAGAAGCCATAGAGATAGAAAAACGCCCACACAGCATGAACAAACGAGATGACACCTCCCGCCTTCCAGCCATTTGGAAACCCGCCCTCATGAACAGACGAGTACCTAACATGAAGAAGGACACTGGACCCACACCCATGAGAGCCACACAAGATGCCACCACCACACTTCCATGTAGAAAACAGACTCCCACCCATTCAGAAAATGAGAAACGACCATGGACCAGAAGCTGCACTGCAGCTGCATCACTACCCACTTCAAACCCCTCTGAGCCATACATGAAGCAAACCAACACCCACTATGAAGATGCAGCAGGACCACGAACTAGAAGCCAAACAGCAAGATCACAACTCTCCAGCTCAAATCCCCAGCAACTAAAACTAACCTGAGCACAACCAAGCCCCTCCTGAACAGAACACGCCTCCAACCAATCAGAACACGGCTAACCCCCAACCAATCAGAACACAGCCAAACCCCTACCAATGAGAACACACCCCCACCCAATCAGAACACAGCCAAGCCCCACCCAATCAAGTTCCACCCCCACTGGCAGTTAAAAGGAGGAAGCAGCTGCAATCTCCATTACTCTGAGAAGCACAGAGCTGGAGACAGAAGCCTGAAGATGATGAATGAGACTTCATCGAAACGTTGCCTAGATACTTCAAATCTTACGCGGAGAAAACCCGAACAACCAAAGATCTACATATAAATACCCATGAGAACCTCAGAAAACAAATATTGCACCTCTACGGGAGGAAACCCACCATCTGACCAGGACTTATGAAAACTTGAAGTCCAAAGAGCCTCCATTTTATGTGACCTTGCATTCCTATGCAACTGCCGAGATCAAAATTTAATTCCCACAAGCTTCCAATTGAAATTCCACACCAACAGAGCAGCCACCAAACGCATCCTTAAAAGAACAGAACTGGCCCTAATTAGAAATGAACTTCACACAAAAAGGTTTCTCCTAGACCAAATCAACAAAGATCTCCTCACACTCCACCTCAAACTCAGCAACAAGATTCACCCTCTACTTTGGGACAAATCAAACAACTCGCTGTCTGGAGAGCCGAAACACAGACCATCCTCAAGACAGACACACAGACCAACAAACTCAGGAAACTACAACAATGCCAGAAACCAACTCTTCCCCCCCACAGCCACACATGAAACAAACAGTGCACAACATCTCAGACAAGATCCTCACTGAAGCTGAAACCAAGATCCTCTCAAAAGGATTCAACTTTGCTGTCGCTCCCAAACACATCCCCACAGAAACCATCATATGTGGAGTTGAAACCAGCCTGACCAAAAACCAACCCTGATGATGCTAACAAAATCAGACTCGAAATCACCAACATCCTCTGCACTAGCAAACCACCCAAAAGCAACTTATCCAAAGAAGAACAAACTGCACTACTTAACCTGAAAGAAGACACCAGCATAATAATCCTACCAGCAGACAAGGGCAATGCGACAGTGGTAATGAACACATCTGACTACCAAACCAAGCTAACCAACCTACTCCAAGACCCCACATACAAACCCCTAAAGACAGACCCCACCACCTACCTAGAAAAAACTACCAAATCCAAAATAAAAGCCTCCCCATCAGTGAAGAAATCCAGCAAGGAATCATACCCAGAGAAAAATCATCCAGATGCCCCAAGCTTTACGGTCTCCCCAAAATACACAAAGAAGGAACCCCACTCAGACCAATAGTCAGCTCCATAGGCTCACCTCTACAAAACCTGGCCAAATTTCTTGCCAAACAACTACAACCCTATGCAGAATCCATCAACTCACACGTAAGAAACTCATTCCAGTTCATCGAGATCATAAAGAAACAAAACTTACAACCTAGCGACCTACTAGTAAGCTTCGATGTCACATCCTCTTCACCCAAGTGCCAATAAAAGAAGCCTTGACAGCCATCCAAAACAAATACAACCCCCAAGCACATCCTAGATCTAACCAACCACTGCCTATCCAATACTTACTTCACCTACAATGGACAAAAATACAAACAAATAGAAGGAGCACCTATGGGATCACCCTCTCACCTGTCATCGCAAACCTCTACATGGAACACTTTGAAACACAAGCTCTAGAAAAATACGACCACAAACCCAAACTCTGGCTCAGATACGTAGATGACACCTTCATAATCTGGCCACACGGGAAAGAAAAACTGAACAACTTCCTCACATACCTCAACAGTCTACACCCCAAAATACAATTCACCATGGAAACAGAAGCCAACAATCAACTTCCCTTCCTAGATGTCTTGGTATAAAAGATCCGATGGCTCCCTAGGACACACCATCTACCAGAAGAAAACACATACTAACCGCTATCTACATGCACTCACACCACCACCCAGCACAGATCAATTCCGTAGCCAAGACACTCATCTCCAGAACAAAATGCTTAGCCGATGAACAACACCAAAAACCGAACTACACACTCTCACCAACGTATTTACAGCCAATGGATTCCAAAGAAAGAAGATTACCCACCTAATCCAAAAAGAAGCCCCAACCAAAATCCAAGACAGAGAACAAGAAAACGGAAAAGCCCTCCTCCCATATATAAAAGGCACTACAGACAAAATTAGCAAGATCCTCCAAAAACACAACATCAAAACAGCATTCTGCACAAACAAAAAATATCCACCATCCTAAGAAACCCCAAAGACAAAATCGAATTAGAAAACCAAGGAGTATACGAAATCCCTGCACAGCCTGCCCTAACACATACATTGGACAAACTAACAGAAGAATAAGCGCACGCATTGAAGAACATAAGAACTCAATCAAAAAAGAAGAAACGACCTCTTCCCTGGTCCAACACCTCAAAGCCACAGGACATGAAATTGATTTTAAAAATACCAGAACTATCGCCAAAACCGAACACTTCAACAGCAGAATAATCAGAGAAGCCATAGAGATAGAAAAACGCCCACACAGCATGAACAAACGAGATGACACCTCCCGCCTTCCAGCCATTTGGAAACCCGCCTCATGAACAGACGAGTACCTAACATGAAGAAGGACACTGGACCCACACCCATGAGAGCCACACAAGATGCCACCACCACACTTCCATGTAGAAAACAGACTCCCACCCATTCAGAAAATGAGAAACGACCATGGACCAGAAGCTGCACTGCAGCTGCATCACTACCCACTTCAAACCCCTCTGAGCCATACATGAAGCAAACCAACACCCACTATGAAGATGCAGCAGGACCACGAACTAGAAGCCAAACAGCAAGATCACAACTCTCCAGCTCAAATCCCCAGCAACTAAAACTAACCTGAGCACAACCAAGCCCCTCCTGAACAGAACACGCCTCCAACCAATCAGAACACGGCTAACCCCCAACCAATCAGAACACAGCCAAACCCCCTACCAATGAGAACACACCCCACCCAATCAGAACACAGCCAAGCCCCCACCCAATCAAGTTCCACCCCACTGGCAGTTAAAAGGAGGAAGCAGCTGCAATCTCCATTACTCTGAGAAGCACAGAGCTGGAGACAGAAGCCTGAAGATGATGAATGAGACTTCATCGAAACGTTGCCTAGATACTTCAAATCTTACGCGGGAGAAACCCGAACAACCAAAGATCTACATATATATATATATATATATATATATATATATATATATATATATATATATATATATATATATATATATATATATATATATATATATATATATATATATATATATATTGTTTTGTTGGCTGTAAGGCATCCACAGTTGGTTTTAAGATAGGTGGCTATACAAATGTTTTAAATAAATAAATAAATAAAACTAGTAATTTTATAAAAATAGAGAGATAAATCCTTTTTGAGATGAGCTTGTGCTAATAATTTCATCTTTACTGACTCTTTTATGTAATTTGGGGGTAGCAATATGGAAGTAGTTTGGAAAATATACTTTATTGCAACAATGGTCTATTTATTTATTGGCTTTCTATGCCACCTACTCACTAATTCAGTGACTTTGGGCACTTACAATATAATAAGGATTAAAAGGTACAAAAACCTATTACAATAAAACAAAACATTAAAATTAAAAAGCGAAGATGATGGGCAGCCACCCCCAATGTAGTGTGCCCTTGTTCGGGCCCCAGGCCATACAGCAGAGCCAAATGTTTAGGCTCTTCTAAAAGGTCGGGAGTGTTGGGTCAGATCTCGCCTCTGATGGGAGAACATGCCACAGTACAGGGGCCACAGCAGAAAAGGCGCTTCTGGATCCCACCAGCTGAAATTCTTTGACTGATGGGATGCCAAGTAGGCCCTTTCCACTGAAATGAGTGAGGTGGATTAATCCCAACAGGTTAAGGTGGTTCCTAGATACCCTGGGCCCATGCCATAAAGGGCTAAAGGTAATGTCCCACTAGACCTGAAAACAAACTGGCAACCAGTGCAGCTCGCATCTCAGTGGTGTCATATGTGCCACCCAAAAGGTCTATAGAACCATCTGCACTACTGTGTTCTGTACCAGTTGTAGCTTATGAATATTCTACAAGAGTAGCCCCATGCAGAGCGTGTTGCAGTAATCCAACTGGGAGATGACCAGAGCATGAGTAACTATGTACAGGGTCTCATGAAAGGGTGTAATTGGCACAAAGTTGCACAAAGGCTCTCTTAGCCATGACTGCTATCTGCTCTGAGCATGATGTGTGAGTCCAGGAGAACCCCCAGATTGCATACTGGATCTGTCTGGGGTAGTGCAACCCCACCCAGAACTAAGGATGATAAACCCCCAAATCCCAAGGCTCCTTGAACTCACAGCTCCTCCATCTCACCAGGGTTCAGCCAAAGCCTGTTGTCCCCCATCCAAACTCCTCCAGCCTTCAGGCATTATGAAAAGGCAACTATAGCATTACTTGGATGACCAAGGATGAAGATGTAAAGTTGGATATGTTCAGTATATTTATGATACCTCACCCCATGGTTTTGGATGATCTTACCCAGTCCTTCCCTGTTATAATGGACATATTTACTTCTCCTACCCAACTATTATCCTCTTCTTCCCAATTATTTCCTAACAATGTTACATTGTACATTCATCTTCAGATGCAAATTCTCAAGACCTGTGTAACTCTTCTACATCCATTATTAAGGCTGCTACTCACAGTGATCACTTAGGTAAGTAGTATTTGTGGGCAAGTTGCATTTATAGCAGGAAAGAACAAAATTTGAGGCATCAAGGAAAAGTTTAGTCTTGCAAAGCTCCAAAGGACCACACCAAGCATGTCACTGAGAAGACAAAGCCAACTGATTTTGCCCTTTTTTGTTATTAATTACACCTTAACACTGGAAATGGGAACAAGATGTTTCTAGTAACAATTTGCCAGCTTTAAATCCTTTCCTATGAAGCAACAAACATTACTGAGATCACAATTGGGGAGAGGAATTTTGGGATGGGTTGATGGGCTGCAAGAGCAATGGTTTGCTTCACAGAGGACACTTGTTCCCATTCTGGAATGGCAAAAAATAGTACCAAAAATGAATTGAAATTGTGCTGAACACAGTCATTTTGAAATTTGGGGAGGGTTGGGACTGGAACCAGGGGACTTCAGGAGAAAAAACATCTTTCCCATTCTTGGTCAGAGTTTTGAATTTTAAAAAGTTAAGAAATAGTGCCAACAAAATTTATCTATTTTGCAACCAGATTTTAATAGCATGATTTGGAATGCTGGGCAGCTGCAATAATGCTGGCTTCATTATTACTGGTTTATAAATTCATGGTAGAAAAACTCTGCTTTTTATTGTGCTTGCTCTAAAAGTTTAGGGAGGTGGTATTTTTTGCATGCTTTCATTCACTTACAAAGTACCCGAGCACATCCTTATTAATGCCCTGGCTTCCCTTACATGGTGTTCTTTAATTAATCCCTAAGGAACATATATCCCAAAGGTCCTTTCATTGCATTTATTCAGGAGCAGTATAGTAATGTGACAGGAAAAACTTGCAGCTCTAATATAAGTACAGAATTGAAACAATGAAGTGCAAGAGGCTTAAAATGGTTTTTTTTTTAAAATAACATTATTGCAACATTGCAATATTACAATGTTACAAATTCAAGACATTTATTTATGTTTATGGGCCACAAGATTTTGGTAAATATACAAGAGGAGCATAAAATAAATAAGATGGCACCCTGTCTCCACACCAAAGCACTGGTTTCAAACTAGCATAGTATGTCACATAGCCTTTGGATGTTTTGGCACCTATGGGGGCACAAAGTACTTTTTCCTGTGCACAGATGAAAAGGGACTATTATGTTCCAAGCAAAATTTTATACAGGATAAGTGATGCAAAACCTAAGGATATTAGCAAAGGAGAGAGACAGTGGGGAGATATTGGGAATATTGGTTGGTTGGTTGATTGGTTGGTTGGTGGAATATGCCATGTTGTGACATCAACAGCAGCTGAGAGGTGTGTGGGTAGGAAACTGCTGGAAAGATTATGGGAAAGAACCCTTGTTTGAGGGAGAGGGGTAGTTAAGAAGTTTAATATATTAATAAAATAAATAAATAAAATTATGGGCAGGAAGAACACCAAAATATTTTGTAGTGGGCTTGCTTGAAGAATAGTGGAAACAACAATCACTTCCTAGACTTTGTTTTGTCTACATATTATATCAATAAAAATTGTCCAGGTTTTGACTGTGCTGAATTGCCTGCCTTGGCAACTCTGTTTTGCAGAAACTGTGGAATATAATCAACTCTTCTGGGAGAAAATATTGCCCCCACCCCCTGCTTTAATTTTTTTTAATACTTCCAGACATTGTTTTGTTTTACATTCAGGATGAAAAATAAATTCAGACATATGTGATAGGAGACAAATCATGGTGACTTGGTGTAGTTCTTAGTTTTTTTTGTAAAATAATACTAACACGGCTACTCAAAGTTAGGTTCTGACTCACAGAAATGCCTGAGGAAATAAGCCATTTCTGGATAGTGAGATAGGACGATTTTTACATATTTGAATTCATGATTATGTTAGTATATTGTTGTCTTTGGAGGATTGATCTGTGGTTTTCATGCAGGTTCTGAATCCAGAATTAAGAAGCCCAATATAACTGATGTCCCACTTCTTCCAAAGATAGAAGCCAGAAGAAGCATAGATGAAGGTTGTTCTTTGTCACTTCCTGATACTCCTTCACGCACATTATTCAGAGCATACTTAGGGCAAGACTGGGATCTTACTCTTCCAGAGAGAAAGAGTGAAGACCATATGCAATGTCAAGATTTAGCATCTTTTCGCACTATGGATGAGTTTTCTTTCGCCTTTGTTCATTATATACTAAAAAAGTCTGTTGCAGTAGTCACTGGCCAGCCACCTGAGAACACTCCTTTTGACATCAATTTCAATAAAACAACTAGAGTTTTTATATATGAGTTAGCAAGCAGTGAAAAGTCCATGGAATCAGCCTTTGAAAAGTCTCCTTTTGTTGATGGAACGGTTGATGGAACAGATGTGAAGAGTGAAATTTCTGCAAAATCAGAAAAGGATAATACTGAAACCAGAGCTGCTTGGTGTGTTAGCCACAAGACATATGACATTGGTAGCAGACATGAATTTGAAAGATTTAAAAAATTCATCAGAGGAACTTTGGGAGAAAAATACTGGTGGCTTTGGATAGATATTGAACGACTGAAGGCCTTGAGGACTTTTAAAAGGCAGAAAAGGTATTTCCAGACTTTAATATAAAATAAGCCTTTGGAGATGAAGATATTGAATGAGTTTAGTTGCTGTTTTCATTTTGGTTTATGTTTATTTGTCAGATCTTCCTTCTGACAAGTTCATTTCCCATAACCACAGCAAATTAGTTTCCCATATGTGTGACAATAAGCATGTAAAATCAGGCACAATTCACTTTACTGCCTTGCTTAGCGATGGCATTTCTGGTCCCAATTATAATCATAAGTTAAGGCTACCTAAAAGCAGAAAAAGCAGGAAAAATATGAAGACGAAGGATATTCTTAAGTATCAAGCTGGTTATAGACAGACAGGCAGGCAGGCAGACAGACTTCTTTATTGGCCAAGTGTGACTGGACACACAAGGAATTTGTCTTGGTGCAAATGCTCTCAGTATACATAAAAGAAAAGATACATTTGTCAAGAGTCAAGAATCATCAGGTACAACACTTAATAATAGTCATGGGGTACAATAAGCAATCAAATCATACCAGGAAACAGTCAATAAAAATCATTATAAACCATACAAGATTTCTCCCAGAATCCATCTTATTTGATAATTTAGTAACTAAGGAGTAAGGTAGCATTTCCTAAACTAGTGAACTTGAAATGTATTGGACCTATTTTTCTCTTTTCAAGTTGGATATACAGGTAATCCTCGACTTACGACCACAATCGAGCCCAAAATTTCTTTTGCTAAGTGAGACATTTGTTGAATTTTGCCTTATTTCACGACCTTTCTTGCCACAATTGTTAAGTGAACAATTTATCACTGCAGTTGATAAGTTAGTAACCCAGTTGTTAAGTAGATGTGGCTTCCCCATTGACTTTGCTTGTGAGAAGGTCGCAAAAGGTGATCATATGACCTTGGGACAAAGCAACGGTCATAAGTATGAACCAGTTGCCAAGCATCTGAATTTTGATCACATGAGCATGGGGATGCTGCAAAGGTCCTAACTGGGAAAAACAGGGCATAAATCACATTTTTCAGTACCGTTGTAACTTTGAATGCTCACTAAATGAATTGTTGTAAGTCGAGGACTACCTGCAGTTGATGATAATTCCAACTCAGCTTTTTGGAAAGCACCAGGATGGGAGATAATTGTGGTTATAAATCCTGGCCTTTATTTTGTGAAGAAAACCACCCCATCTTCTGCTCTATGGAATTCCATTTAAAATGTAAAAGAGCTTTAGAGTTGGATGTCTTTTTCTGAATTATTTCCCAGTGTTTATCTGTGCATATATTATGTTAATATTTTCCTTTATTCAAGACAGCTTGATCGGATGAAAAAATTATACCTGGCAAGCAATGGAGATTATTACCTGACTTTTGAAGTTCTGTTCAAGCTCAACCTGGTGGATGCCGATCAATGGAATGTGTATAATTTAAAGGGCATCCAGTCTGAAGTAGTTAAACCTTTGCTTCTTTACTGGTAAAAAGATGAAATATTGGCACATTTAATTAAATTTGATTGCTTTTTCTGAACACTGGAGCTGTTGTGACTGGATGGAGTAGGAGTTTGAACCAGTTGTTCTGATTTCCTAAACCAGGGGTGTCAAACTCAAGGCTTGCGGGCCAGATCTGGCCCATGCAAGGATTAAATCTGGCCTGGAAATAGCAAAGGACCAGCCCACGGTGCCTCTGCTAGTGAAAATGGGGTGGGGTAGGGCTGCACACAGCCCCACTGCACCCCATTTTCAGCCTGAAGAGCCTCCTTCAGCACTCTGCCTGCCAAAATGGGATGCGGGGCCCCCACAGATGGTGCCCCTCCACCCCATTTTGGCCAGCAGAGAACTGCAGGAGGCATTCATCCCATCTCTCCCCGCCCCAGACTGGCCGTGGAGAGGCATTATACTGCTGGTCCGGCCCTCAAAAAAATCCAGTTTGACACCCTTGTCCTAAATGGACCACTTAATCTGGGCAGAAGAGGATGATACTTTATGATAACATAAAGAATCTATTCATGATAGTGGAGGCTTAACTGATACAGTCAAAGGGAAATGATTCAGGCAAAACCAATTAGGAGCAGGTTTAATTTAAATAAACATCCCTAAAGACAACATGTATATGATCACAATAAAAACCATCATGATTAAATGAGATTTGTCTGATTGTGATGACCTGTTCATAGTAGTATTGAACTCTGTCTTTCCTTATGGAAGTAGATTATATATCATTAGAAATAAATAAGTGTAGCTCAGGGTTGAATTATGGGGTCCTTGGTGGTCTCTGAGTGTGGTTGTTTTCTTGCAGAGATTTAATTACCCAAGTGAGTTACATCATCTGTATTGATGATGTTATCTAGTAGAATAATGAAATATCTGCAACCAAACTCAGAGACCACCAAGGATTTTGTAGATTGTGTAATTGAATCACCTGCCTAAATGGCATGTTTGGATCTCATAAGGCACTTATTTCACTTTAGCAATGTCCTTGTCCATACAGCTAGTGCAAGTGCAACTATTTAGTTGGGAACAGGATGACTTGCCCAAATGTATTTGTGCATTTATTTATTTTTTGAGATATTGACATCGGCTGCCCATCATTTTCCAAGCTTCCTTCAAGATATTACTTCTGATATATAGAATGCTCAGGCTTCAGACTTGGGAGCATCTAATTTGCTTTTTACTAGAATTCTATAATTAATTAATTAGAGCTAGTTGTAAAATAAAGCCACAAATCAGGGTCAGTTGCAGTTTCGCAGTCCAAGAGCCATAAACTGGGATGATCTCCGTATAGAAGAAAATATTTATATCGGAGTTAATGCAGATCAGTGATTCTAATAGCTCATTTGGGGGAAGCTTGGAGTATTTTCTTTGCCTGGCAGTTAGGAATCAACATACACATCAAGAGAAAAGACAGCTAACCTTTTCAGCCCAGGAATTTGTTTTTTTATGTCGTTTGTTTTTTTTATGTTCCTTATCAGTGATGGCTAACCTTTTTGGGCTCCTGTGCCAAAAATTGTGTGTGCACTTGCACGCTTGCACTCGTGTGCCAGCATCCAGAAGGTAATGCCCACCCCCACACACCCTCTATGCATGTGCGCGTAATACCCCGCACCCTACCCCTGCTGTCCCCTTACCTGCACTGCACCTCACAGCTGATTTTCAGCTGGTTTGAGGCCTTTTTTGGGCCTCCCAGAGACTTGAGGAAAGCTTCTGCAGGCTTTGCAGGCTGAAAACTAGCCCCATTTCATCACTTCTGGTATTTTCGGAAAAACAGGAAGTGATGAAACGGGGCTAGTTTTCGGCCTGCAAAGCCTGCAGAAGCCTTCCTCAAGCCTTTGGGAGGCTGAAAAAGGCCTCAAACTGGGGAAAAATCAGCTGTGACACATGCACATGCCCAGTGAGGTAAGTTTGCCTGCAGCTTGCGTGCCGGCACAAATGGCTCTGCATGCCACCTGTGGCATGCGTGCCATAGGTTCCCCATCACAGTCCTATATGATGCTGCAGGGGCAGGGGTGAAATTCAACCACTTCGCATCACCTCGGGAGAGGTGGTAGGGATGATTTGAATCGGTTAGCCCCTCCTATGCCTGCCCACATTCTTCCTTTTAGAGACTGAGTCCCACCAAGCCACACCCACAGAGCCACACCCACAGAGCCAGTAGGGAAAAATTTTAAATTTCACTCCTATGCAGGGGCATTGCTGGTGACAAAAATGATGTCCCAGATTTAAGATGGACTGAAAATTTCAGACTCCCTTTTGTACATTTTAAGGAGTAAAATCGAGGCCTGAAACCTTTTCAAAGTTTAAACTATTTGTTCTATCATTCAACTTACAACCTCCAAATGCTTCCACTACCACCACACACACAAAAAAAGAGTTTCAAAACTGTCATCTTTCTCTGTGGTTCATGTCAACACGTGGCCCAGGGGCAGAATGTGGCCTGCGGAGGTCACACCCACCCTGGCCCCACATAAGTGCAAAAAAAAAATCCTTATACTTCATAATACAGCCTGTGATGCGATCAGGTTTGACTCCCCTACTCTAGAGTTTTGGGGTCACCGACTGAAGGCTATACTCTTACGATTGAGGGATGTGGATAACAGAACAGACTAATAGAATAACTAAAATTCAAAGTCTAGCCCTAACCAGTCTTTTTCTTCTCAGGGGTCCCCGATTTTGTGTAACTCATAAAGCTGCCATTCAGGCCACAGTTACCAAGCTGAAAATCTGGCATACTCGGCAACAGAAACCACGAATTGATGTGGATCCTTTCCCACAGATGGTGTCCCTGCTACCACTCAGGCCAAAATCTTGCATGCCAAAAATAGCATTTCCATGTTATCAGGTATTGCTTGTTACATTAAACGTTGGCAAAAATAAAAGGGTCTGATATAAGAAGCATTGAAGGAAACACCGTATGATTGAAAGGCTGGGCTTGCGAGTGAGTCATAATCAGTGTAGTCTGCTTAGCTAATGTAGTGTTCCTCAACCTGTGGCCCTTAATGGACACCACCATTTTAGTCGTACGTCATGGCAGGCATTAAGTGGGCCACCATACGACCATGTTCTACTTTACAGCCTTCATTGTAGTGGTTGTTTGCAGAATGCCAGAGTCGTTAAGTGAACACATTGTTTTTTCTTGGGTATTTTTTTTTGCCAGAAACCGGAAGTAATCCTTGGTTTCTGAGGAGAAAAAAAGGTCATAAACTGTAGTCATGTGACTGAGGGATTTTGCAAACTGCTGTAAATGCAGGCCAATTACTCAGTGTCCAAAATGAAGTCATGTGGCTGTAGGGGAGGAGATAACCATCAGAACTTTGAATCTCTTTAAACAGTTGCTAGATGATTGGTCATACCACCTGTACCCTATGTAGACTGCAAAAATAAGGGTGACTGCTAGGGGTCACTAGTTCACTTTCTATATCTCTTTACCACCATCTTGTGTGATATTTTTGACTTTTACAGCTTAAATATGTGTGCCTAGTACAGGTAGTCCTTATAACAGTGACGGTTCAAAGTTACAACAGCATGGAAAAAAGTGACTTATGACCATTTTTCACACTTACGACTGTTGCATCATCCTCCAAGTCATGTGATCAAAATTCAGACGCTTGGCAATTGGTTCATGTTTATGATGGTTGCAATGTCCTGGGATCATGTGATCAATTTTTGTGACCTTCTGACAAGCAAAGCCCATGGGAAAGCCAAATTCACTTAACAACCACATTACTAACTTAACAATTGCAATGATTCACTTAGCAACTGTGACAAGAAAGGTCATAAAATGGGGAAGAACTCACTTAACATAACATAAATTTTGGGGGTGATTCTGGTTGTAAGTCGAGGACTATCTGTATATAGGAGGGGTTTTTTTGCTTCTGCAACCTGCATTCTATTAGAGAGCAACAAAATGCATCTGAAGGACCCAAAATAAATCTTAAATGGGGGAGAGAGAAAGAGAGGAGGGAAAGGGAAGGAGTGAGGGCGGGAGAGGGAGAGCCCTTCTGTAATTTCATAGAGTTGGATTTCAAGGCACAATGCTTCTGCAAATGGAAAAGCCAAGTCTCTGTCTTGACTATAGCTATGCAGGTTTACATACATTTGTATGCAAACATACCTTGGCTTTCCTCAAGGAATTCAAGGCAACCTGCATTGCACTCTTTCCTGCAATTTTGTTCCCTGAACAATGAATTGGTAGAATAGTCAAGAATCACAGTGATTGACCCCAAGGATACTCCTTGAAACTTCATGGCTTAGATCAGGGGTGTCAAACTCACGGCCCACGGGATGGATCCAGTGCTGAGGTCTAGCCCACAGGGCCAGCCTGGAAACAGCATGGACTGGCCCATGGTGCCTCTGCCAGCGAAAATGGAACTCAGGGAGCCCACGCCCATCCTGGCCATCCCTGGCCATGCCCATGCTGGCCTCCTTCCACCCACCCCCGGCCCTCTGAGGTCAAACACAAGCTTGATACGGCCCTCAATGAAATTGAGTTTGACATTCCTGGCTTAGATTGTTCTTGAACAAGGGTCTTCAAACGTGGCAACTTTAAGACTTGTGCACTTAAACTCCCAGAATTCCCGAGCTAACATGACTGGAGGAGGAATTCTGGGAGTTGAACTCCACAAGTCTTAGAGCTGTCAAGTTTGAAGACCCCTTCTCTGGAACATGGGCTTCTGTTGTTTTAGCCTACACTTTTAAAAATGTAAATTCATCTCAACTGGAAAAACACATTTTGGTATAATACTAAAATTACTTTTTAAACATGTGAATAATTATCCAAAATGGAAGTATCTGTATGATACAGAAGATCCCAAATGAAAATAGACATGGAGAAGCAAGAATTATTTCTCAGATACTTTCATCTCCTTTCCATCCCTTTTATTAGAGAGGAGAAACTGGATTAACCACGACTTTTTCAAAAGGAGCGGTGATGGATATCTGTCCCCAAAGGAGTATCGGGCTGTTATCTGCAATTCTACCTCAAGGTCAAACTGCTGTTCAGGAAGATCCTTATGACTTAATTACCTTAGAAAATATTAGGAAAAGGTAAGGACTGAAATGCTCATGTATAATGATGTATCAATGCAACATGTTAAGGAGAAGGAGGGCAACCTTCTATGAACAGGTGTATTTCATCCTTAGCCAGACCAAACAATGGCTTTGGTGGGGCAGCATGCTTTACAAGGTCATGGGATGTGGGAGAGGTTGTCAGGAACCGTGGTGTCACAGGGGTCAGAAGGCAGTGTTGCAACCTAATTCTGCTGCCAGGAGTTGAATGTAACCAGTGCTATCTCTGTCCAATGGTGGGATTCAATTTTTTTTACTGCCGGTTGTGTGGGCGTGGCTTGGTGGGTGTGGCATGGCTTGGTGGGTGTGGCTTGGTGGGTGTGGCAGGGGAAGGATACTGCAAAATCATCATTCCCTCCCCATTCCTGGGGGAAGGATACTGCAATTCCCTCCTCCCCCCACTAACCTGTTTTCCATCTCCGTTCTCCTGTGCAGGGCAACAAAAGAAGACCTAGCCAATCAGCTGGAACCCGGGAGGCAGAGAATAGATGGGGGCGGGGCCAGTCAGAGGTGGTATTTGTTGGTTCTCCGAACTACTGAAAATTTCTGCTACCAGTTCTCCAGAACTGGTCAGAACCTGCTGAATACCACCTCTGTCTTTGTCCCATACCAAGGCCTGAACCCCTACTGGTAAAAGATCAAATAATCTGCTTCTCTTGTGATGCTGCAATGTTAGTCTATCGCCATTGTCAACAACTTTCCTCCCAAAGGAGAGGTTGGAGATCAAATTATAGTATCCTAAATCAGTTGGATCCAGAAATGGCTTCTTCAGAAGGAATATATCTAGCTCTACAGAAGACTACTAGTATATCCTCTTCCACAGAAAAGTATTCAAAATCTCCTAGACCAGAGGTGTCAAACTGGTGGCCCACGGGCAGGAAGTATCACATGCTGGCCACACCCACCCTAGCTCTGCGAAGGGAAAGAGTGTCGTGAAACAGCATGTGATGGCAACGTGATGTGGCGAGTTTGACACCTGTGTTCTAGATCCTAGCAATTACCTGTCTATCTGCTCCCCACAAGAGCCAGAATGTGCAGTGGTCTAAAAAGCAAGTAGCAGAGAGCACCTAACATCCTGACCTTTTCAGGCCAAAATAAATCCTAGATAATACAGGTAGTCTTCATCAGCATATACAGTAAACTGATAGATTTGCAATTGTTTGTAGTTCATAGCGCCCCCCCGGGCCCCCACAAAAATTACTTGTGATCTGGTTCTAACAGCCAGTCCCCACCCCCTGAGTCACATGACTGCTGAGTGTCTGGCCTGCATTTATGGCCTTTTGCCTTGTTCTGCAGTCATGTGGTTGCAATTTATTTTGCTGAAAACTGGCATTTACTTCTGGTTTTCAGCAAAAACGCTCCATAGCAAATAATTGGTTTGCTTCATGATTGCATTCAATTTGTTTAACAGTGACTGTTGCTAGAAAAGATTGTAAAATGGGATTATGAATTCATTACACCTTCCTACTATTGAATAAGTTGCTCAGCTACTAATGCATATACATTATTATTTCTTGGTACTCTGAACTTGCAAAAATCCATGCAGATACTGGTCTTATTTTCTATCTGTGAAACATAGAATAGTTCCTTTATTCATGAGACATAGTGTCTCATCACAAAGATGGTGCATACAAAAGGTTTAAGAAAAAGATAAAGGCACTAAATCTCTCTCTATTTTCTTATTACCTTGAAGCAGTTAAAAGTGATGGTACTGATTATTTAGGAGCAGAATCAACAACACTTACCATGGTTTAATTTCTCTGATTACCCTGAAGGTCCTGTTGTGACTATTTGTTTTTCATTGTGTAGGCCAGCAACAGCGTGCAGCACTCTGTCTCATATGACACTTAGTGATAGAATGGATTATCTGAAACCACTAGATCGAAAATACACCTATGCAGAAATGATCCATGTGAGTACCATTTGAGTACTGTGGCATTAAAAATCTTTGCTGCGAAGAGGCAGGATTTTTATTTTTTAAAATTGTGGATATCTGAATGAGCACTACTTTGGATGATGGAGAACTGACCATAGTGTAGAGCCATTCTTCTGGGAAAAGGCTATTCCATGAACACCAAGAGTTTATAGTTTCAAAAAGGCATACGAAAACTAATATGTTCATATATTTGGGAGAGCAACAAATAGAAACAAATACAAAATTTATAGAAGCTATGCAGGTGCACCTTTTATTCTTGTAGGTTCAAATCTTGTTAAAGAATTATATATAGAACATGCAGTATGGAAGACACCAATACCTGAAGAGTAGTAAAAATGAAACTAGTTATTGATTTATTTTAAACTTTTACATAGAATTGCCACATCTTATACTAAAGTCTGGGCAACTCCCAATCAAGAATTAAAACATAAAAACGTAGTGCCTCCTATTAGTGTGCAGCTAATATAATAACTAACTTCAAAATTTCTTGCCTTTTTATAAAAATGGCATAACAATGCTGAAATAATCCTACACCAGAGCATATTCATGTGTATTCAAGATGAATTAATTAATTCCTGATAAATTAATTTTTTTTTCTGACAGTTCTTTTTCTCAATTCATCCATGTTTATCTCCAAAGGCTATAAAATTGTTATTTTTTGCTTTCAAATTGAATATTGCTATCTAAAATTTAGTACCAGACTCTGGATTGAATTTGTCACCAGACTCAAATCTGTGATGAAAATTTGATTAAAATTTAGCAGGTCTATTAAGAACTAGCAGATATAAAAAATGCATCTAACTATCTGTGGTTAGTTAATTGTTGCAGCTAAAACCATAATCAAGATATGTCCACTTGACATGCATCAAGAGTGGTTTAGGAACAAACAACACAAAATGAACCTCATGGCCAGTTTTTGTTTTTATTTTTGAATGAGTCTCAGCTGCTATAAGTCCCTTTAAACAAAACAGCAAATCTGATGAATTATAGAGTCTTCCATGGTCCCTTCATTATTATTATTGCAAAGAAGTGAAAAATATTAACTATAACCATAGTATTGATAGAATTTAAAAACTGCCATCACCCACATGGCTTTTTGTAGCCATCAAAAAGAGAAAAACTAGCAAGAAAACAGGGGGAAAGAAAGTGGGAAGCAGATAAATTTAACACCATACTATATAATATAAGAATTGGGGGGGGGGGGGGGAAGAAACCTATGAAGTTTGTAATAAAAACAGCAAAGCAAATTTGTGCTCTCTCTCTCAAATAAAAATAACAGCAGTTATAAAGACAGTTTCACCCAAGACACAATGAAACTGCATTATAGAATAGAATTCTTTATTGGCCAAGTGTGATTGGACACACAAGGACTATGTCTTGGTGCAAATGCTCTCAGTGTACATAAAAGAAAAGATACATACACCAAGAGTCAAGACTCATAAGGTACAACACTTAATAATAGTCATAAGGGTACAATAAGCAATCAAATTATACTAGGAAACAGTGAAAATAAATCTTAAGTATACAAGTGACAAAGTTACAGTCATACAGTCACAAGTGGGAGGAGATGGGTGATAAGGAGTGATGAGAAGATTAATAGTAATAGTAGTGCAGACTTGTAATTATGTAATTATGTAGTGTAATTATCTTGAGGAGTTGTTGCTCTGTTATTCAGGGTGAAATCAGCCCAGATTTTTCCGAACTAGGAAGTTCTAAAATGGAAAGAATGCTGCAATCTCTTTACTTGGAGAACAGAGCAGGCTACGTCTTCACTGACTACTGTGAGAAATCAGGTCATAGGGTAAGAGAATTTCTTATTGGTGGATTTTTTTTGGTTGGATTTTCATTGATACTTGGAGTCTTCCCACAGCTCTAAGGAGGAAAAAAAGCATGTAAAAATCAAAGAGCGACTGGTCAAAAACCAGCACGTTAGCTTCAAATTGAAGATTGATTTCAAAACCTACGGTTTTGCATGTTTAAGTTAATTACATCTGAATATCAGTATTTTAAATAAGCATGCTGGCTAAAGCTGATGGGAGTTTTAGTCTAGTACAGTGTTTTTCATCATATCCATTTAAAGATCCATGGAGTTCAATTTCTAAAATATTCGAGCTGGCATATTGGCTGAGGAATTCACTGAGCTAAAGTCCATACATTTTAAAATAACCAAGGTTGAGAGATATTGTCTAGTATGCATGGAAAGCACAAAGTTGAGGATGGCTACCTCAACATTATACTTTACCCACAATTTCATAAAAAGCTTACCTCAGAATATGGAGATTCAGGCTGAACCAAGGAGTTAAAAACAAAATTTTGATTGGAAAAAGAAGGTTCTGAAATATTTCCAAAAATTTTCCATTGTGAGAATTTAAACATTTGAATAAGTGGTGCTGTCTTGCATTGGTTTAGTATCATTTCAGCTTCACAGGGCTATACATTATCTCTTGTAGCTGTCTTCTAGTCAGCATACTTCATTCTTCCAAACAAATCTATTCTTTATTTCAGAAAAAGTGCTATTCACAGCAGGTCACTATACATTCAGAGAGTTAAAAGAGGTTATTAATGTGGAATCACTTTTCTTCTTGAAATCTATAAAGTAAATTCTGTCTTTAGAGTGAACATAGCTATTCAATTTTCACTAAAAATGTGTCACTGAAAAACCAAGATACATAAATTGATATAAATATATGCCTGCGCCTTCAGATGAAATATGCTTCAAGAAATAACAGTGTATCTTGAGTAATTTCAGTGGGGAACTGCTGTCCATTTTAAAGTAGAGCCCATACTATTTCAATTCTAAATATAATTACTTGAAAGTATAATTTCACTGGATTTCACTGGATCTTATTTCCAACAAAATATTTAGAAAGTGTCAGAAATGCTTATCTGCAAATGACACCTATTGAAAATTATGGGACATTTACAGGTAAAAGATTTGCAATGTTTTAACCCTGAGTATTACTTGGAAACATAATTCATCAAAGCTGAATGTATTTCTCAAGAGGACAGCAGGTCTTAAATATTAAATTATATACTTTTAAAGTAATTAAGTATGTTTATTGTCTTTAGTTTAAGATCAAGATATATGAATTATTTCAACTTACTGTAGATTCACTAAAATTACATAATGTATAGTCCAATTTTTTATGGTCAAACTATATGTTATGTCAGCTGGCTGGTTCAGCATTTTAAAATAATTTTAAAAATTGATTTTCTTTTTAAAAAGAGGAGCTACTGAACTAACAAGATTCATAAAGCTTTTTTGTCCCTCTGGAAACACTTAGCTCTGAGCAATAACTTTAAAAAACGTAGTTGAAGAATACTTCATAAAAATATATGTGGGTCAGGATAATAACATCAGCAATTGCTAAAAAATGCTGTCAAAGCATACATTTTAGGTGTACATTATGAACAGTTGCTCTAATTCCATCCCAACATGTTTAAACTTTGCAATTTGCACTAACAATTTAATTACCAATTATACTGTATGCACAGTGTACAATAAAATATACAGAATGTATTTCAGTTACTGTATCTTCATGCATACAGTCATTTTGTCAGTTTCAAAAATACTCCTCAAACTGTGCTAAATTAAATATGATTTATAATTAATCTCAAGGAACTGAATGTCCCTTGGTATTCTTACAGATCTCCCACTCTTTTGCTCTCAACCATCTGAATTTACTTTAAAACCTACCCAAGATTGATTTGGGTTTCTTTGTTTAACTCCATCCGATCTTGTTTGGAGATCAGGATACAGTGACAGGGATCGTGTATATGGTTACTAGACAATAGATCTCCAATAAAGCTTGCTTCTAGCTAGCCAAGCCCACGTTCATTTCCCATCTTCACAAAAAGACAAGAGAATTAATTGCTAATGTTCCCGTATGATTCTACACTCGTTCTAGTAGCAAATTTTCGGTGCTTTCCCAGCTTCTAATGATGCTGTCCTGGTATTCCGCATTTGAGCTTCTTTTGTTTTATGAAGCCAACATGCTACTACCGGCATACACTGAAACAAATATTCCCAAGCAAATTGTCTTCCCTCCTGGTCTTTTAAGCACAGCAGCATTTGTGAAGTGTTTCTGAAACAGGATTTACTGCCCTAAAATAGCAGATCCATCCATAGATACAATATAATTGGCAAGGATTCTATTCAAATTTGATTGAGGGGGGATCATCACTGTCTTCGTTTGCCTAGAAGAACTCTGGAAATTTATGAGACTAACCTAATGTTTCTTAATCTTGGCAACTTTAAGACATGTGAACTCCAACTCCCAGAATTCCCCAGACAGTCCTGGGTGGGGAAGTCTAGGAGTTGAAGTCCATACATCTTAAAGTTGCCAAATTGAGCAAGACTACACTAAACAATAAAAACTTGGTAGTAATATCTTTCCTCCCATCTCTTCCATCTATAGCTATGGAGGAACAGCGCATATTTTTGGTTTGACCTACAGGATTATCATCAGCTTTTCTATCAAGAAACCCTCCATCCTTTGAAACTATGCAAGCAAGCACAAGTAAGTCATAAACGAGAGTTTTTCATAGACTCTTTCTACCCCCAAGGAAAATAGTTTGGGATCATAATTAACAAAATATGTATAAATGGGAGTAACTGAGTTTATCTAAACATCAACTAGGCATGGTTTTTGTTCAGAAATATCTCCCAGTTCCAAGCATTTCATGGATATATAATTCCTGTGCAATTATTCTGTTTTCTGTCCAGCTAGTTTTTTGGATTTCTTTCTTTCTTTCTTTCTTTCTTTCTTTCTTTCTTTCTTTCTTTCTTTCTTTCTTTCTTTCTTTCTTTCTTTCTTTCTTTCTTTCTTTCCTTCCTTCTTCCTTCCTTCCTTCCTTCCTTCCTTCCTTCCTTCCTTCCTTCCTTCCTTCCTTCCTTCCTTCCTTCCTTCCTCTCTCTCTCTCTCTCTCTCTCTCTCTCTCTCCCCCTACCCCTCTCTTTCTCTAATAACTAGCAGTCAGCACAGGTTTGCTGACAGATCATGCCAAACCAATCTTATTTCATTCTTCAACATAGTGACTAAATTAGTAGACCAGCAAAATACTGTGGACATAATATACTTAGATTTTAGCAAGGCATTTGACAAAGTAGACCACAATCTACTTTATGGTGAGCTAGAAAAAAAATGGGATGGATGGCACCACCACCAGATGGATTTGCAACTGGCTGACAAACTGTACTCAATGAGTAGTCCTTAATGAGTCTAAGTCTATATGGAGGAAAGTAAGAAGTGGGATGCCACAAGGTTCTCTTAGGCCCAGTACTCTTTAATATCTTCTTTAACGACATAGATGAGGGAATAGAAGGGGAACTTACCAAATTTGCAGGTGATACTAAGCTGGCAGGAATAGCTAACACCCAAGAAGGTAGGCTCACAATCTAGATGGATCTTGATAGACTAGAACCCTGGGCCATATTTAACAAAATGAAATTAAATATAGAGAAAAGTAAAGTCCTACACTTAGGCAAGAAAAACCAAAAGTACACATATGGACTGGGTGAAACCAGGCTTAATAGCAGTGACTGTGAGAGGGATCATGGAGTCTTAGTGGACAACCACTTTCTGTGGCTGCCACAGAAAGGAAGGGGTCAAACTATTCTCCAAAGCACCCAAAGGCCAGACAAGGAATAATGGATGGAAACTGTACAAGGAGAGATTTAACCTGGAAATAAGGAGAAACTTTCTGACAGTGAGAACAATCAACCAATGGAACAGCTTGCTCTCAGAAGCTGTGGGAGCGCTATCACTTGAGACTTTCAAGAAGAGATTGGACTCCCATGTGTCAGAAATGGTGCAGGGTCTATTGCTTGGGTAGGGGGTTGGACTAGATGATCTACAAGGTCCCATCCAACTCTGTCTGTTATCTGTTCTCTCTCTCTTTCTCTCCCACTCCCTCTCTTTCATCCTGATGGAATGAATGTTATTAAGTATGTACTATAGAAGGTTTGGAACTATTTTGAAATATTTGTAGGGTGTTAAAATGAAAGAACCACTATGTATCAATAAGCTGAAGATTCATTTTGGGGCATCTTGTTTATATAGGCTTGAAAAAAACCTCCTACTTTAGCTCTTTTTTTCTTTTTGGATGTGTAACATAAAAGTAAATATATTTCTGTCATAAATACAAATTTTCTGGCAATTAGTTTTGGAGGAGATTATGCTGATGATTAGGGTGTTATCCAGTTCCTTGGTTATTATTTTTAACTCAGCCCACGTTTGCTTTCCATCTTTTTGTTTTCATACTTGTCCATTCATGGTTCACCTCATAACCTATCTAAATTTAGATAGTACATTGCTTGGACAGGGATAATATACTTCCCAGTCATAGATTTCAAGACTAAATAATAAAAAGCATTATCTTCTGGGCATATAACTGTGTAGTTCAGATTATGAATTTGGGAAAAACTGGCATCTCTATGCATTGCTATTCAATTTTTTGTTTTTCTGTTGTATCCATCCATTCAACCACTCTTGTGCTTTGTTCTATGTTTTCCCTGCTGAATTTTCTGTAACTATCAAAATTGCTTGTTCATTCATTCATTTGTTCATTCATTCATGTCTATCTTGCTTACATGTGCTTCCCTAAATGCTTAGTTCATGTATTACATAAGTTTTTCTCAACCAGAAAATGATTAAGAGCTAAATCCTGCAGGGCTATTTGAGAACACTATGTTTTTCATAACAGGGACAGTCAGGGTTTTTTTTTCCCAGCCAAGACCTCTACTCTGCCCTTGAATAGGGTGTAAGGAGCCAAATTTTACAATATTGGTGCTGGCTGAGCAAAAAATCAATTTGATTTAACTTATATTTAATGAATGTGTAAATAAAATAAATAGCATTAATATTATTCTTCATGAATTTAATAATTTCCTATTTGCTAGTTTTTTAAGGGACTGAGAGCTGTATAATTCCTGGTCCTACTTATTCCCTTTATGTACATGAAACAGTGGAATATTTTTCTATTCATAGCTATCTTTTCTCAGAAATAATTTTTCAGGAGCAATGTTCTGCTGGTGGAAAAACCTTGAAGCTATTTTTTTCAATTTTCCTATTACATTAGCTCTGTTTCTTTTCCTCCTTCCCAGTGAGTTGCTGAGTTGAAGAAAAATAGTTCGCTCTTATCAAAATTACATGTCTCTTTGGAGGAACTTTGAAATAAGGTTTAGGTCAAAAGCATTCCGTTAGTGTTTGTGTATAACATTTTTATTTTTATAATATTTTAAAGAGCCAAAAACATTAATATATGAACAACGGTCCTATGTGTTTTCTAACTTGAATCCTGTATTTGTGAGAATAAATGTAGTTAGCAAGAATTACTACTACATTGGTAATTACTTCTTGAATTTATACTCTATATGCTTCCAATCTAACTCTGCTCTGGGGACATCTCAAATTAAAATGATAAAATATATCACTGAGCCACTTGTTATTCTTAAAGAAATCACAAGAACAAGAAATAGACAAGAATAATAGAAGCACAGCTGAATAACATGTATGTTTTAAAAGCTTGGGAAAATATGTATTCAACAGGCATTGATAAAGAGAATAACATGGTGGGACAAGACAGATACATGTCACAGGGCCATTATTGTTTCTGGCTTCCTTGCATGAGCAGTATTGAAAACATATTTGCAAATATATTTTTTTCCTTTTTATATGAGTGGCATGGTGGCCTAATGGTGAAGACACTTACCTCCCACTAGGTAGGTTGAGAATTCAGCCCTAGGGAGTGGCCGATATTTCTCTCCTAGGGCTCAAAGAAAAAAATATCTGTTGTAAAGTCCAGGTGATGTCAGGAAGGCATTTGGCCTTCAGTCCCCACTGACTCTACCCTGAATAATTAAGGGATTACAGGGTCATAAAAAGGGAGTTTATTTTTTCCTTTTTATATGTCGGAAATTTATCATAGCAGAACTGCAGTTACACAGGGATCTGTCCACAGACAGTATGAACCACTATATGTATTTCTGGATTTATGTGAATGAAGTTATAAAGTTAAGAATGATGTTAGTAACTGGATCTCATCACTGTTCAGTAAACAATGACAGAAAACTTGTTATTGTTATACTAGATAACCATTGCTATCAAGATATATAAGGGGTTGGAAATCAATAGATGGAAAATTTTATCTTGTGGGTTGTAATTTAATTAGGGATTAAATTCTTTCAAATACTATAGCTTCATTATGAATTGTAGATTCTGCATTCACAATCCCAATTTAATAGATGTCATTGCATTATATTTCATATGATTCTTTTTAAAAAATATATTTTAGAATAGAATTCTTTATTGGCCAAGTGTGATTGGACAATAAAGGAATTTGTCTCTGATGCATAAGCTCTCAGTGTACATACAATAAACAAGTGATAAATCATGGTCATAATCATAATACAATCATCATGAATCATAAGATGCAACACTGAATGATAGTCATAAGATGCTAAATAAAAACAATTACCATAAATCATAAGGTACAAACAGCAAAATAATAGTCATAACACGCGAAAGGAATTGACAATGGGAAAGATGAGAAGGATAATAGTACATCTGGCTGTGCCTATGCACTATCTGTATATTTATCTAGCTATGAATAAATGGGAAATATAAACTCAATGTTAATTAAAGTAAACATCTGTTACATTCTATCAATTTTTGAATTATATTATAGAGAAAGAAATCTTTTAAAGTATGGAATGGAGAATTTACTGGGCAATTTCTAGTTGATCATCAACTTTCTGTTAATTTTTACAAAGAAGGATAAAATGTAACTTTGCCTATGAGTCTTTAAGAATGGACAAGGTTCATGCTTTACCACATTGACATACAATGAAAATTAAATTGAATTTGATGTTAAATCATTTTTATGTATGTTTATTATTTAAGCAACAGACAATGGAAACCATAATTATGATTTCAGCAGGGAAAACCAGAATATGCATTGCTTCTCAAAGGGAAAGAACCTCTTCATTTTCATTTTAAATTCTTATATACAAGTGCATGCACATACTGTACAGTATATTCCTCAAATGTTCAGATATCCAACTTTTTGGTTAAGGTTTTGGGTTTCTTTGTAGTTTTAATGAAACAAATGCTGCCATAAAACCTGTAGGAAGTGTCATGGATTTCTACCAGGACCACCCAAATGTTAAGATCTGTTTGCCTGATGGAAGAGATATGAGCATTCAATAAATTTGATTATTTTTATTGTCATAGCAGCATCAAATAATCTTCATTTCATGTCCTCTCAGTTTTTGTTTCTCCTGCTGGTTGTTGCAGGACTTCATTAAAATCCTTGTAAACCCTTGTTGAGGTAATCAGGTATTAAGGTTTTAAAGGGATTCCTTGGAGTTATATACTTCAATAAGTCAGATAATTAGTTGCAATAAATACACACATAATAAAGTAGTAATATCTTGGATATATTTAATTTTAGAACATACAAATTTGACTCTGGACTTCAGATTTTCAGATCTTTGGGGGTTTTACACTTTTGAAGGCCCCAAACTTTTGTGGACTCTGGCAACTTGGGGCCTATTTTTCTTCCTGTCTCAGCATCCTTCTTACTATGATGTATTAGTAGCTCTTCTACTCCAAAAATCTCCCTCCAGGTGAGAGGGTTTGAGGAGGAAGAGTATCTGTTTATTCCTGAGAATAAACAGCAGACAGGGAAGATACCCCATCCAAAGGTGGTATTCAGCAGGTTCTGACCAGTTCTGGAGAACCGGTAGTGGAAATTTTGAGTAGTTCAAAGAACCGGCAAGTACCACCACTGACTGGAGATTTTATAGTATCCTTCCCCTGCCACACCTACAGAACCAGTAGTAAAAAAAATGAATCCCACCACTGACCCCATCCCTATTAATTACTCCTCTATCTAGAAGTTTCAATTCTGACTTCAGTTGGGAAGCCTTTGGTAGTTGTCCAACAACTCCTCTGATATCAGCACTTTTCCTCTCAGTATCTGAAGAAGCCATAGGTGATAAAGTTGCAATGCAAATCAGTCAGGGCTTGGTTTTGGTTGGGTACTGGGCATATAGAACTGTTAAAGGAGTGTGTGGACACCAACTCCTATTTTCCAGGTTCTGGCTGGGTCTGTTGAACTCTTCAGTGAAATAAATATTCTGGTCTGCCTCTTCTGTGCCAAAAATCCAAATATGCTCCATCTCAAAGTATTCCTTTTCCACATCAACATGGACAGTGCTGCTGGTAGTGTGGTAAGAAATACGAGGGCATCCTAGGATGGGAAGATATGGAAGAAAATCAGGTTTATCTCTAATATAATTGGAAGCTACAGTAAAGTCCATGATCAGTCCATGTACTGGGAAAAGTCTTAGATGCATGGCATCCAGGGTTTTTTTAGATAATTGTTTACCAGAAGGAAATCTGGTAGAAAGCTAGATGAAGTCTCCTGCAGCAATGGTGAGGTCAGTAGTTTCCTGGCAACTTTGATTAGCAGTTTGTTCGTAGGAAACCTTGGCAAGTTTCAGGAATCATTATGCTGCCTGGAGAAAGTGATGTGAATGGTAGCAATATAAGGCTTGAAATTATGATATATGAGTAATAGAATAAACTGACTTATTATAACCGCTCAAGCCAATTTTCTTCCTGGCAGTTTAGTATATAAAACCGTCCCATTTCCCATTTCTATAGGAAAATTAAGAGAATATGCCAAATGAACTTGGTTACAGATGCTGAGCAGAAGAACATCTGCGCATTCAGAAATTGGCTTTGATTATAAGAATTTGCCATCTATGGTTGCCCCTCAAGGATACAAGGCTGATTTGTGTTCAGTAGAAGGTTCCATGGGATTATTTTGATGCCAAAATCTATTTGGACCTAAAGAGGCATTGCAGAGAAAGACTAAATTTGAAGAATAGCAGAAAGGATGAAATCATGAGTTCATCTTCAAAGATCTGAATCCTGTTTAATATTCTGATTTTTCCATCCAAGATCCTGACTTAAGAAGAGGGCATTGGATCATATCCTGTCTAATGATTGCAGGGGTGCTTAGGGCTTTTGTGACAAACCCTTATCTGTAACAAAACCCTTAGATTGTTATCTCATACAGGGGAAGCTTAGCAGGGCAAGCTTCATCAAAATGGCCAGATTCTCCACAATATAGGTACAGTTTTTTTGTGGAGCAAAGGTTGCAGCTTAACCCTGACAAGACTGGGGTGGGTGGATTATGGATTTCTGAATCAACTGGAATCAATCATTGTTAATTCTTGATAGGACAGTACAAACCCCAGATAAAATTGATGTACAATTGCCCACTTGAAGAGCAGATGTCAGCCATGGTCAGGGGGCTCTTTGGTGGATTTGTCTTATGTGCCCCTTGCATCCTGGACTGAGATGTTCTGCTTGCAGTCACTCATACTTTAGTCATTTCCTGACTGGATTATTCCAATGCACTCAATATGTGGGCCTGCTTTTGAAGCACACTCAGGTACTTCAACTGGTGCAGAATGTAGTGAAGCACGCAGTTTTGGGGGCACCAAAAGTCACCATGCAACATTACTACTGTGTGAGCTGCGTTGGCTTCCAATAGGCTTCCAGGTACAATTCAAGGCATTGGTTAAAACTCTACATGGTGTGGGACTATCTAATTCCCAGGATTTCCACCTGTTCTACCAGATACAAGAGTTGGACATGCTCCAGGTGCCTCCTCTCAAACAGTGCCACCTTTTTCAAGGAGGCATGCCTTCTCGGTGACACTGTCCGTCCCATGAAACACTGTCAGTCTCCCCACCCATGTTCTTGGCCTTCTGGAAACTGTTAAAACCTGGCTTTCCCCCCTTGTGTTGGGGCAGAATATTAAGGCAGCCAGTTATATGTTTGTTTGTTTTATAATATTGTTATACAGTGTCTTGGATGAGTTTTTTTTTATCTTGATACAATTGCCAATCTCATTTGGCTTCAACCCTTTGGATGGTTCATCAGTTTTCAAGTTTGACAGAAAATTAGTTAATTGGTCTGTTTGGTTTCAGAAAAGGATCACCTTTTTTCAGCAATTTTGGTGAAAAAGCCAATTATAAATCATGCATAAGAACAATCCATAGAATAATATCCCATCCTTAAAAGTTGTTGATAATTGTTGGGACCTTCATAGTTGTCAGACAAGGAGGGAAGGGACCATCACTGAAGAACAATAGTCACAATTACTTTGATTATTTTATTGTGGTACATCACACAGATGTTCAGGCTGGATTTGGCATTTTTCTCCATCTATCAAGTCCTTCCCAAGAACTTGGGATAGGCAGATGTTGATGTTGGGTGGTATTGGGGTATTGTTTCAGAATGTAAGCTGTTCTGAGTAACATGCAAAATGCCTTTTTCAATTGACTGATGGTAAATTTGTCAATGCCGAAGGTGTTCAAGTGGTGTTCCAGTTGTTTTTGGGATTGTACCCAAGGCACCTATGTCTATTGGTATTTCTGATTCTAGATTTTATTTCCAGAACTGGTGCATTTATTTCAAATATCCTCTTCTTGTTGGACATGATCTACAATAACAAATCATTATTTCTTTATTTCAAATCAATGTATATTTGCAAAAAGTAAACATCTTTCTTTCCAGTAGTCCTGCGGCTGCTGGCCCTGGTTTCTCAGCCAATAATCCTGAGTCTTGTAGCCCATTTTTCAGCAGATATCTAGGAACTCCAATACATAGCATGGTCCTTGTTGACCTGGGTAACTACCGAATTGGTACGGGTTTCATTTAGCTTGAGTAAGGAGGCAGCATTAGAATGGACAGCTGGGTATATTCTGGCATGTACATGCTGAGCTAAGGGATTTGGTGCCAGGGTCAACTGGTCAAATTGGGACACTACTTGATTGTAATGCAGACCCAAAGATCCCATTTGTTTTCCTGCCTACATATTGTAATGGACTGAGGACCACTAATTTTTCAGGAAGAAACAATCGACACATGCTTTGTTACTGTAACACACCATTTTGGTCTCAGGACCTTTGTTTGCAACTTCATCTACTGTGGAAGACAATTCTTTCATCCAGAAGTTTTTCCAATTAGTTATCGTGCCTGAAAACCATTGACAAATTTACATTCCAGTAATTTTTAATGCTTTGAAAAGGCAACACTAGCCTGATTTATTTATTTTGATGTGAAAGAAGGGAGGAATTTAAGCACTGATTAGAATCTGAACAATTAGGCTATTTTCAGGAAAAGAAACGATATTTTCTTCCTTGGGATGTCTGTCATGAATTTTATAAGGTCATGTATTAATAGCTGACTGGTAAAATGAAGGATTCATAATCAGTGCTTGGAGTTTATGTAGAGACGACAAAGTTTTTGCTAAGCAACCACCCTCTACCATTTATCTGTACCTTTTAAACACAATAGGTTTATTCTTTTTTCTCTATTTAATTTTATTTCCAGTCTGGCCTGGTGGTGACAGTAGAACATAGCATAAAGAGAATAACTAAAACATTGTGAAAAGCTAAATCCACATGATCATTACAAGCAAATTCATCAAAGCACAATATCTGAAATTCTTCCACTAGCATAACTAACAGCCCAAATGTAATATAACAAATCAACACATGTGAGGCAATTTTTGATAGAGCTCTTGAGCTTGCTTTTATGGTTTTGTTTTTTAAATTCATTGTAACACAGATGAGAGTCAAGCTGTATTCAATCAAGATCAGTCAGCATATTGTGATTGTATTCTTTCAAATTCTGTCCAGTCTACATGAGTGCCAAAATTGAAGTAGAATCCTGGAATCAATGTCTAAGGCATATATCAAAATTTCATGGGATTGCAAGCTTTCATCAGAATTCTGTTTGATTATCAGGAGACTAACCTCATTCTAAAACAAGAACTGTATCTTGTCTAGTTATCCTTGTTGTGTTTTAGATTGGAGTGTGCACATTCAGTCATGGTAGCACGGTGGTTCATCTGTAAAAGTTAAAAAACAAGCCAAACAACAACTAGCATTGTCTGGTCATTTCATAATTCCTGAAAAATAAGAGAAGGAGAATAATTCACACTGAGTGGGTGAATATGAGAATGTTTCTTTAAAATTAAAGAAATTCACATAAACCTCTCCTGCTCTCTAACACACAACCCCCCACAATGGATTGTAAATAAACCATTTGCATTACCTTTGCTGAAGACCATAGTCTGGAAATCATTAGAGGCTACTTTATAAATGAACTTTCATTAAAGTCCTCTAAATTTTGTTCTTTTTCTGACTAGCACTATTCAAATAATATAACCTATAAGTGTGGACTGACTAAGACATGGAAAGTTCATTTTGTGGCAGAGATCCATATAAGTAGGACGTCAGTTCAATTAGTACTGTATGTGTAGAAATTCTTTACTGAGCCATCATTCAATGGTAATACTAAATATCTCTTGTTGAGTAGAAATTTCAACATTACAGTCTTAGAATTTTAGGACAGAAATTAGATAGCTTGTTCCAGTGGTGGGATTCAAATTTTTTTACTACCGGTTCTGTGGGTTTTGCTTGGTGGGCATGGCAGGGGAAGGTTACTGCAAAATCCCATTCCCACCCCATCCCACTAACCTGCTTTCCAGCTCCGTTCTCCTGTGCAAGGCAACCAAAGAAGGCCCAGCCAATCAGCTGAGACTCAGGAGGAGAGATAGATGGGGGCGGGGCCAGTCAGAGGTGGTATTTGCTGGTTCTCCAAACTACTCAAAATTTCTGCTACTGGTTCTCCAGAACTGGTCAGAACCTGCTGAATGCCATCTCTGGCTTGTTCCATCCTTACCTAATAAGGACAATCGGCTTTCTTATTTTCTCATTGCTTCGGCCATTCTATTTCCTTCATAAATAATCTCTTTTAAAAAGTTGAAATAAATGCATAATACTATTGTTGGTTAACTCTGAAAGCTATTTGAGTACAAAAAAGATCCAGTGTCAGTGCAAGTTTTATACTCTTGAGTTTGTAATGGCTGATCTTCTGTTTTAATGCTGGTTTATTTTAGTTTGGCAGAAAGAGGATGTTTTTGCAAAGGATAACTTTTGAGTCTTATTTAATTATTTTATAATTTTTACCTCCCATTATCCAATTGGGATATTTTACTTGGACAATTTCAGATATAAGTATTTTTGAATGATGGAATCAAAATGTTAAAAAGTAATGTTAAGGAAATCATTGGTGAGAGGCTACACATAAATTGTTGTTGTTAGTTGCGAAGTCGTGTCTGACCCATCATGGTGACCCCATGGACAACATTCCTCCAGGCCTTCCTGTCCGCTACCATCTTCTGGAGTCCATTTAAGTTCACGCCTACTGCTTCAGTGACTCCATCTAGCCACCTCATTCTCTGTTGTCCTCTTCTTTTGCCTTCAGTCTTTCCCAGCTCTTCTCCAGTGAGTCCATATTTCATCTTAATAATAACCATCATATGGAGAGATGTAAGGCACCTCCTTTAGCAATGTAGTTTTTATGATGGTTTTTCTGGATTTTATATTATATCGAATCAGTGCATACCAAAGCCAATATTCCAATGCTACATATAAACATGCATTTGTTCTGAAAGTTGTCCTTCCTTATTGTTAAGGCATTGACTTTCTCTTGGAGTTGACTTATGTGGCTAGGATTGAATTTCTAACAGATTCTTCATTTCTTCAATTTTTATACGAATGATTTATGATGTATCTTTCCTTGAACTCTGAGCATGGAGTGAATTTGTTGTTTAAATAATCAACACATATTCATGACAAGAAATGACAATGGAATCCAGAGAGACCGCTGCGGTATATGTTTCACTGAAATAAATAAGTAGGATATGCAAAACAATGGTCTAAATGTTTACAGTATAAATCTTTTTGTTTAAACTTCCAGTCATTGAGTTGCATCATCTTCCATTGTAGTCTCTTTCTGCATTTTCCAATTCATTCTTCCGAAACAAGAAATTCAGTTTTCTTTAGCCAATGAAATCTTGATTTCACTATTTTGTGATTTTCCTCTTATATTTTTCTTCTAAAGCTTTTTTCTATGCTTGTGTGCTTTGGGTTTATTGAGATTTCCAATGTCTGTTTCTCTTTATGTGGATGCTACAGTTTTCATTTCATAAGAATAATTATTTGGAGAACTAATTCGTTATTGCTGTTTATAGGATTGGTACTCTAAATTGAGATAATAATTAAAATTTCTTTTGAGCCAAATTTGATTCTTGATGACTTCAAGGACACATCCGTGCACTTTTCTTGGCAACAGTATGGATGTGGTTTGCTGTGAATGAATTGATAGAAGGAAGGATGGATGGATGGATGGTTGGATGCATGGATGAACAGATAGACTGACTGAGTGATATCCCAATATAGTCTACATTCTTGGAATTCCTTGGTGGTGCTTAATCCAACTATTAACTAGGACCAATTCTGGTTGGCTTCTGAGCCCAAACAAAGTCAATCAAAAGTTACCACCTACTGAGGTCTTTCAGGGTGTTCTTCATATCACTGTACATTACCCAGACATTTCCAGATAAATTGTTCCTTCATATTTTTAAAAATAGCTGTTTTGTATTTAGACGAATAATGTCACTTAAAACAAGCACTTAATTTGATTTCTATTAAGCCTTTTCATTTATTTGATTTATATCTGTCTTAACATTGTGATATATTAAAGAAAAGACAATGTAATCCAGAGAGAGAACCACTGTGTGTATAATGAAAGGAATGCATGTGGTTATTTTGCTATAAGTACATATAGTAAATTGCAAACTGAATTGGAAAAGGAAAACAGCAAACATATGTGGGAATTGGCCCTGGGAAAAAAATGTTGTTTAGAGGTAGAAAAATGAAAGACAGCTACAAGACATATAGTAAAGGCAGTTTATATAAAAAATATAATGCATTGTTCTGTAGATAGAAATTAAGCTGCTAGAAAATAATTCTGAATTGTGTTTGAGTACGATAGATCTAACTTTTTGACATTGTATGGCTAATCATAACTCGAGAAGGATTAATGCTTGATTAGAAAGTTTGAGTTTAAACATTGAAACTTGAAGAAAAGTTATGATTTTATAAAATGAGTCGATCCATATCTACTTTCCTAGATTCAGGATTTTAAAAGCCTGAATGCTGATCTGATTTTTGGGGGGTGGGGAAGGGGGTGTGAGGAAGGGGCATGGGGAAGGGGGAGCTGGATTTATTGTCTCCAGATTTTGCTCTTATAAATTACATAAAGATGCAAAACCCAAGCAGAACCCACATCTGGAAGTTGCTTTAGGCCCATCTCTAATACATTTTATATTATAGAGAAATATATAGAGGCAATATAGAATAAAACATTCTTCTTTTACTGAAGTAAAAAAGAAATCACCAAATAAACGAAGCCTGATATTCTATTATATATATACTGTGACTTTTGTATGAACTTTTCAAGCATTTATAGGCAACCATTTAAAACATATTTTCCATGTAATGGACTGTTTCATGCAATAATTGTTGGGAGTATCATCCTATACAAAGGCCATTTGAAAGTTTTAGTGTTCCAGAAAAAGAACTGGAAAGCATAAATAGAATGGGAATTGAACTTGTAATAGAGAGCTCTCACAATTAAGAAAAGGAAAAAGTGTATTAAAATTATTGGCACTCAGTAGTCAACTGATAGCAAATTATGTGAGTTGAAATCCGTCAGACCAAGTCCATCTCATCCAGCATACTGTTCTGTTGGACCCTTAGAACCAATGAAGAGCTCTGGTTTTAGCATTTGATCTGAGTGACAAGTGACATCACAAGGATCATAGTGTCATCACACAAATGTCATGGATGATATAATTTATGTCAGATGCTACAGCTCATTAATTTACTGTACAAGTAGTTCAATCATTATGATTGGCCTCATAGAACTTCCCTCAACCTGGGACTCTTTAGATCAGGGGTGTCCAACCTTGGCAACTTTAAGACTTGTGGACTTCAACTCCCAGAATTCTGGCTGTTCTGGCTGGACACCCCTGCTTTAGATGTAGGCTTGCCCTACCATTCTCAGAATTCCAAGTTTGCCAGCCTTTGTCCAAGTTGCCTTAGAATTCTGAAAAATACAACTCCACACCTTCAGAAGACACCATCTTGGAGAAGAACTTAAATTTCTCTTTGACCTGCAGTTTCAGCCTAGGGATAAGCTAAACCAGATAGCAATACACCCCTTTTGTACGTGAAAGGCTTGGTTCCTGATGCTGAGCTTGCTGTCTTGTTTGATTTTCCCAGCTCAATCTTTGCATTGATCTGAGATCAAAACTGCCTGGCTATTTCTATTTGATGCTTCAAAGCTTGTCTTGATTTTGGGAAGCAGATTAAGTATTAGCTGTGCTAGGTATGTTGAGCTTAAAGAAGACAAGGCTCAGGGGAAACATGATAGCAGCCTTCTAATACTTTAAAGAGCTGCAACAAGGAAAAAAAATGTAGATTTATACTCCATAATGCCCCAGGATAGGATAAGAACCAACAGATGGAAACTTTAGAGAGAGAGATACAAACTCAAAATAAGAAGGTATTTCCTGACTGTGAGAGCTGTTAAGCAGAGAAAACAACCTACTTCCTGGAGTCATGGGTGCTTCATCACTGGAGATTTTCAAACAGATGTTGGTCAGCCATTTGACTGGGATGGACTGGGGATTGTACAGGAGTTAGAGTAGAAGACATCCAAGTCACCTTTCAACCCTCCATTGCTATGGTTCTGTAATTCTATGCTTCAGAGGAACACAATAAAGGCAATTTTTCAACATTTCCTCTGAAACTGCAGAATGTTTGGTGGGAAATCAAGTCTTGCCTTGTCTATTAACTTCGGGAATTCTTCCAGCCTCCTTTAGGCAAGGTGTAGTGGCCTCTTTTTAACATCCTTCATTCCAAGGGGTAGTTTTGTATTTCCCCTCACGTTGCTGCTGCTATTGTTTTAGTCCCTTCCTTGTCCCCCTCCCCCAGCAAAAGCAAATATAGCAAGGAAAAAAAGCAGTGGAAGGGTGCCAGCTACTCCCCCTCTTCGCATCTTCCCATTGGCCAGCTGGAAGAAATCCTGGCTGGGACACTAGTGCAACAACCCAAGATTAGTGCCAGGACTGTGACTGTGAGGAGGTTTTTTCTCAATCTCTGTTTTAGAGTCCCGGGACAGTTAGTGGGAAATAGCTTGGATTGCTTGTTAAAAATCTATTTGCTCCAACTTTAATATGTCTGTTCCCAAGAGAGCTGTTATTCTGGACCCCATCTAAATTAGAAGATTATTCACTCATTTGAAAAAGAGGGTTTCCTAAATGATTGCACCCATATTATGGAACATCCTGACCCACAAAGTTAGCTGGTATCCTCCCTGGTTGTTTTTCATGTTGCTGGATGTGAATATTGTTTATTCAAACAAGCATTTGTTATATTTGGTAGAAAATATTTGTTACGTTTTGGTTTTAAATATTGACTCTGCGTGCTGTTCTTCGTTGTTTTGTTAAAATTGTTTTCATGTAATTGTAAACAGGCCTCTGGAGTGTTTTTATTCAAAAGGATATAGATGCCTTATTAAATAATGGTGCTGTGTAATGTTTCAGATCCAATTCTCCAAAATGCTTTGTAGCTGACAGGAGTACAACTTGTTGGGCTGGTCTGCAACTCTTTAAAGAAGCTCCCCAGCCTTAATAAATACAATACTGTAAAATCACCATATATTTATTCATCACAGTATGTACTCCCTGAAAGTATTCACATTTCGATATTGTGGTAAATTTTTTTAATGTAATATAGCATTCCCTCTCTTTTTAAAGTTCCATTTATTTAACATAATAATAAAATAAAATAGTTTCTACCAGGGGTGTGTAAAGTTTGATTTGGGAAAGCAATCTAGACAACTCCTTGAATTGACAGATTAAATTGTTAAATTACATCAATAATCTCAGTGACACCAGTTATTCCAATTGCATCAGAACTAATCTATGCATCTATGCATCATTAGTTCCTATCGAAACTACATTAAATTTGACTTTCCCAGCGTTTAGGACATTTACTGTTATGCTCCAAGCGTATTATAGAGAGTAGGAGACAAAAAATATTCTCAGCATATAGGACAGGAACCAGCTTTTATATAGCTATTTGTTCAAATCAGTTGTTCCTTTCTTTGACAATTTCTTTTAAAAAAACGTTTCTGCAGTCTGGTAATTTCAATTTATTCTTCAAAATTGCCTGACATTTGTTCACACTTATAACTCACAGAAGGTGAACTACATTGGGTCATCATTTATGATCAAGTCTCAAATGTTGTTTCACAGGGATGAAATAGGGAAAAATAATTGATTCAGGAATATCGCCAACAAGTGTCTCTATAGTTTTGGTAATGTTGCTGAAGATCTTATTAGGGATATGTTGGGGTTTTCAGCTGTTTTCAACTATTAGGCAATTGCTTGCTAAGAGCGATGTTGTTTTAGATAATGTGTACATGTGAAGAGAAATTACAGTCGTGAGGAGGACAATCTAAGAACATTTTGTGGTGCAGGTTGTTTTCTCTGATGTGTCAGCCCTGTGCTCAACCTGGATAGCTATAAATAAATGTCAGTATTTTAAAACATTGGTAGGACTGATCTTCTTCCAAAGGAAACAAGGCCAGCATAACTTTACCCTGAAACTTCTTACCAATCAAAAAATAAGCATAATAAGGTACATTGATGACTTATAGTTGTGGTTTAGTTGCTCTGAAGGTGCTGCAGGATGAGATGGCAGAGAACTCTGACGTTAAAGTGGATTTTACTACTAGACCACACACAGTGGCATTTTTCTAAAACCGCTTCTGTGTTTTTTGAAAAAAGAAATTTTCCATGTAACTATAATATCTCACAGATTTTAATTTATCCTGCCCTATGCTACTGCTCCTTCTTTATACAGTCCTTTCTTATATTCATTTGGTTTGGAACAGTATACTAAGGCTTACTACTGCATGATTTTGCTTTAAGTGTACAGTATAAGGCGTCAAAGTGTCCTTGTTTAAAAATCACTGTGTCTGCAACAATACGTAACATGTACTTATCTAGATCTTGTTCATAAATACCCATAAAGCTATGAAAGTTTGTGCATGAATCAGTCTTAGGATCAAGGTAAAAATATTATTATTTTTGTTTGAGGGGAAAAAATAAAGTTAGAAATCATCATTAATTACCGTATACAATAAAAAACTAAGGTAACTCAAATAATATTGCAACACTATTTTTGATCTTTCGTTTTAACAGAACTTTATTGTACTGGAAAATTGTTGAGCAATTTATCTCTCCTTTTTTTAATCTGACACAGCTCCTTTATGCCAATTATATTGCTCCTTCTGCTACTATGGCTATTGGAATAGAACAGACTACAAAAAATGAGATTTACAGAAGAATTGATCCGCCATTTGAAGATCTCTTTGACCCAGCAGAAGAATATATCCTCACCCTTCTTTTGGTTCCATGGATGAAGATGATAGAGGAAGACCGAGAAACGTATGGGAAGGTAATCTGTGAACCTATGAAGCCTGTCTTGATCTTCCTTACTATGACCTAGCCTCTGCTTCAGTAACCTTTGTTTAACTTTAGTCCAAGAGTATCAAACTCAAGGACCACAAGCTGAATCTGGCCCGCAGGGTGCTTAGGGGCCACTCAAGTGAAAGACCAGCCCACAATGCTTCTGCTATTTAAAGCAGAGCTCGGGAGGGCTGTAGGCGGCCCTCCTGAGCTTCATTTTCACTAGCAGAGGGTTTCAGGAGGCTGTCACAGCCCAAAACTGAGCTTGGGAACCCGTTTTCGCTGGTGTAGCGCTCAGGCCAGCACAGGTGCTGCCAACATGAGTGCTGTTGAGCTAGCCATTCCCACCCCAGCCTCCAAGGTCAAACACAACCCTGATGCGGCTCTCAATGAAACCAAGTTTGACACCCCTGTTTTAGTCCATTCCCACTATCATTAGGGAGACAGTCCGCATTTTTCATTCTCCCTTATTCCTCCCAAATCCTTTGTTTAAATGTAAAAAGGCTGCCATTGGCAATGTTTAACATAAGGCTTATTGTTATGCCGATTAAACAAAACAAAGTAATACAAGGTAATTTCTAGGCACATAGTTCTGCAAAAACCAAACAATATTACTAGCCATCTTTATACTCTTCAGCTTGTATTTAGAATAAAGTATTTAGTATTTAGCAGTTCAAAGGAGGTGATATTAGCAATTACTTCTTCCTTTTTGCCTGCAAGAATAGCAGTTTCAAAGAAAAAAATATTTTTAAATTGCTTAATTACAACCATTTCAATGTTAAGTTTTCGTAAATATTGCATAATGTTCCTGTTTAGAGACAATCAGCCTTTCTGTCCAAGTTAATTCCTCTATTTTCTTTTTCAATTCTATGGGTGTTGAGCATAGTACGAGTTTTGAATTTTTTTCTCCTTAAGTTTTTAGTTTTAGTTAAGTTTTTCCTCCTTAAGCATTTATGATTTTCTTTGTAATTAAACAGACCTTAGCAATTTTCCCAACATGCTGATACCTATGCTATATTTTAGTGCTCCCATTTTATTTGTTTATTATTTGTTTATCAACATTATTTGCAATTCAAATTTCTGGATTCAAATCCTACCAAGGTAGCTTACAAATAATATCAAAATTTGTTCATGTTTCAGTAAAAATTATTTGTCTATAGTCCTAATAAGCACTACTCATTCATTATCAGAAGAAGCAATGATCTTTTTAGTGCTTTTAGCATATTTTTAATAACAATTTAATAACAATTTTCATGCAAAACAAAAATCAAATCAAATCAAATGTATCAATTACTGTAGCATACACACACCGCTAGTGACTTTGCCACAGTTTTCTTTGAAAATGAGAGGATATTTCTCCCTAAGTGAGATTCTGTGATGGAATGTAGTCTGGATTCCCAGGAGGGAGGGGTTGCATTTCAGAGGGCGAAGTATTGAATGTTTGGTCTGGAGGAATTGGGTAAAACAGCTGCTCCTTAATAATTCCCAGAGTATATCTACAGTGAGGCAAATAGTTGCTTTAGTTTGGGAAGATTTCTGTCTATACTGTATTTCCCCGAAAATACAGTCCAGCCCAAAAATACAGCCTACCCCGAAAACAAGCCCTAGCCCGATTTTCATATCTGTGCTTAATATAAGCCCTACACCCAAACTAAGCCCTCGTTAAGCCCCGCCCACATCTGGTTGTATAAGATGGGGCGAGGCACATGCATAAAAATCAAACTAGGGTGGGGGAAGGGGTGGGGCTCACAGCTGGATACCACATGACACATTGGTGTGGCACATCACAATGGTGTTGCCGCTCGAGCATGCAATGATACAACACACTAGGTGGCCTCCTCCTGTGAGCAGCAGCACTGGCGTGATGAGCCATACAACATCTGGCCACAAGCACCCATGAGTGGACGCAGAAGAATTCAGGCAACAGCACGACAGGTGTTGGAACTTGAGAGGCCTGGCTGCGGTGGTCCTAAGGTAAGTGGGTAGGACATTCCCCCAAAATAAGACCTGATGCTTATTTTTTGGCCCAAAAGAAAATAACATTGGGTCTTATTTTCCGGGAAACATGAAGAATAAAGTACAATAAAAGAAACTATCAGAAGCAACTTCGCATGTCTTTCTTGATTCTGGAGGAGCCAAATGGATGCATACAATATTTGTTGCTTTAGCAACAGCAAATATTCTTGAATCATCTGATCTGTGGGAAATGCAACATGCAGAGATATGTCTCTTAAACATCTGTCTTGTTCCTGGCAAGTGTGGCTCTTTTCTACCCACTGTCATTGGCAGCTTTCCTCTCCTACCCCTTTGTCTTTCTTTCTATAATATGTACTGGGTGGATGACAGAAGTTATTATTTTATTAGGTGGAGCTGGTGGAAGAAATTCGACAGCTGGACTCTGTGTACTTTAAAAAGCTGAAGGATTTGCAGGCAGAGGGCATTTCCAAGAAGGATGAGGTAAAGGCAAGCACCTATTAACAAAAGCAACATCCTTATTCTTGCCTCATATTTAGTGCTTAACCCTGTGTGCTTCTCTGTGGCAACAAATCTGTCTCTTGAGAAATTTATGAAGTTTTTACAGGATGCAGTTCTATATTACAAACTTTTAATCTACAAACGTACCTGCCAATTTCTGCATGGCTTCAAAATTATAGTGAGTGTGTCACTAGAAAAGACTTGCTGTGTAAACCAACAATATTTGACCTATTGCTATTAATACTACTAATGCTGTTACTACTAATTGATAAGATAGAAGAAAGAATATGGGATGATAAACATACAACTCCAATACAGGGGAAATTTTATCTGATTATCAAATGCAAATGAATATTGTTTTCTTTCTATGAACTTGGGGGAATTAATATTAAATGTAAGCAGTTGGTGACTCACCTCAAAAGCAAAAACCTCCAGCTTTATATTAAAAGTAGTGAGAAATGAATTGTAGGGCTCACTAGATTTGTAGGGCTCACTAGATTTTATTGGCATCTTAATGCTACATTCATTGCTCTTTCTCACATATACACTGATAGAGCATCAACTAGTTAACAATATTTCATACAATAGACCATAAAACACATGCTGGGCATATTCCTGAATAGTAGTAAGTATAATGGTATTTTTTATCATAAAAACCCATGGCTGTTCTCCTTTCTCTAGCAATAAGCAAATAGTTATACTGTTAAATCATATCCTAAGGCAGACTTCTGGAAATTCTCAACGTGTTGAACTTCAACCCTCCTAATTCCCAGCAAATGTAACCAAAGAAGTCCATTGCAAGGAGGACAATGGAACAGAACATACCAGTTTCCTTTAAGAAAAGTGCTTTGAAAGCATGATGTTACAAAATGGACCATTTTCAAAGCAACAATTTGGCTCTGAAATAGTGCTATAGGCAACATACGTGCAATATGCAGATCACCTTCTAGAAGTCATGTCCCCATTTTCTGGCTATATCTGCTATGGTGACCTAGATTCATATCTTGTGTTGAGAGAAACAATACATTATCTTCTCTTGAGCCATGAGGCTATATACCTTTAAAATGCCAGCAACTGTCATGATGCCAATGCTATATTAGGATGGTGATATAAAAAAGGAATAGATAACCTTTTTTCTTATATAGATATTCACACAACTCTAGCTTTTGTAGTCAGAAAGCCATTTATTAGTGACAAGAGATTATTCAGATATAATCTTTAATCAAATGCACCCAGTCACAGATCTGGACCGACAGAGGTGTCCTTTAATCTTTGATCCTGAAATATCCTTTAACCTCAAACTATCCACTATTGACTTCACCCCATTCCTAAGAGGTCTGTAAGGGGCGTGCATAAGTGCACAATCGTGCTTCCCATTCCTGTCCTTTTGTCCCCATTTATTCGTACCTATTTCCTGTATTCTTACTCATGTTTATACTTATACCTATTATCTTGTAAGCAATTGACAAACCAAATAAATAAATAAACAATGAAACTGCATAAAACAAAGAAGAAATACATATCTTTGTGGGCTAAGAAACCAGGAAATTTGAGTGTTATCTTGTACAACTTTTTCCTTAGGCTTTGGCAGTTGAAGAAGTTCTCCAGAAGTCTGAGTCTATTCGACTTGTAGAATCCATTGAACAGGAGTATTCTGAAGGTTACAAATCATACTCCATTATGAAATTGGTTAACAACAGGCTAGATTTTGAACAATTCCGTATCTTTCTTGAGCAGCAATCAGCAAGGTATTTCTCCTGTTATTGAGTGGCCCTATTCAGTGGTGGGATTCAACCTTTTTTTTCTACCGATTCTATGAAAGCTCGCTTTGCATGCGCCTAATGCACACTTTGTGCACGTACACATTCAAAAATCGCCAAATTGATGCTTCAAAGCTTACCTTCTATTCAGTGCTGGTGAGTAAAACAGTGCTGCTCTGCTGCATGAATCTGCTCTGCTGCGTGAATCAGCTGAGCTAGAAAACAAGAAAATATAGGACACGAAAGGGTGGGGGTGGGTGGGCGGGGCCAAATGCTCACCGGAGCTACCAGTTCGGTAGAACCGGTGCGAACCGGCAGCATCCCACCACTGGCCCTATTGTGAGCTCCAATTTCACTAGTAATGTTTATAATTTCTATATCTTACCTCATTGATATGACAATGAAATGGCAAGACTCTTCAATGCTTGGTGGATTTTGAATGGCTAACTTCTTTAAAGAATGAGATGTGTATGAATCAGTGGTGGGATTCAAAAAATTTTACTACCGGTTCTGTGGACATGGCTTGGTGGGCATGGTGTGGCTTGGTGGGCATGGCTTGGTGGGCATGGCAGGGGAAGGATACTGCAAAATCTCCATTCCCTCCCCACCCCACTAACCTGCTTTCCAGCTCCGTTCTTCTGTGCAGGGCAACAAAAGAAGACCCAACCAATCAGCTGGGACTCGGGAGGCAGAGAATAGAAGAGGGAGGGGCCAGTCAGAAATAGTATTGGCTGGTCCTCTGAACCACTCAAAATTTCCACTACCGGTTCTCTAGAACTGTTCCAAACCGGCTGAATATCACCTTTGGTATGAGTGCCAAAGACTCATATATGCCCTCTCCAAATGCCATCTTTAAAAAAAATATTTTGGCTCCAGGCACATTTAGAACTTTCATTATATTCCAGCTTCTGTTCTTGTCATTTCCATCCACTGATTAAACATACAATATCCATATCTGCAGATATACTTTCTTCTGGTTCATTTGTCCAGTACCAAAGAATAAAGAGGAATATAAGACAAGTTAGGTTAATGGAAGAAATTTTGCTATCTCATGCATCCAGAATTCAGTGCAAAGTATTTCTCTTTTAATGAGATTTTACAAGAATTCTGGAAAGGTGTGCTACAGTTGTAAAGCCTACATAAGCCAGGAGGTTTGCTATAGCAATATAAGTTTCTCAACCTTGTTTTGTTCTGAAGGACCCCTGCAATAAGATCAATCCAGCGGTGATGTCTATTAGCCTGTGGAAATTGATTCTTGCTCAGTTTGAATACTTGATTCATTTAGAAATACCAATTTAATTCAATGCAACAATTCAAATCAGTTTGAAAAAAAACAATTAAACATGACATTTCAATTTACAGCATTGTTTTTGATTTGGTTTGGTTTTCCCAATCCTTTCTCTTCAGATCTGACCGTTCGATTGCATTTTCTAAAGCAGTAGGAAAGTTGGCTCAATTTAGAGATTTGCTGAACCAAATCTGTGAATTAACGTTTCGCAAAGCTGTAACATGTGTGTAATTAAGGCACATGACATTTTATTGATTAGATAAAGTAGTTTCCAAGCTTAACTTACTTGGGCTGAAGTAAAGAGTTTTAAAATCTGAAGTCTGTTGGAATAGTAAATGGAACGTCTAAATGAGCCAATTACTTTCAAAGAAAGAAATCCCTGCTCTTGGTACTACGTAAGACCTATGTCCTCTGGTTCACCATGCAGTGTAGAAACACAGGAAGGAGACTTTTGGGTCTTACGGCAGTGGTAGGATTTTTTTTTTCAAGGACCTTGGAGTACTCATCTCAAATGATCTAAGTGCTAGAGCCCACTGTAACTACATAGCCAAAAAGGCATTAAGAGTTGTTAATCTAATCCTAAGTAGCTTCTTCTCTGGTAATATCACACTACTAACTAGAGCATACAAAGCATTTGCTAGATCTATACTTGAATACAGATCATCAGTCTGGAACCCATATCATGTATCTGATATTAACACAATTGAAAAAATCCAGAAACATTTCACAAGAAGAGTTCTCCGCTCCTCTACTCATTGCAGAATACCTTATGCCACCAGACTTGAAACTCTAGACCTAGAAAACCTAGAACTATACCGCTGCCGGTCTGATCTAAGTATAGTATATAAAATTATATATTGCAATGTCCTACCTGCAAATGAATACTTCAGCTTTAATCATAACAATACAAGAGCAAACAATAGATACAAACTCAAGGTTAACTGCACCAAACTTGACTGCAGAAAATACGACTTCAGCAACAGAGTGGTCAATGTCTGGAATACTCTACCTGACTCTGTGGTTTCTTCCCCAAACCCCCCAAACTTTAACCTTAGGCTGTCTACTATTGATCTCACCCCCTTCCTAAGAGGCCTGTAGGGGGGTGCATAAGCGCACCAATCGTGCCTACCATCCCTGTCCTATTGTTTTTTATTTTTCTTATAAGTATCTATCTCATGTATTCAAAACTGTATTTATTCTTATACCTGTATCTTGTAAGCGATTGACAAATAAAATAAATACTAAATACTAAAAAAACAAATACTAAGATTCAAAAGGATATTTTGCAATTCCCCAGTCTAATTTATAGTCCTCCTGGGTTTTCCTTATGGTCACCCATCCAAGAATCAGCTACCTCCCCTCCTACATTTTTTATGAGATTAGCAAAATCAGGAAAATGTTGTCCCTGCTGTTTTTTATTCTTCTATAATCCCACTCCCTCAATACGTGGCAGCAAAACAGCCTGTGGCAGACCTTACCCAGGTTTGGAAGCTAAACAGGAATCCCAGGTTAAATAGTTGGACCAGAGAGTTGAAAATCATCCCTGTGGAAGGTATGACAAATTTCTTCCATGTTATTGCAAAGGATATATAGATGCATCCATAGTCAGTAGAGGTCAACCTCATCAGTTTTATTTTTTATTTTATTTATTTATTAACTTTGTATACCCACCTTTCCTCCAAGAATTCCAGGTAGCTTACATGGGGATTTCCTTTCATTTTATATAATACCATACATTTGAAAAAGTGGACAAGTTGGTAGAAGCTGCTGACATCACCAGTGATCTATCCTATTAGAGAGCTTGTGGAGGTTGCCAATTCACCTTTGTCAGTCTTCACGGCTCCTGTAGGTATATGAAAGAGTTGCTTGGTCTGAGCGGCAAACTTCCTGCTGCATACAATAATTAGTGCCATTCTATCAATGTTTATTTAGATTATAGAATTTCATTTGGATATATGCCTGAAGAATTATGAATAAGAATAGAACCCACTTAGAAGAATGGTGATTTCAGAGGATGGGGTTGGGGTAATTTAAGGTGTGGATAGGAATAGTTTATTTGGTAAAGGCCTTTGTACCTGTTTTCATCTTCAGCCTAAAACAGTAAAAAAAGAGGGGGGGGAATGCCCTTTCTGGTGATGTCAGTAGATGGTGGATGGTGACCATCTCCTCCAATCTCATCCATCCTTGGCCTGAAGTAATATTTATGATGCTGTGATAAAAACATATTGTTTCTTTTGTAGTGCGGACCTCCTGTGCTGGATAGACATTGAGCAGTTCAGAAGAATGTTACACAAAAATAAAGTACAACGAGATGAAAAATCTAAAGACATTAAAAAGAAATATCTAAACAAGAAATATTTCTTTGGACCTGACAGCCCAGCAACAAAAGAAGAACAAGAGCAGGTAACTGGCTGCATTTAAAATGTTAGCAGAAGATGGTGCTGGTTAGCTCTCACATCTTATTGAGCACTTAGTGCTAAGCTATATTTTTCCTGGTGGCCAATATGCATTGTGTTTATGTTTAATTGGATGCCCTTTAAATAAAACCAGGCCTGCATGTAGAAGTTGTTGTTGTTTTTCAAAATGCAGCCCCACAGAAGCAGGGAATGACATCTTTACAGATTAAGTAGATTGCAAATGTACATACTGTTCCATATAAATGAATGTTTTCCCAAGAGTAAAACTACCATAATGTGGGCTGCAAAATCCGGATGACCACTAGATGGCAGCAGAATAAGTATTTGATGACAATGTTGATTTCAGCGATTGTGCCATCAAGTTGTTGTTGACTCATAGTAACCATGTAGATCAGTTTTCTGTGACAATCTGTCCCTAACTGGGTCTTTAGGTCTACCCATCAGCACTGTAACTGAGCCCATCCACCTTGCTATTGGTCATCCCTTTCTCTTTCCTTCCACCTTTCCCAGCATTACAATCTTCTCCAAAGAGTTAGATCTTTACATAATGTATCCAGAATAGGATAATCTGACCCTGTCTTGATATGGTAGCTCAATTTAAGACTTAAAATGGCTAATGTGTCCCAAAAGTGCTTTTTCCAAAAGGCAACTGGACTTTTTTGGAGGGGTGGGGGGAGGGTTGAAAATGTTTCACTTCTCATCCAAGAAGCTTCTTCAGTTCTGCAGAAGAACTGAATTGAACTGAAGAAGCTTCTTGGATGAGAAGTGAAACATTTTCAAAACAGAAACCCAAGAAAATCCAGTTGCCTTCTAGAGAAAGCACCTTAGGAACAACCATGACTTGGATGATTGAGAAATTTCCATAGACACTGGCGAATATGGACTTCTTAGAAGCCTTCTAAGAAGATCAATAATGTTGAACAAGTTTCTTCAGTAGATAGCATAGTCCCTATTCTCAATAAATTCCTTTTAATGGACTTCTATAGGAATGTTGGGTGCATATCTGGAGGTGTTTCCCGCAACAGTTATTATCTTATATGAACTGATAATTCGCTTGTAGAGGAATGAATATGTGTAAGATTTATATAAAAATAATGAAAAAAATATTACACATTACTTCAAAATAATAGATATATAGATAAATATTAGAGAATCAAAATATAAGCTGAGGTTTTTGCAGCCAAGAGATTAAAATGTTTGGCAAATGAATATATACATAGCTGCAAATGTTATAAACACTAATATGCATATAAAACATATGCAAATTAATATTTTAAAAAATATATGAATTTTCCTTCATTGGGGGGCTCAGGATCTGGTAGTTCTCCCCCTGGCATGGTCTATTTACTGAGCAGGCAAATAATTTTTCACTCTGAAATCATGAAAGTGTGTTGTTGGCTTTTGATTACTCTAAAGTCTTCTTTATTTAGAGTTCCATTCAATAAATATTCTGCTATATTGCATGATGAGAAATACTTCATTCTTGGCAAGGAAGAAAAGAGTGCCTCAAATTACTGAATGGTTCTAAAATTAGACAATTTCACCCCTACTTTTAATATTGCTGAAATTAGCATATTTTTTATTAAATATGTTTAATATTACCTAGTATGTGGGCCTGGAGTTATATACTGTATGTCTATTTTTGGAAATACAGTAAATGTGCATAAATGAGTTCAAATATCTCAGACATATAAAATGTAATTCTTGTCCTTCTTATGCATAATATTAACAAAAAGTTCTTTTAGATGACAATTTATAGACACCTGCGCATTTTATCAATGTAGGTTATGTTCATTTTAGTTGTAGATGAAAATAGCTCTTTCCACATAAGTGGAAGCTATGCTTATACCATCTTTCCTACACTGAGTTGGATTACAACCTCCATCATTTACATTCAGCAAGGCTTAGGTGTGCCTGACATGATGACTGGGGTATACCAACTTACAAGGAAGACAACAGATGCAAATGTTGCCCTAGATTTGACAGATTATCTAGTAAGGAGTTCACATTCCTTTATCTGTATATAATAGAAAGTAATTAAGGGATTTTATGAAAACTCTATTACAGTGGAAATTATTTCCCTTAAAAAGCTGAAGTTGATTTATAGACACAGTAGCTCTGAAGAAGGACTTCTTTAATGCAAAACACATTGGGCTATAAAACAAAGACCATATGATAGATTAAAATCATGTATAGTTTAGGACCAAACTATTTACAGGACTGCCCCTCCTAAACATCCCCTCTATACTTCTGGATCATCAATGAGGCAACTTTGGTTGGTCCTGACAGAGATATATCGAGCATCTCTGGTTAATGTTTCTTTCTGCATTAAAAGGTCTAGTTGGGGAATGTCTCCCATTATTGCTCAAGCAATCCCCCTCTTGGTTACAATTTAGGAAGGAGCTCAACAAATATTTCTTTATCTAAGTTCCGTAACCGTGTTATCTGTTTTATTATTTAACTGTTTTAGAAATAATTGCTTTATTGTTTTAATGATCTAGGTTCTGCTCTAATTGGAATTTTTAATTTTTTTTCTGAAAAGCCACTCTTAAAGTAGGGGTGAAATTCTCTAATTTTAGAACCATTCAGTAATTTGAGGCACTCTTTTCTTTCTTGCCAAGAATGAAATATTTCTCATCATGCAATATAGCAGAATATATTTTGAATGGAATTCTAAATAAAGAAGACCTTTAGAGTGAAGGCAGTGCACAGCGTGCCTCAAATTAAAAATCAATCCATTTCAAATGAATTTTGGATTTTCCTCACTTGTTTTGCCTTAGTAATTGCCCAGTAATCTAAAACTGACTTGACTTTGCTTTACTCTCAAACCATTTTGTGGTTCCCCTGGATGTCTTTACTAGGTGATGAAGTCACGTGGAGGCTGGGGGCAAGTACTTCATGAACACGTTTGTCCTGTAATCTTGTTAGACATTCAAAAGTACGCCCAGAGGAGATTAGAGAATAAGTGGTTGCCACAGTTTTATACCCATAAAAACTTGGGAACATGGAAAACACCAAAGGTAATATGTTAACAATTTATATGGCACTCTAGTGACATGTAGTTTGAATTGTGAATACCTCAGAGTACTTGATCATCTGAAAATCAATGATCATAAGAAGCATGTAAGACAGTACAGATGACTTGGTAGGCAATTTTTCTTCTGACGGATCCCTTAGTGGGTATTCCTGTAAGCCACTAAAAATGAAAGTGGCTCTTGAAGCTGGGCCTCTACATCTGGCAAGCATTCCAGAGTTTGCTGGTGGGAGGTAAAGACCTTGATCATTGCAAAAAATTTTCCATCATCCACAGTCCCTCCTTCACTGAAGCACAAATGCAATTCAGTCCATGTGGAAGCTCACAGAATAATGCTGATTCTGAAGACAACAGACTGGCTCCTTCATGCTCAGACTGACTTTTTCTCACACTGCAGCTGTTGCTCATCCTCCCACCTAGGGCACTGTCTTCTATCAAGAACTGTATTGATCCTTTCTTCTGCACGATAGTAAAATAGATGGAGTCCCTGTCTGGCTATCAGCCAGGCCTTTCATTGAGTGTAGGAAAGAATTATTGGCTCGATGGTGCAATGAATCTACTGAATAAGAAGGAGTTTTTAACTTGGTACCCCTCCAAAGATGAAAACTGTTGAATCTGCAGAGGCCTCACTTCACTGACTTTATGGATGTAGAGTTGGGAGATTAAGCCTGGCTTTGTTTTCTGTTCTTTTTCATTTCTTCAAAGTATGTTCAGTGTATCAGATTACTTTCCTGACTAGGAGGAATAATAGTTTGAGGGAAAATGTATTAGTATATCTAAGGCAGCTGTTCTTTTTCAGCAGTGGTCTATTCAGGCCCATGTCATTTCAGGAATAAATCTGAATGCCTTTTCCTCATTAGCTTCAAATGTTAAGATTTTGACCATCCAGATTGAAGAAAATATAAGCTTGTTCTTTAAGGGAAGCTTAATCAATCTTGACCAGAGTTAGGATATCCTTCAAGGAACCAAGATATCCTCAACATCACTATTAATATCAATGCACGTAATCAATATGCTGTTTTGCTTTCAGCTACAAATGGAAGAGGCAGCAGAAGACATTTTAATGCAGGAACAGGAAAAGAAACAAGAGCCATGGAAGGCAAGTTGTGTTTGTTTCTACTTGGGACTTGGTGTAATATGGAGTTATCATCCTCTAAGCAATGCAATCCTTACATAAACAGGAGAGTACGCCTAAGTCAGGATTGTCAAACTGGATTACTTTGAGGGCTGGACCAGTATTGTAGTTCTTTGCGGGCTGGCAGGGGGGCTGGAGATGGGATGGACATCTCCTGTAGCACCATGCCAGGCAAAATGGGGTACGAGGGGCCATATGTGGCCCCCATGCCCCATTTTGGCTGCTAGAGGCACTGAGGGCTGGTCCTTTGCTATTTCCAGGTTGAGCCCAAGGGCCAGATTTAAGCACCTCACGGGCCTTGAGTTTGATACCCCTGGCCTAGCTGGTGTTGGGTAAGAGCAGTCATTATAGTATTGCATTCATGATGCTGTATCTGTAGCATTGCCTCATGTTAAATTAAGAAAACTAAGTTAATGCAAATGCCACAGTCTCTGTTATTGTTGGAATTGGCACAATTGGTGTCAGAAACTAAAAAGAAAGAAAGAAATGTCAATTGTCTTTTTTTTAAAGTTTGTTTCCGATTTCTGTGACTACAAGTGCAATTAACAAATGTATGAACAATATCTGAATAAAGATGTAAGCTTTTGATATTTTACTTTTAATTGTTTGCCATGACTATATATTTTAATTTAATGTATAAACTACATTTTGTTTATCCAGGAAACTGGAACAAAATATTGCTTTTTACCATCTAGAAGATAATTTATTATTGAGGGTGATTAAATGCACTCATAAAAAAATATGAAATATGCAGCAAAGTGAGCAGAATTAATCATATCGCATGGAGTCTGTTTCACTTACAGCTATATTGTCACATGACAATCATATTGATTGTTAAATGTCTTAAAGCCTTGTGACATATATCAGACCAGTTCTGGCCTTTTCCTTTTTTTCAATCTCAAAGAACAGCAAACTCTTTATATATGTTGAAGGTGGGGGAGATTTCCTTGTGATTTTGGTTCTACGGGTAGCTCTTGACTTACAAGAGTTCATTTAGTGACTATTCAAAGTTACAACATCACTGAAAAAAGTGACTTATGATCATTATTCACCCTTACCACCATTGCAGGATCCCCATGGTCATGTGATCAAAATTCAGATAGTCGGCACTGATTCACATTTACGATGGTCCTGGGATCATGTGATCACCTTGTATGACCTTCTGACAAGGAAAGTCAATGGGTAAACCAGAATCACTTAACATGTAACTAACTTAATCACTGTGATTCCCTTCACAACTGTGGCAAGAAGGGCTGTGAAATGGAACAAAACTCACTCAAGAAATATCTCAGTTAGCAACATAAATTTTGGGGCCAATGGTGGTGAATTTTGCCTCATTTTATGATCTTTCTTGCCTCTATTGTTGAGTGAATCACTGCAGTTATTAAGTCAGTAAGTCAGTAACCTGGTTGTTAAGTGAATCTGGATTCCACATTGATTTTTGCTTGTCAGAAGGTTGCACACGGTGATCCCATGACTTGGGGACTCTGCAACCGTCATAAATATGAGTCAGATGCCAAGCATCTGAATTTTGATCACATGACCATGGGGATGCTTGAATGCTTCTAAGTGTGAAAAATGGTCACTTTTTTCAGTACTATTGTAATTTTGAACATTCGCTAAAAGAACAGTTGTAAGTTGAGGATTACCTGTACTAATGACATTACCTAGTTTGGTAATGAAATGTCTTCAAGGAAACAACCAAGCTCAGAGAGCACCATTGACCTGGTGTCAACTCATAAAATATTTCCATGGTCTTTTTAGAGTTGCCAACAGAAAGGAAGGGGGAGCTTGCAAAACCGAAACTGCATTCCATAAATGTTTTCAAAGATAGTAACTAGGTGACTGAAGTTTCTGCCACACAAAATTCTAACTGGAGAGCATGATTGATGACTCTTGGCTATGGATGTGTCCCATTGGAGAATATGAATTATGATACACCTGGGGGTGGGGGGAAAAACCAGGGTCAAGGGTGACAAAGAATTATGTATCACAGAGTCGGCTACACCCGGGCAGTGCTGGCATGTTAACTCCCAATAAATCCTTTTTAAGTTTTGGAAGTTTGGCTAGAGACTCATGATTTAAATGGGGGTAACTGCCAGGAATCCTACCCCTGGCAGTAATGGTTTTGTTTTGTTTTGTTTCCCTGTAGTTGTTTGTTTTGGCAGGATCAGGGAGTGCAGTACCAGGGGATACAGGCAGGTTAAATAGGAAGGCAGGACTGAGGGATAGTTCAGGAGGGGCATCATGTGTGCAAGGAATCCCTTCAAGAGATTTTACCCCCATTCCTCTAATAGTATTTTTCCTTTTTAAAGACGTCTCTCAAAAACCCTGGAAGAAGGTAAGAGAAATGTACGAGAGGTCATGTTTCAAATTTTCTTTACAAACTATTGCCTGATCTCTTGTGTCATTTAAAAATGACTCCTTCAACTGTGCTGGTAGGATCTGCAGTGGCATTTAGATTTTTCATTGCCTTTGATTTCTTTCAGTTTCTTTTTAGTCTGCCTATTCTTTCGTACTTGGCTTCCATGCTCTCCTTTTCTTGATGGAAAGACCCAGATCTTGGTGGCCTTCACAACAAACTTTCAGTGCCTGCCTGTGTTTATGACAGTTGATTAGAGTGGCTTTTGTCCACAAGACTGTCCTGTCCAGGGCAGGGAAGTTTTAAACTTGCACCTTCCATGGTCTGTGATTATTCTTGCGTGTTTCTAAACAATTTCAAACTTTTACCCTTTCTATTCATAATTCATACCTTACAGCACAGTCATATGTTCTAAATCATTATTAGTCATTTCCTTTTTCCCATTGTCTCTTCCAGAGAAACTTTGCCCAAATTAAACAAAAGACTGGGAGAGAAACACTGGCTGCCAAATTCTACTGCGTCTATGCAGTGAACTACTGAACATTGGGGGTCAATGCAGAGATAAGCATCAGACAGCTTGCCCTAGTAATGCTTGTGTTATTGTGTTGTAAAATGTGTGTTTTCTTTTCCCCATCCCTCCTTTCAACAGCATCAGAAGAATTGGGTGCTTTCGTCTCAGGAAATAATTACTTTCCGTAAAGCTCTGATGAATCCCATCACAGCTCTTAAGTTTCAACACTTTGTGTCCCTGAAAGGAGATTTATTGGGGAATGGAGTGATTTTCTGGCAGGAGGTACAGAAATACAAGGTACAGCACTTAAGGAATGGAAATAATGCAGTTACTCAGCAACCAGGACATTTATGTCTAAAGCTATGGCATTACTTTGGAACCATTTCAGAATAAGAGATCTAAAGATACTGACTCCTGGACTCTTTGAGACTTGTCCTATTACTTAGCTAAATACTGAAATACAATCTTGGTGACTACATACCTTTTTCTCAAATATCCCACTCCTTCCCCTTTGTTTAGTTTATACTCCTGGAAGTTTTTTACTAGTCCTTCACTTCATAATCAGGTCTGAGCCTGCTACCCAGTTTAGATGACAGTCTCTCGGCTACTTTAACCGTACAGTGCTTGTCATATTCAATCCAGGATAGGATACTGTGGCTTTTGCCAAATAAGATAAAGAGTCTGGCAAGGGACCCTGATCCATTCTGTAGTTCTACTCCTTAGTTGTGCAAGTATAATAACCAAACTGCAATTTCCAACTGTGGCTAGAAGATTTGGAACATGCCTTCACCTGATCCCTCCTTCTCATGCTTTGACCTCCTTTTCCCTCCAGGATTTGCTTTAACCTTGGTATCATTTTATAAAAGCATCTACATTGTGATGGCAGACTATGATAAGACCTTGAACCAGAACTGAATTGAAATGGTTGCTAAGCATATAATGAAATATTGATTTGTTCTCTTCTGTTTGCTGTGCTCTTGACCTTCTAGCCTAAACTTCCAACTGCCCATTTTGTTTAGCAATTGTTTGGCAATTTATAAACTTTTGACCTGGCATCGTGACTGTGAGGCCATCTTCTGTGCTTAGTTGGCATTTCAATATGCTGTGCAGGCTCAGAAAATTGAGTTAATTGTTCATTGTTATCTGTGAGTTAGTGAATCTTATGCACACATTCAAATTGTTTACTGTGTAACACGGCTGCTATTAACATTTGGGATGTTGAACTTGGCTAAAAGCAAGGAATATATATACAATGCCTGATGCAATATGAAAACAATTCCAATTATCTGTATTTGCAGTTTTTAGTCTCTGTCTGAAACACCTAAAAGTTAGAAAAGTGTGCTTCTCTCTCATTCATTCATTCATTCATTCATTCATTCATTCATTCATTCATTCATTCAGTACAGGTGCTACCTGAGTTCAGATTGACTCTTATGGCTCACAATGCAAGTTAATATAAAAATAACAATTTACCTAAAACTATAAACAGATGGTGAATCTCATCAACATCTAAAATAGATGCCATACGTCCCTGATGGGGTTCTAGCCCAAAACCTGGGAGGAGATTCAAGTCTTTAAGGTCCTTTGAAATGCCTTCAGGTGACCCCCATTTCACGAGGAACTTTATTGTAGAGGGCATATGCCATGTCAGAGAAAGTATGTTTCTAGTCCTGAAAGCTGACATTGAGTGTGCTCCCTCTATTGGGCCAAAGTGGCCAATCAGACACCACTGGAGACAATCAATCCGTCAAATAACCAGGCCCTATACCATGTACAGCTTTATAGGTCTTCAAGATAGTAATTGAGCTCTGCAGTGACACTTCAGCTGATGTTGTGCAAAGGTCCTTGTGATCATAGCTGCCAAAGCCCAACCTGTAATGTGTTAGAAATGGGTCTAGATAATCAGTTTTCTCCAGGATTTTCATCAGCTGCTGTCTGGTCATCTTTACGTCCAGAAGGTTGGTGGTAGGAAAAAACGTATCTAATATGGTTGTGCTTAAAGATGGTCTTTTGAGGAGATGACACATCTTCACCTCCTTTAAGACTGGAGGAACAAATCACTCCTTGCCTCAATAGGGTGAATACCATGGCATGGATCCAACTGGGAGGGACCCAACCCAGTACATAAATGACCAAACTAATATCACCAAGAAACCTGTTCATTTCCTCAAGAGTCACCAGTTCAAAATCATCCTGGTTCAAAAGTTTATAGAAAGACTGGGCCTAAACTAAGAGGATGAGCAATATTATCAGAACCATGTAGTAAATAATAAAAAGGCTAAAATTAATGATGATGATGATGATGATGAAATAATAATAACTAATTGATAAGACAACAACAGATAACAAATGTCTCCTTTGCAATTAAGCTGAAGAAACAATAGATCACTTAATTAACTGCTGCAAAAAAATCATATAGACTGACTACAAGCAGCAGCATGGCAAAGTAGCAGCTATGGTGCATTGGAATGTCTGCAAGAAATTCCACTTACCTGTAAGCAAGAACTGGTAGGACTCCAAAACAGATGACAAGAAAGAGAAATAAGTCAGGATAGTGGAGATGGCAGTACCTAGAGACAGCAGACTAGAAGAGAAAGAACTGGACAAAGTCACAAAATGCAATGACCTACAAATAGAAGTAGAACATTTGTGGCAAAAGAAAACAAAAGTAGTACCAATAGTGATAGGTGCCTTGGGGGCAAACCCAAAACAACTGGAGCACCATTTGAACACCATTGGCATTGACAAAATCACCATCGGTCAATTGCAAAAGGCTGCTTTACTTGGAGCAGCTTACATCCTGAGACAATACCTTTAACACAGCATCTGCCTATCCCAGGCCCTCAGGAAGGACGTGAGAAGCCAAGTCTAGTGTAAACAGCTGGCTGAGTATGCGATGAACCATAATCATTAAGAATTGAACCTCCAATTCCACCCAATGTTCAGTGAGATAACCGGGGCTGGTCTTCCTGGCCTAGGTGATATAGGGTGGGAAGGGAAAAATAGCTGGGAATCCATCGACTGTTGCCCTAAAACTTCCCTATATTAAACTGCATGAGGGGGCGGTGACATTGCCTAGCCTCATTGCTGAGGCCCAATAACAGGAAGCCAAAGAGTCAGTGCAATTTATGTCAATATGTTTCCCTCTAAATTCAAAAACGAGAGAAAAGTAGATCAATGTAACTAACTATGCAGAAGAGCCCAAAAATAGGTGAATAAGGTGTGTGTGTGTTTGTGTGTGTTGTGAGAAACTAGTGTCAATTCATCATCTTTATTTATTTATTTTATTTGTCAATCGCTTACAAGATAATAGGTATAAGTATAAACATGAGTAAGAATACAGGAAATAGGTATGAATAAATGGGGACAATGGAACAGGGACAGTAGGCACGAGGGTACACTTATGCACGCCCCTTACATGTATTGGAGTGGTAGTAAATTCACATATTTATCGCACATCGTTTGTAATATTATCATTTAATACCAGAACTTGCTTGGCATAGAATCAAAATATATGGTTAATGGTATAATACGGCTAAATGGTATTAAATTACTAGACACAAAACCCCTCTCACTGGATGTTACTGAAGTACACATTGCCATCACCCTCATTGCTCATCATCTTTTTTAGGCTGAGAGTTATAATTCATACAACATCTTAAAGGTCACCTATTGGCCATGAGCACCATAAAAGGTCTTCTGAGAGTTAGATGTTTCTCTCTGTGTCCTTAACAATTATGATTGTAGAGCTAGTCCAAAAGGAGTGAGATCTTCCCTTCTAAAAGGAGTTTTTATCTGATTCCTTAAGAAACTTTGAACTTGCCTAACTACTGAGATCTTTTTCTGAGGAACTTCTTTAGGTTCTTGCCAAACTGAAGTAGGTGATGATGACCAAAGATGATTTTCACACACTGAAACTCTGATTCTGACATGGTTCCCTGGGAAATTTTTGTAAAGTGAGCTGGCTTGAGAAATAGAACCTGAAGAGTGGCTAGGGAATTGTATTTTAGACATAAATCAAGCTAACTATCTAATTCTAAATAATTTGCATCAGCTTTCCTTGACCTGGTATGTTGGGATGGCAGTTCCCAGAATGTCCCGCCAGCTGTTGGTCATACAGATTGGGAATTATGAAAGTTGCAATCTTAACACATCTGGTACTCATCAGGTTGAGGAAAACTGATGTACATGTTGACTATGTAATTGTATCTATACTCTGAATGTTTTGTTTCTTTGTTTTCAGGACCTGTGCCATTCTCACTGCGATGAGTCCATTATTCAGGATAAGATCACAACCATTATCAACTGCTTTATCAATTCTGCCATTCCACCTGCTCTTCAGATTGACATACCTCAGGAACAAGCCCAAAAGATCATTGAACACAGGAAAGAGCTAGGCCCATATGTGTTTAGAGAAGCACAGGTACAGGAATAAGCCTTGTGGGTAGTGATGCCTTTTGTGTAGATTGAGAATTGTTTTTACGAATGAACATGATGGGCACAAAGCTGTCCCTATTACAGAATCTGGATTGGCATACTCTAGTTTGATATTAGGGCATTAAAAATAAAAATGAAAAATAGGATCCAAGATATGCATAGAGATGCCATCTGTGTACAGGTAGTCCTTGACTTACAACAACAGTTCATTTAATGACCATTTGAAGTTACGATGGCACTGGAAAAACTAACCTATCACCCTTGTAGCATCCCTCAGGTCCAACGTGATCAAAATTCAGGTACTTTCACCTGACTTGTATTTATGACGGTTGCAATATCCTGAGATCATGTGATTCCCCTTTGTAACCTTGTGATAAAGCAAAGTCAAGCCGGATTCACTTAACAACTGTGTTGCTTACTTAACAACTGTGGTGATTCACTTACTGTGGCAAGCAAGGCTGTGAAATGGGGCTAAACTCACTTAAAACATCTCCTTTAACAATATAAACTTGGGGCTCCATTGTGGTCGTAAGTCAAGGACTACCAGTACATAAGATTTTGTCACATTCAAATATTGTTGAGGGTCATTTCCAACTGTAATTTCTCAAGTTTCCTAAATAATACTCTAGAAAGTATATGATCTTTCAGAGCTGTTTGATGCACTACTCAAGAAACTCTTGATAAGAATAGTACATTCTACTGTCTGTCTCTCTGTGTACATATACTTACAAAATACAGAGATCTTAGATATGTGCTGAATATATGTCAGCAGTGCACAAGAGCAGTTTATTATTTTTTTAAAAAAAAATTAAAATGCCATTGGATCCAATTATATACTCCTGTTACTATTCCTCTTTAAAAAAAATAAGCATAAGTGTGAGTGATAGCAATTTGCTCTATAGACAAAATAAGGTATCTTTTTTTTAAAAAGCTACAAAAAATACTGTTGACTACTGATGGTAAAATTATTAATTTAAAAAAATATATTTTAATAATTCATTCATTTTACCATGAAATGTACCTGAGTGTTGGTATCCTTCCACTAGCCAGCTTTTAAAGATCAGTTAGTAGAAACCCACAAATACAGCTTTATGATCCCTGCATAAACTATTGGACTTTATTGATATTGGAGTCCCCTAGATTTCTGGTACTGGAGAATTACAGTTTGACTTCTCTGGGGTAGCATCAGCCTCTCAAGGTTGTCCAGAACAGGAAACACAAAAACCTAGTCATCACAAGAAGAACAGAAACACACTTTACTAATGCTCAAAAAAGCCCAACTCCAATTAAAAACTCAGAGACAAGCATTTTCTCAAAGTTTCCTTTTATTAGAGTAGGTACACTGGCACACCCAAATCTGAAAGTTCCATGTTTTCCTCCAATAAGTACAAATTACAAATCCACCCTCTGCACCCATCATTCCATCACATGCCCCAATCACAATCCGTTCCAACTTGAGACATCCCTTTAACCACTCCCCAGCCAGGTGCAGGAACAACATGACCTTGACTTTGAAGAAGAATGCTATTGTGTCTTTTTATTATGCACATGCTCCATGAAATCCCCCCTCCCAACTTCCCAAACTCAAGAATGTGGCAGCGTGGAAGCTTCTGATGTTAATATGGCTTCCAAAGTTGACAGCTATATTTTAAAAAAATCTTGCAAATCTAATTGTGTTTTTGCTTCTCTCCCTTCTCTCCCCATGGAGGAGCCAGCCCGAGTCTTTTTGGCCTCCCAGCTAGTGTTGGCTCATAGTCCAAAGATCTTCTTGGACACATGGCTCCTTTCCCTTCCTCCATCAAATAGCTTCTGACAGGGAATAAAATTAACTTTCAAAAACTAAAATTGCAGCTTTCTTTGAGAGAATAGATCATGCAAAGTGTGATGGCGCTCATTGCATCCCTCAATTTGTGCCTGACAGGCAGGAGACAATTGTGTATTACAATTGTTCTTAAACAGCAACTGACAGGGATGCTAGGCTAGTAAGAAAGAAGAAAGATAAACTTACACGAATCTTCTATATTTACCTTGTGTTAATTTTCCGGAAATCCATGTAGTGAATTTTTGAATCTCTGATTTTACAGGTAGTCCGCAACTTGCAACTGTTCATTTAGTCGATATTCAAAGTTACAAGAGCATTGAAAAAAAGTAATTTATCACCAGTTCTTGCACTTATGACCATCACAGCCTTCCGATGTGATAAAAATTCAGAGGCTCAGAAATACGCATTTATTTATCATGGTTGCAGCATTCTGGGATCATGTGATAATTATTTGCAACCTTCCAAGTTGATTTCTGACAATCAGAATCAATGGGGAAAGCTGGATTCATTTAACAACCATATGATCCACTTAACTGCAGTAATTTGCTTAACAACCATAGCAAAAACGGTCATAACATCGGGCACAACTCACTTAACAAGTGCCTTTCTTAGCCATGAAAATTCTGGTCCCGATTGGGTTCGTAAGTCCATATGACCTGTACTTTCATATCTCTTTTGTATCTGTATTGTAAAGGAAATAATATCTCTTGCAAAAAGATTATATCCCTTCAAAAAAAACCTCACTAGTTCTGCAATGTTGTTTTAAAACTTTTCTGGAGGTAAAAACTTAAGTAAAGTTTCAAAAGAGGCACCATTCACCTGTCAAAGTTGAATATTCCAGACAACAATTTGGATTTAAAAGTACTTCTGATGTAATTTGTTTGGTTGGTTTTAGAAACCTCATTAAAAACATAAACAATTCACCAGTTAATGTTTTTATTAATGCAAGACATTATAATTTTTTAAGGAAATGCTTTGAAACTGTGGTTTAAGAAATTTTTCATCACCCATAAACACATTTTGATGGAAAGCATGTGCCTGTCTGGAGTAAAATATTAAAAGGCAATATGTATAATGCTGGGAGTTTGTGCTATGCATTAGAAGCATTTATCGTTAGCAAATATTCTAATTGTCTGCAGTAGTGTTTGTTTCTGTGCAGTATTGCATTTTAAGACATCCTTTTCTATTTCCCTGTCTCAGATGACTATTTTTGCACTTCTCTTTAAATTTTGGCCAATGTTTTGTGAATTTCGAGGTAATTTGATTGATGAGGCTATTTTGCCTTGCTTGGAAAGAGAAAAGAAGATACATAAAAAAGCAAGAGAATTAGAAGAGAAGGTGAGAAGACCAGATTAACACTACACATTGCAGTTAAACAATATTGTGAATCTCTCAAAGTTAGATAAACTCTCAAAATAGCACAGCTATTTTGTATCTGATCCAAATCCTGCAGAAGTGAAATGGAAAAAAAAGTCCACATTACAAATGGCATTTTCCCTATTTAGGACTACGCATTTATTATACTTGATTTCTGTCACTGTAAGAGTTTAACACAAAGGGCAATGTTTTATAATGAAACAGACATTGAAAGTTTGCTGAACTATAAACAACCTAGATGAAAACACCTTTTGATGCCAGCTCTCCATAAATCTGCTTTCTCTAAATGTCTGCCTTTGAGATGTGTGGGAATAGAATTCACATCACACACAATATTGTAATTCAGCCTGCACTAGGGAAAACTGCTTTAAGAATCCTTATTCTTGTGAATTTTCCCAAGAATGTAATTCTATATTTGCAGAGGGTTGGTAAGTGCTGTATGCATATGACCCATTAATCAAAATATTATTAAAATATTGTTAGCTAAGTGAACCCACACCAAATGGCCTACAGACATAAAATAACAGAGTTGGAAGGGACCTTGGAGGTTATCTAGTCCAAATCCCTGCTCGAGCAAGAGAGTCTATTCCAAATATTAGCCTCCACCTAGGATCAAACTCACATCTCCTGATTGTGAGGCAAGAGGACCACTTCTAGGCCACTGTACTGTTAGGAGACCAGTTGGAAGCGGGCAGAGGTAGGTAGGTCATAGCTCAGAAATACTATAAAACCTCTATTCATAATGGAAGGGAAGGCTGGAGAGAACAGGGTTTTGTATCATATGTTGTGAAGTAATATTGCACATGTAGCATATCCATCCCAATAACTCTCTGCCTACTCACCTAATAAGCCTATTCAGGTGAGCAATGAAGGACATATATGGAGTCCCCCAACTAACGTGCTCAGACAAGAGAAGTTGCTTGGATAAAAGCAGTGAAACATTTCTAACCAGCAGGAAAAGAAAAGAAATCCAACAACATGACTCAATTTCCAAACCCACCATAATAGAAACTTTAACTTCAATGCTTGCGGGAAAATACTGAAGTGGGGAGGTGAAGAAACTCACTTTCCTCCACAACCCTCAACCAAAAGCAATACTTATAGTAGCTACAAATGGCAACCATGAACCAGGGGGAAAGTATTAAATGATGATGGAAGTGAGTGTTGCTTGCTTCCCACAACCAACCTGACAAGCAACATCTCACCTGTTTTGGATATTGCAAGCCAAATCTTCCCTTCCATAAGAGAAACAATCTGTCATTCGACCTTCTGTTTCTGAGCTCAGTGCTTCTCCTCATTGCTAATCTTGGAGAACAAGGCTGAAGTTCATCACCTGAGGAAAAATGAAACAAGAACCTCAATACAGGTAGTCCTTACTTACTGACCGCTTGTTCAGTGGCCATTTGAACTTATGACAGTGCTGAAACTAGAGGCTTACAAGCAGTCTTCAAGGTTGCAACTGTCGCAGTGCCCGTGGGGTCATGTGATTGCAATTTGAGTGCTTGGCAACTGGCACAGATTTATCACAATTGCAGCATCCTATGGTCACATGATCAACACTTGAGACCTTCTCTGCCAGCTTTTGACATGCAAAGTCAGTGGGGAAGCTGGCAGGAAGTCATTAATTGTGGTCACAGTGCTTAAGGCTCTTTTGCTTAATGACAACCACCTGTACTGATGTTGTAAGTTGGCATGGTGACACTTAATCATCAGCATCACTTAGTGACAGAGTTGCCAGTCCCTATGGCTGTTGGTAAGTCAGGACTACCTGTAGATCTTGCCTGAGGGGAAGTCAGAGAAAGAGATCTGGGATCCTATAGAAATCCCCTGCAGAACTGAGTAACCGGAAGAATCCATAATAGTCCCACTGGAAGCCAAGGCTAGAGCCTCAAAAGGATCTTGCTTGGCTTCCTTCATAATCTTTATCATTACATCCCAAAATACTTCCTTTATTTGTAATTATTTTGCAAATCTTTTGCAACAGGAGTCTCCTTATAAGAGAAAGAGTTTATTCAAGGGAAGTCTGACTAGATCCAAATCTTAAAACAAAAACAAAACAACAAAAAAGGATATAGTGAATTCTCAAAAATATACTGAAATTTTTACTTTAATGATTATTTTACTTCAGAAATAATCGAACATTTATTTTATTTTTTTAAATAAATTTTATTGATTTTACAATTAAAACCAACCAACAACACATACATAAATGAGAGAAAAAGAAGAAAGGGAGAAGAAAATAGAAAGAAAAAAATAGAAAACAATTAAAAACATTCTCATCTTCAACAGTTTGTAAGACCTCTTTTTATCCTTATTTTATGCCATATACACAACCCTAATCCTTACGTATATCTGTGTATCATTACTATGGATTTATCCTATCCTCTTTTGCCTTTTAGTGTGAAGTCTATCTTTGGTCTATCCATTTGTACAAGCAGTTCCAGCTGCTGTAGTATATTGAAGTGTCTTTATTTTTTAATGCCAAAGTTAATTTGTCCATTTCTGCACATCCTGAAATTTTTGGAATGATCATCTCCTCTGATGGAACATGAGGCTGCTTCCAACATTGTGCAAAAGCCAATCTGGCCGCTGTCAAAATGTATATTATTATATATTTCACTTTTTTTGATATTTGTTTATCAAAGATCCCTAACAGAAAGGACTCTGGTTTGAATCCGATCTGTTCTCTTGTCATTTCTTCCAGCCAATTTCTAATTTTCTGCCAATATTTTTGAGCTTCTGTACAGGACCACCACATATGGAAAAAAGTTCCCTCTTTTTTTTTTTTGCATTTCCAGCAATTCGGACTCATATTGGGGTGCATCTTCGCTAATCTCGGAGGAAGGTGCCATCTATAAAACATTTTATAGGCGTTTTCTTTGTATGCTACCGATTTTGTAATTTTATTATTTCTACCCCAGACCTTTTCCCATTCTGTTATAGTGATGCTACGTCCTATATTCCTGCTCCAGGCTACCATGTTCCCTTTTACAATTTCTTCTTCTAATTCTACTTTTAATAAATAATTATAAAATTTTGCTATATTTTTTTGCCTAATTGCTGGAGTTCATTGTTAATTCCAAATTCTTTCTTGTCCTGTTTATATCTACTTTGAATTTGAAGATATGCCCACTGATCAATTTTTAGTCCCCGCTCTTGAAGTTCTTGCCACAATTTCAAATTTCCTTGTGTATCCAATAAATCCTTATATTTAATCATTTTAGTGATATCCAGATTATTTGGGTGAATCATCGCCTCCATTGTTGAAATCCAAATTGGTATTTTTAAATAGTGTTTTTTCCATATTTTCTTCCAATTTGTTAATAATGAGTCTCTGATTGTCTGTGAAAATATTTCTGGCTAGTTTTCCCTACATCCCATAAAAAAGCATGCCACCCCCTTTGCAAGTCATGGCCTTCTAAGAATAATATTCTCTTATTGGTTAAATTCACCCATTCCTTCAACCATACTAAAGTGGCTGCACTATAATACAACTCCCAATTTGGAAGTGCCAGCCTTCCCCTGCTCTTCATATCCTGCATTGCCTTTAAATTTATTCTCGTTTTTTTCCCTTGCCAGATAAATTTTACAGTTATTTTATTAAGTTCTCCAAAAAAAAAAAGTGTACTTTGATTGGGATTGTCTGAAATATATATAGGAATTTTGGAAGAATATTCATTTTAATAGCAGCAATCCTGCCTAATAATGAAAGTTGCAGCTTGCAGCTTGCAGGTTTCTAAATCCTTCTTTACCTGTTGCATCAATTTATCATAATTATTTTCCTTAAGTGTCTTACAATGTGCTGTCAACCATATTCCTAAGTATTTAACTTTCTTTATCACTTGTATTCCCATAACTTCTTCTAGTTCTATTTTCTGTTTTTTTGTTAGATTTTTAGTCATTAATTTTGTTTTCTTCCTATTAATTTTAAGTCCTGCTACTGCTCCAAATTGTTCTAATTCATTCATCAATTTTTGTCCTCTTTCTATTGGTTCTTCAGTGAAAAAAATCATATCATCTGCAAACGCTTGCAACTTATATTCTTCTTTCTTAACCTTTAATCCTTTTATGTCTGGGTTCTGTCTAATTCTCATTAGTAATGCTTCTAATGATAATATGAAGAGCAGGGGTGAGAGTGGGCAGCCCTGCCTGACTCCTTTTTCTATTTTTATTGGGCGGGTATATTCCCCGTTTATTATAATATTAGCCTGTTGTGTATCATAAATGGTTGTTGTAATATTTTCAAATTTGGTGCCTCAATTCATATTATAAATTTTTTGGATTAAAAATTGCCAATTTAAATTATCGAAGGCCTTCTCTGCATCTAAAAACATAAGTGCAATTTGTTTTTCAGGGTGGGCTTCATAAAATTCTAAGACACCTAGTACTATTCTTAAGTTGTTCCTGATTTGTCTGGTCGGGAGAAATCCATTTTGATCTTCATATATATGCTCATTTAACATTCCTTTCACTCTACTTGCTATAATAGAAGTGAATATTTTGTAATCAGTTTTTAACAGTGAAATTGGCCTATAATTATGTATATATCGGGGATCCGAATCCTCCTTTGGGATCAGCGAAATCAATGCCCCACTCCATGAGTCCGGCATCCCGGCTGCCAATAAGACGTCATTAAAAACTTCCACCATAAGAGGTCCTATTTGTTCTGCTATTGCCTTGTACAGCTCCCCTGGAATCCCATCTGGTCCCGGGGATTTATTGTTTTTCTGGTTCTCTATTGCTGATTTCAATTCAAACCAAGTAATGTCTTTGTTTAATAATTTTTCCATTTCTTCCCCAATTTACTTCAGAAATAATTGAACATTTATTTTACTGCTAGGTACAAAGGAAGAAAGGTTCTATTCCTGGGAAAATAGGTTCAGCTATTGATTCAAAACTGAGTATAACTGAATTTTCGCCATCGTCAAGCTTTTCTGGATTGGGCCGAGAGGTACAGTAATTGAATCCTGTTCTGTCAGTCCTTCTGAAGCCCAGTGGTGATCTGGAATGATCCAGTGGATTTAGGAAACAGATTGAAAGCTTTTTCTGATGTGTTACCAGTTTCATTTTTAAGAAATGAATGCTATTGTTTAATTAAGGGCAAATGAACCTGTTAGCATTCATTAGGACCTCTTCCCCCTTTTTTTGGGGGGGGGAGGGAGCAAACAGCTGGGCACATCTGAAATTCATATCAATTTCACTTTATATGAATGTCTCTCGTGACAGGGGCTGCATATTACTAAAAAATGAGAATGGAAGCTTTTTTTTTAAATGTAATTTAAAAATGTTGAATGAATATGTTGAGGTTATTTTTATTAATTAAAAAATAAATAAAAGCCCTTTTTAAAATTGCAAAATGGACTAAGGTAAGACCTGCTGTCTTTTAAATAATATGAAAATATTTATGAGAAGAGACAAACAGCCCTGCAAATATCTGAACATATGTTTGATACAAGCATATTCAAGGTGTAAGTGCTGATTAATTCAACATCTTAGCCACTACAGGCAAGACATAAATCCAAATAATTAAAGTACTGATCTGATATAAAATTCAGATATCACATGACAGCCTTGGAGGAAATTGGTTCTTAACCTCTTCAAATGTCTGTACTGCAAATCCTCCTTCTTATTACAAGTGGTGCTAGGAAACCACATGAATGATTATGTTGCCCCATTGATAAATAATGCCATAATAATTTTATTCTCTTTTATTACAATCTCAGTTTTCTGAAGACAAGAACTGCTAACATTATCTTAGGATGTAAAAAAGGATTGCCCATTTATGGGCCCACTATCATACTCACCTAACTTGCTTGCTTGGCTTTTTAAATCTTTGTTGCAGTTTTTCTGGTCTTATTCAAAGTACATAGAAGCTCTTGAACAAGAAAGGATTCTCCTGCAGATTCAAGAAGATTTAGACAAAAAATCAGTTGCAGCATCTGCTTATTCAGGTCAGCTTTCCAGAAAGGTTTTTTGTGGGTCCATTTAACGTTCATTTCTTTACTATGTGAAGCACAATAGTATGTTCTCTGAAGACATTGAGCTTTATTATGGTTTTCTTTCTTTCTTTCTTTCTTTCTTTCTTTCTTTCTTTCTTTCTTTCTTTCTTTCTTTCTTTCTTTCTTTCTTTCTTTCTTTCTTTCTTTCTTCCTTCCTTCCTTCCTTCCTTCCTTCCTTCCTTCCTTTCCTTTCCTTCCTTCCTCTCTGTCTCTTTCTCTCTCTTTCATTTCTTTCTCTTTCCCTCCCCAGGTCTCCCATCCTTCCTCACTCTGAAAAGTGATACAGTCATAAGCTCCGAAAAATCTATTCTCCCAGCAAACTTCACTTCAGCTTTTGTGAAGCAACGTTCATTACCACCTAAAGTTACTGCAAGTATGAATTAATTTTCTATGTTGATAACAGATAGTATCGCTTCATTAGATGCTCAGTTTGTGTAATAATATAAACGCGAAATGCCTTGTGGATTCAGTCCAGGAGAAGCATGCAAGTATAAGCAGCCCATCCTTCTTTCCCTCTTGCCGACATAGGAGATTTGCCCTTCCAAGCCGGCAGAGAAAGCTTTTCATCAGCTTGCCTAAAAACATTCTTGTTCCTTCCGTCCCTGCATTTCTGACTTCATACTGTTGTCATTCTACCTGCAGTGGGCAAATGCTCCTAATTCAGTAATGGCTTCCTCTTCTCCTTGTTTTGCCTTAGTCCATTTTCAAAAAAAATGGTTGACACTGATATTTTTAGCTTAATTTATAGTTCACCATCTGCACAATGATGTCATATAAATACTGCAGGATTCTAGTTCACAAATATTAGTATTCTTGCTTTCTTCAGAATTGTTCAACCAAATGTTAACTGTTTTAGGCCCCAGTTTTGGTGGGAAATAGTTAATCATGTTCTTAATATGTTTACTGAATGTTTTTTTTAAAGACTTCATCTATTACGCCCCTAATGGTAACCAAATCAGAGCAAACACAGAGGGCTGGAAATTAAACAATGGTACATTTATTTGCAACGATGATATAGAGGATCAGGCATATATAGAAAGCTGTTTTTTTTTAATACCAAAGGTTCTATGAAAAAGCAGATTTCTTCTTCTTTGAGCTACCCATGTATGTGGGAATTAATGATACACAATCATTTAAACACAATGATTGGGCATATGAACATCCTTCATTCTTTGTAGTTGAACCATGCTTCTAATTTGAAAATGCATAGGAGCGCAATCACACCACCTGTCTGCAACTCTTTAAAGTAACTGCCTCTGTTCTTGAGATCATGTGGCCAGTTTTGAAGGCAGAAAATAATTCTGATAAACTTAGACTTGACTATGTAAACCCATGCTTCAGTTACTTCCAGACTGAATTTCTGCAACTGATAGTGTATTTCTTGGGGCTATCTTCAAAAAGGACAGCAGTCCGCAACCTTTGTGGTTTGGTAGGCTGGCTGGGAGGGTGGGGGAGGGGAAGGGGGCTGCATGAGCAGCGGGCCAGCAGGCCAGCACGCACACAGCTCTCAAGTTGAGTTATGTGCATGTGTATGTATGCCAGCCCGCTGTTCAAGCAGCCCAATTCCGAACAGGCCACAGCCCAGTAATGGGCGGTGGCCCAGGAGTTAGGGACCTGTGAACTAGGAGGTATTTCCAAGAATATGGGTAGGATCTTGCAATCTGATTCAGTGTCCCAGGGTCACATGATCACCTTTTGCAACTTTCTGACAAGCAAAGTCATTGGAGAAGCCAGAGTCACTTAACAACTGTGTTACAAACTTAACAACTGCAGTGATTCATTTAATAACTGTCTTGGTTAGCAATATAAATTTTGGGCTCAATTGTGTTTGTATGTTGAGGACTACCTGTACAACAGTCCTCCAAGGTCTGCATTGATAGTTTGTTTCTTAGCACCATTTAGAGAGTTAGTTGTTATTTTTTTAAAATTTAAAGGTTTTGATCCAGAATATCTTAGGGGGTCACCTCATCCTGGTCTACTAGATCTTATGGAAAAGCCTTTTTCTGTGACAGAGATATTTTTGATTGAGGCAAGAGAAAACATTTTTAATTAAGCTTTTGGAATCCTTACTGTGGAAGGATCCCTTGGCTCATTATTTGCTGGTATTTCCCCAACAATTTTCTTTTTTAAGCAGATATTCTCTCCACAGGCAACATACCTATTAGAAAATGGTCTCTCTTGTCTCTTCTCTAATGATTATCTTTCTATATTTGCTTTTGTTAATAGTTTTAGTTTTATCTTTTAGGTGATTTCTATTTAATATTTTCTATTTAAATTTAGTACTGTTTTTAAATGCTGTAAACTATTCAGAGAGGTAATATATGTGCTAGGAAGAAATAGAAAAATTTATATTAAATAATTTAAACAATATATTCAGAAAGTTAGAAGCAACAGCTGGAATTATCTGTGAAAAGGCAAAATAACTTATTCGCCTAGGAACCATAGGAATTGTGTTTATTTTCTTTCTTACATTTTTTTTGTTTCTTATAATATTAATCCTATGTGTCTTTCCCTCCTTACTAGGACCATCAAAATCTTAAAGAAACTGGTGAACAAATTATAGGTTTGCTTTCACAGTGGGACCACAATTTATCAGAAATAAATATACGTAGCTCACTGATTTGCCCATTTTTTCAGAGATAAATAACCAAGAAAAGAAGGAAACTAATTCTGGTGCATGTCCAATGGGACTTTTTTTATATACAATTATAGCCTTCTACAATTTAACAGCTATGTTAGTATGTTAGTTAGTATGTTAGCAAGGCATTCGACAAAGTAGACCACAACCAGCTTCTTGGTAAAGAAAAAGGTGGAAAAAGGTGGATAGATAGAACCACCACTAAATGGATTTGCAACTGGCTGACAAATCGTACTCAACAAGTAGTCCTTAATAGGTCTAAGTGTACATGGAGGGAAGTAAGCAGTCAGGTGCCACAAGGTTCTGTTAAGGCCCAGTACTCTTCAGTATCTTCATTAATGACTCAGATGAGGAAATAGAAGTAATGACTCAGATGAGGGAATAGAAGGGGAACTTACCAAATTTGCAGATGATACTAAGCTGGCCGGAATAGCTAACACCCAAGAAGATAGGCTCAAGATCCAGATGAATCTTGACAGACTAGAACACTGGGCCATATCTTAACAAAATGAAATTCAATGTAGAGAAAAGTAAAGTCCTACACTTAGGCAGGAAAAACCAAAAGTACACATATAGATTGGGTGAAAACAGGCTCAATAGCAGTAACTGTGAGGGATCTTGGAGTCTTAGTGGACAACCAGCTAAATATGAGCCAGCAGTGTGCAGCCACCGCCAAAAAAGCTAATGCAATCCTAAGTTGCATTAACAGAGGGATACAATCGAGATCAAGTGAGGTATTAATACAACTCTTTAAAGCCTTAGTAAGACCACACCTAGAGTACTGCATCCAGTTTTGTTCATCACATTATAAAAAAGATGTTGAGACTCTAGAAAAAGTACAGAGAAGAGCAACCAGGATGATTAGGGGACTGGAGACTAAAACATACAAAGAATGGTTACAGGAACTGGGCTTAGCTAGTCTAGTGAAGAGAAGGACCAGGGGAAACATGATAGCAGTCTTTCAATATTTGAGGGGCTGCCACAGGGAGGAAGGGGTCAAGCTATTTTCTAAAGCGCCTGTAGGCCGGACAAGGAATAATGGATGGAAACTGAACAAGGAGAGATTTAACCTGGAAATAAGGAGAAACTTTCTGACAGTGAGAACAATCAACCACTGGAACAGCTTGCCCTCGGAAGTTGTGAGAGCTTCATCACTTGAGACTTTCAAGAAGAGATTGGACTGCCATTTGTCAGAAATGGTGTAGGGTCTCCCGCTTGGGCGGGGGATTGAACTAGATGACCTACAAGGTCCCTTCCAACTCTGATTATCTGTTATCTGTTAGGATACAATTCCTATCATCTGCAGACAACAACTTTTTCAGTGTCAGACTGGGAATCCTGTGCTATTATATTCTTGTTTTTAGTGAAGGAAAAGTTGTTAATTAATTTACTTCCAAAATATTTGAGAGGTTTGCAGCTCATTGACAAGCCTATACACTTCACAAGGATTCTGAAATGCAACATGTATTTCTTGGGGCTAACTTCAAGGCTTTCATTATATAGAAGTCTCAGGAAAGCATTCCCCACAACATCAGGGCTGATCCACTGATAGAGCAATTTGTAGGGCTTCAAAACAGCAACATCTGTGACTCTCTATCTACCATATTGTTTCACAGCAACATCTGATTCGTACTATAAATTACAGTGAGAGCTTGAGCTGAGTTGTGGATGATTTCTGCTGAAGGATTCAAATACATTAGTTCGTTCTTCCTTTTGCAATGTTCATGTTAAATGATGAAGTATGTATCAAGAGGGAAAATATCTGTGGTCCATATGTGGTCTTTTTTTTTTTTTTTTGGATGGTTTCAACGTTCTCCAAGAACATGTCATCCCAAAAGGGAAAAATTGGGACCAAATCCTGCCCCTGGTCCCTCTGGGCATCAGAGAAGAGGAGGAGAAGAAGGAGGAACCGCAAGAAAAACAACAAATGAAGTCCTTCTGCACAATGATTGCCTTCACCTGTTACAGATTATTTGCTTTAGATTCAGAATACATCATTAATTTTGGCCTTGTGTCTAAGATCAGATTCACCATGCTAGAAATTTGTTTTCTTTGCCACATGTCAAACAACTGCACTCTGGATTGTTTCTTTTCTATAACAAGAATTTATGTCATATATTGAACAGAAACTCCAATTTAGGTACTTAATTTTTTCTCCAGCCAAATATAATATGATGTGCCCATATTTTAGATTGGGACTATATTTGTATCTAATCCAAACGTCAACCCATTAATCCTTTATATGTCTCCCATGATACCTTCAAACACTTGATAATCAAACAACTTGTTTCTCCCATTCAGTAGCTCCATTCTGAATCAGACTAAGCAGACTTATTATATAAAGGATATAATCCAGGCATATGTCAGGGAGGATAAACTTTGCTTGATTGATACTTGGTTTTGCAGAATTGTTTCCACCCACGCAGTAAAATAATGGTTCCCTTGTGGTTTTGATAGAAGTGGTATAAAGTAGATGTCTTATTTGTCTGTCGTAAGAAATATCATTGCTTGATAATTACACAGAATTTTGTGTGACTGTTTCATCCCTTGCATTACCATCCCTCAGTTTTCCAGAATAGTTCACGATCTATGTTAATACGGATTTATCCAATTTACACTCAGTCTTTCGAATCTTAACTAAAACAGGGAAGAATTTAGTCATGATCCAATCATGTTTGCAGTCTAATTTATTTTAAGGACAGAGTGAAACACATACTTGCATGTTTTTATTAGAAAATCAGTGATACTTAAAACTTTTTTTTAACTTTGGAATGTGATGCTTTGTAGCATCTAAAGATTAGCAGATTTATTGTGGTTTTTCTAAAGAAAAGATACTATGTTTTCAACATTACCTACTATAGCTGTAATTTAGGCATATTAGATATAACAGCATTTTTAATCATAGCATATGTGTGAATTAGATTACCAAAACAAAATTAATTGATATGCTCAGCAACAGTTTTATAGAAGGCAATGTTTAATAATTATTATGTTTGGATTGTGACACTTTTAAGGCTGACACAGTTATAAAAGAATAATTTTTTCACAGTTTGACATCCATTTGATCAAATACAATAAAATTATCTTGAGATACACAATACAATACAGGATACATAGAAATGATTGGAGAAAGCAGTTGTAAAGAATGAGGTTAGAAAAAACGAATGGCAGACAGTAAATACACGGACAGTCATTCACTAATTTGTGGCTTTGTTGACAGCAAGTCATTTTTCACTGTTTTGTAACATTGTGGTTAGTCTTAATAAACGTGTTAATAAACTAGTAATTTATAACTTTTCACTTGAATTGTTTTAGGTTGTCTGTCTTCATTTCTCCAGAGATGCTTGATATGAAGCCAATCACCAAATTATAATGGACTATGAATATAGGGCATTGCTAAATGACATTTTTCATTAATGTTTGCATTTCTGGCTAATTCAGTGCAGATTTTTTTTTTAAAAAAATCACATTGGCAAGAATATAATTTTAAAACCTTCATCTGGTTTAGATCCTGTATTAACAAAATATATACTTCAGACTTTCTGTTAGGCTGTTGTTAGCCTGCTATGGCATTGGGATTATTTGTAAAAGTAATCAGTACATCCAGGAAACTAGATTCCCTGTCCCACAAAGATCCCCTTAGAATGAATTGATAGTATCTGAATCACCACTATTGAAATGTTCACGTGTAAGCATTCATAAAGAGGATGTTTCAGCCAACAGTAAATAGATTCCTAAAATTCAAAAAATAATTTTCATTTATTAAATTGGATTACCCTTCCTCATGACTGCCTGAGCTATGTGTCCTCCAACTCATGTTAAAATATTTTTTCTACCTATTTTTATGCACTTCTTGTATGTTTTATTCTTTTAAATATATTTAGTTTGCATTAGTTTTTGCTGTTATAAATTGTAATCTTTAATAAAACTACTATAAAAACAAAGGAAGACCTAAAAGGATAGATCATGATGTAGAAAATCTATGTGGTCACTAGACATCAGAAACAACATATGTATATGTAGGTATGTAATTGAAAGAGGGTTTTATGTTTTTATTTTTTGTTCATATGTTTGTTGTAAAAAATAAAAACTTTGTTTTTAAAAAAGAAAGAAACAACATATGGAACACAATGATGGATCAATCAATCATCATCTTTTAAAATATCTGAATAGCTCTCATATCAGGAAAATTTGTCATTTGATAAATAGGATCCAGACCGCAAGTTCTATTTCCCAGAAAAGAGTGTACATAAACATTAGGAATAATTTCCTGACAATTTAATTATAATATAATTATAATCTAGACACAAAACAAGGGCAGGAACTGCCCATTAGTCAGATCTAATCCAGGAACCAAAGCTTGGTTGAAGACAGCTCTCTATAAAGAACATCCAATCTTCACAAGGTACTTTCTCTGATCACCAGAACGTTGTAATATTCTGGTAAATGGAGCAAACTGCTTTTTTCTTGAAGAGATGACTTTCTGGAATAAATGGAGGTGTCAAAAGCAGCACAAATTTGGCATACCTTCTGATAACAGGCAGATATATTCAATACAGAAACTGTTCCTCAAACTAGAAAACAAAAAATAAGATTCCCAGAGATAGAATATTTTAAGCTACAGCTTAATGACCAATGTCAGAAATTTTCCTATATTGGCAGATGGCTTCAATAATATTTTGTTCCCTTCCAATTCTGTGCTTTATTGGTTTGTACATAGAATAGTGCTTAGTCCAGCTTCCTGAATCTAGATGTCCAAATGTGTGGTCATAAACTCCTAGCAATGGCCACACTAACTGTAGAATTTTGAGAGTTGCAAATATCTGGAGAATGCTTAAGTAAGACTTTGTATTTAAAGACCAGGTATGAGAAATTCACATTTATTAGAATAAGAAAGTCCTGCTTTATTTTAAAAATACTAAACAATTCTTTCAAAATAATTTTTATAGATTGCATTCCACTTTTTCAGTTGAAGCAAACTAATCGTTGTTTGTCAAAAGCTTCCAAATAGTCCTGTTTATTTGGGCAACCCTTTCTATGAAGTTTGGTACTTTTTGTCTTTTTTTTTTAAAGCAAAGGAAAGGAGCATTCAAAATTTATTTTTTCCCCTCATCCTCAAAGCTTTTGCAAGCCAGTGATTAAAAATCCAACCTAATGACTAATGCTTTCAATAGTTGTGGTAATCACTGGTAACCATCAACATATTGCTTCATCTTCATATGGTCCAAAAGTTAGAAAAACCATTCCTGCTTATTTGTTCTTTGCATTCATCATTGTAAGATTACTCCAAAATTAAAGCATGCAGTACTTGAAAGACTTCAAAAGCAAAATTTGCAGTTCCACTGGTTGAGCCTTTTTATTAGTTCATGTTTTCCATTTGTCTTCAACATCTTGCTTTGCTGATACCCTTCTAGAATTTCATCAAGTTCCAGTTCCAGTTGGCAAGTACTTAATTAATACCGGGATGGCAAATATGGATTGATGTAAGTTCATACCTTCTCAGAGGCAGCAAGTGGTAAAGAATGTCACATTAAAAAAAAAAGGATATACATACATACCACACAGAAGTTGCCCAAGTGTTTCATAGGAAAATAAATAAAAATTCATTTAATCTAAATATATACAAATTATTTAAACCATCATGTAGCTCATATATGTTAATATAATAGAAACACGAGCTGCACTTTTTAAGATAAAGTTCTTTTCTTTAAAAAATGTAGAAATAGCTAATTTTGCATTAAAAATAGTGCCAAGCACAGAAAATGGGAAGCCTATAATTTTATATGATATTGTTTTGTAATAAAAATTCTATAACTGAACTTAGAATTATCAAGAGAAAATTCTTTATTGGCCAAGTGTGATTGGACACACGAGGAATTTGTCTTGGTGCAAATGCTCTCAGTATACATAAAAGATACATTCGTCAAGAATCATCAGGTACAACACCTAATAAATAGTCAACAGGTACAAAAAAGCGATCAAATCATACTAGGAAACTGTCAATATAGATCATAAGGATACAAGCGACAAAGTTACAGTCATACAGACACAAGTGGGAGGGGATGGATGATAAGGAGTGATGAGAAAGTTAATAGTAATAGTAGTGCAGACTTTGTAAATAGCTGGACAGTGTTGAGGGAATTAATTGTTTAGCAGAGTGATGGCTTTCGGGGAAAAAACTGTTCCTGTGTCTAGTTGTTCTGGTGTGCAGTGCTCTATAGCGTCGTTTTGAGGGAAGGAGTTGAAACAGTTTATGTCCGGGATGTGAGGGGTCTGTAAATATTTTCACAGCCCTCTTTTTGACTCTTGCAGTATACAGGTCCTCAATTGAAGGCAGGTTGGTAGTAATTGTTTTTTCTGCAGTTCTAATTATCTTCTGAAGTCTGTGTCTGTCCTGTTGGGTTGCAGAACCAAACCAGACAGTTATAGAGGTGCAGATGACAGACTCAATAATTCCTCTGTAGAACTGAATCAGCAGCTCTTTGGGCAGTTTGAGCTTTCTGAGTTGGCGCAGAAAGAACATTCTTTGTTGTGCTTTTTTGATGATGTTTTTCATGTTAGGTGTCCATTTTAGATCATGTGATATAATAGAACCTAGAAATTTGAAGGTCTCTATACTGTTGATACTGTGTTGTCTAGTATTGTAAGAGGTGGTAGTATGGGAGGGTTTCTTCTAACCATTTCTACGGTTTTGAGTGTGTTCATTCCAGATTGTTCTGGTTACACCATGAGGCAAGTTGTACAACTTCCCATCTGTATGCAGATTTGTTGTTGTCTTGAATGAGACCAGTCACTGTTGTGCTACCTGCAAACTTCAGTATTTTAACAGATGGATCATTTGAGATTCAGTCATTGGTATATAGGGAGAAGTGGAGAAAGCACACAGCCTTGGGTGGGGCCCTGTGCTAATTGTATAGGTATGAGATGTGATTCTGCCTAGTTTCACCTGCTGCTTCCTGTCTGTTAGGAAGCTTATGATCCACTTACAAGTGTGTTCAGGCACCGCTAGTTGGTTTAATTTACTTAGAAGAGTGTCTGGAATGATGGTATTGAATGCTGAACTGAAGTCTACAAAGAGGACCCTTGCATAGGTATTTGGAGATTCAAGATGTTGTAGGATGTAGTGCAGAGCCACATTAACAGCATCTGTTGATCTATTTGCTCGGTATGCAAACTGCATGGGATCTAACAGCGGATCAAAAGGCAAAACTTACATCAGGAATATTCTTGAAGCCATATAACAGTAAATTTAGTAATAACTCATATCAACAGAAAACAAAACTTGTCACACTATGGCAAAAATGATGTGTGATCAATTGGTCCCAATTTAATTTATAACACAGCAAAATGTTTGTGGTGTGCCCAACACAGTACAACAAATCCAAATAAAATGTCTGAAATTCTGATGTCTGTTTTAAATAACATCCACTTTAAAATACTAATTTTTAAACAATGCTATAATATCTTTGGCATCATGTCAGTTCTAAATCAACAGTTTGCCATGAATTCATTCCTGGCCCAGAAAAAAGGAGCAAATCTGATTTTGATTGTGACACACAGGACTTGTTTCTGCATTCAGTGTGCAACAATGCCAATTATATCTGACAGGCCAGCTGTTAGTCCAGTTTTCAGAAGTAACTCCAGTCTAGAACCACAGAAACGATGGTGGTCGATAGTGGTATCTGGCTAATCTCGCTGGGCCTCCAAAACTGCACAGCATTAGATCCAGCTGGTACCAGGCAGGAGGACCATCAATCACTCTGGATGAGGATGCCACAGCCCACTACTTCCCCCAGAGCAGTTGGCAAACCACGATTAGAATGACATCCCTGAAACTGCAGGGGTTTGAAATGAATTCTGTTGGCATTCTTGTCCAGATGTTCTTGCAGGGCTTTTTTTTTGGGTGGGGGAATGTGGAAGGGGGACTAAACTGCAGCTCCTCGTTTGGACAACCTGGGATTGCGAGGAATTTGGAATTTAGCAATGCAAATCACAGGAACAGCCACGAATGTTTCATTAAAAGCTAGACGAAAATTAGCCACCCCAACTTTGATGGGCTGCCACAAAGAAGAGGGAATCAAACTTATTTTCTAAAGCACCTGAGGGCAGGACAAGAAGCAATGGGTGGAAACTAATCAAGGAGAGAAGCAACCTAGAACTAAGGAGAAATTTCCTGACAGAACAATTAATCAGTGGAACAACTTAACAGATAACAGACAATCAGAGTTGGAAGGGACCTTGTAGATCATCTAGTCCAACCCACCCACCCACCCCGCCCAAGCGGGAGATCCTACACCATTTCAGACAAATGGCAGTCCAATCTCTTCTTGAAAGTCTCAAGTGACTTGTCTCCAGAGGCTGTTGAATAGTCCAACACTGGAAGTTTTTAAGAAGAGCTTGGACAAACATTTGTCTGCAATGGTATAGGGTTTCCTGCTTGAGCAGGGGGTTGGACTAGAAGACCTCCAAGGTCCCTTCCAATTCTATTTCTCTCTTATTCTGGCAGGCTCTAAGAGCCACACCGCGGACGTTCACGATTAGCGCATTGCACTGTAAAGGCGGCTCTAAAAAGCGAACCAAGAGTAGCTGTTCGCAGCACCATCTTGTATTTCTCCGGTATAGCCGGATCGCGGGCGCCAGATTGGGGAAAGCAACTCGGCCGCTTGGACCTCACCACCCGCACTTCGAATCGCGTTTTATTTCTTCTCGAACCCCGCCGCGCCGAACCGCCTCAACCATTTTCAGCCCCACCTCGCCCCGCCCCGCGCCTGGCAAAAGCCCGCCTCTTCCGGCGATGAATCCCGCCCCCGACGCTCTCCGAGAAGCAGCTGCCGCGATTGGCAAGTTTGGACTGAGTGCTTGCCGTAGTTTCGTACCCGGGACGCGCATGCGCAGGGCGGACCCGAGCCTCTGAAAGTGAAGGCGTTGAGGACAGCCTTGAGGTCCGTAGGGGTCAGAGAAGGAACTTCCTGCTGCTTTGGTGTCGGGCGTGAGTGTCCGCGGAGGCCTCATGCGCGGTTTTCTGCCTCTCTGCCCTCTGGGGGACGCCGGGCGGAGCTCGATACTGGGATGGTCCACAAAGAACAGGCTAGGGACAGCCCGGTGCCTCCGGGGAGGGGGGACTCCTTTGGGGTCTGGCTGTGGCGGTGCAGGTGGTGGGCTGGGGGGGGGGGGTATGACTTGGATGCGTCCGTCTATTTGGGGGTCATGACTTGCTTTCTTCTCTCCATTGCGGTCGGTTGGCCGTGAATTAGGACGTAACTGTCCCCCTTGCGAATGCTGCAGATGATAGAGAGTATTTGTAAACAGTGATGGAGGAAGAAGCTATGGATTGTAGTGCGGGAAAAGACCAGGTTTACCGAACGGATTGCTGCATTTTGGATGAGTGGCGGAATAATAATAATTTAAAAAAAAATGTCAGCAGGTTGACTCTGTACACGGGGAGCCCTTGCCAGTCTGGCAGTTAACATTATAGATTCCCAAAGTGGAAGATTGAAACTCCCATATGCAGATGTGGAAAGGAAGGATACATTGTGCATCCCTGCTGGGAGTTTGCAAAGCTTTAGAATGAGATGCTTTGTAAAATGCAGGAGTTCTCTACTTAACCGATTGTCTTATTATTTGTTAAAGCAGCCACTTTATTTTTAGTTGCATTTCTGATGTGTAGAAGAAACTGCTGCTCCCAAATGTTTCTGCTGCATGTATGCATATAGCAGCAGCAGCAGCAGCAGCAGCTTCTGGAACCTTTCAACTGGATTGCTTTAATTTGAAAAGTGGCCCTTTATGAACTTTGTCCTGACTATTACTGAAAATCTCTTTTCAAAACCTTTATAGAGCCCTAGGTTGTACCCCTAGGCCATTCTTTGGAAATTGTGTTATTTGTTAGAAAATACCACACATTATGTATTTCTAACAAATAAAACAATATCCAAAGAATTAATTCTATAAAAATGCCCCTTTTCTGGTATAGGGAACGCTTTGTAGTTGTGATTTTTGTTGTTCTTAATATTGTGATCATAATAGCAAATCCTTACTTTCCCCTTCTGTTTTAGGAGAAAGCTTCAGCATGTCTTCTAATCTGTTGCCCAAGCCACAAATGAGAGACCTCCTGGGAAGAATTGTAAGAAGGAATTTTCTGATAGGAGTTACCTTAGTAACAGGAAGCTTTATTTTCTTGGAGGTCAGTATTTCTTGTGTTAAAACTTAATATAAACTGGATTTTTTTAAAATTCTTAAGTGTCGTTCTTATATATTTGGGCAAGTCCTGCAAAATTACAGATAGCCCTTGTTTAACGACTATTTGCACAGTGTTTGCGATTTATGATGGTGCTGAACAAATGGTAGTTACAGGCAGTAATGGAAGCTATGGCTGTTGCAGTGTTCTCATGTCACATGATCAAAATTTGGGTGCTTAGCAACCTGGACAGATTTACAATCTCAGGGTGTGCTTTAATTGTCCCCACTACCTTCCTCCAAGGTTCTGCCTGGCTCTATAGAACCGGTAGCTCTGAAAAGCAGCAGACACCAAGCCAGTTCTGTGTTTGCTGCTGTTTGGCCCACCCCCTGCCTGGGCTCTTACCTGTCCTTTATTTCCTGCTTTTTCAGTCTCAGCTGCCTTGCGCGGCACAGCTGAGGTTGAAAAAGCAGGAAAAAAGTGGCTTTTCAAATGCTGTGCACCTGCACGCAACACTTTTCAGGTGTCTGGACTGCACAGCTTAAGGTTTTTTACATGCATGCACAAAACATCACCGAACCGGTAGTAACACAGGTTGAATCCCACCCCTTCTTCCTCCCCCACCCTTGGCTGCTAGCCACGGTATTGCAAAGCAACCACTTGTTCCAAGGGGGGTGGGCACCTCCCAGGAAGTAAATGAAAGCAAGGTGAATGTAAAATCTGTTCTGTCTCAGAGAATAGAATAAAATAGAATAGAATCAGAATAGAATAGAATAAACTTTGTTAGCCAAGTGTGATTGGACACACAAGGAATTTGTCTTGGTGTAAATACTCTCAGTATACATAAAGAAAAGGTACATTCGTCAAGAATCATAACGTACAATACTTAATGATAGTCATAGGGTACAATCAACAATCAAATCATGCTAGGAAACAGTCAATATAAATTGTAAGGATACAAGCAACAAAGTTACAGTCCTACAATCAGAAGTGGGAGGGGATGGCGGATCAGGTCCTTGCCATGACCCTTCATGATTTAAACTTTGTTTCTGCACTCTGAAGAAGAGTGTCAGCAGCTCTTTCAGTCCGCCCCCAGAGATGAGAGGGAAACTTTTTGGCAGGTGGCAGCGGCTTGTAACCTTCCCTGCTGGCTTCCTCTTTGACTATCTGGGAAAACCAGCAGAGGAGATTGCAAATGGCAATAACATGATTGTAGAGAGCATTTGACAACTGATTGTATGTGTGAACACATATGTGTCCAAGTGCCCAAAATGCATTCATGTGAATGCAGGAAGTGGGGATGGTGATGTTTTATGTCAGCTTATATTGACTGTTTCCTAGTATGATTTGATTGGTTATTGTACCCTCTGACTATCATTAAGTGTTGTACCTTATGATTCTTGACGAATGTATCTTTTCTTTTATGTATACTGAGAGTATTTGCACCAAGACAGATTCCTTGTGTGTCCAATCACGCTTGGCCAATAAAGAATTCTATTCTATTCTATTCTATTCTATTCTATTCTATTCTATTCAGCTGGAAGTGGTTTATGGGCTCTAAAGCACCCTTTCTGAGGCCATGATAAGTACAAATGGTCAAAAGTCTTGTAACAGAACTTCCATTTCTTAGCAGTGGTATCACGTGTTTTGTTTGATGGCTGCTTCATTTCGTAAGGAGAATTCTGGTCCCAATTAGGGTCCTTAAGTAAGTCCCAGGTAAATAGGTGCAGGATTGTAGTGTTAACTGTACACGTTTTTCATCATTGCATCACAGTTTTCTCAACATTTTGTAAACAATTTAAGCTCCCCATGAGCAGTGTTTTCATAGACATTGCTCTTATTTTTTTAAAAAATGTGTTTATTTAGTATTTAATCGAGTTGCCTGTATTAAATAAAGCCTTGTAACAGTAACCTTTTCTCTTCAGTATTTTTTCATTCAAGGAAGGCAAAATAAATACAGAGATTTCTATAAAACATTTGACTTCGCAAAAGACTTTGAGGACAAGAAAAAAGCAGGAGTGTTTCACAGTGTGAAGCCCTAATGACATCTATTAATCCTAAGTAAGCAATTGTTCAGTTTATGCTTTAATAATTCAAGGAAATGTTTCTTTTAAGCTAGGTTAGATAGTGTAGCATAGCAATGAAAGTGCTGACATTGAGTGAGACTCCCAGGTTTAAGTTCTCCCTTATTAGAAGCCAGCTGGGTGATCTCAGGCCACACATTTTCTTTCCACCCTGACCCAGGAAGTCAAAACACTTTCTGGGAGAAGGCAGGCAACTGAATAGCTTTGCGGGTTGGGTGGCATAAATAAGACTGATTAAATCACTTTCACATTGTTAGCAAAGAAATGGCACAGACCTGTTATTGGTGCATATTGAAATACAGAATAAAAGATTGTAATTCACTTAAAGCAAAGTAAAATAATAAATAAAATAAAAAGATAGATTTATTTGTTTTAACTGAAGTCACTCCTATGGGGTTTTTTTTGATCTATTGATGATGATGTGCTTTTCTTAATTCTAATATTCATGTGCTTTCTTGGAAAAACGTAGCGAGTTTCACTGCTGCTAATTTTTACCAGTTTTCAAATCATGCTGTTAGAAGCTTTACTGCTAAGGCACAAGGTGGCTAATTATGTTTGCAGTGGCATTTCATGTCATGAACTTGTTTTAGGGTTATAACTGTTAGACCTTTTGGACTTCATAAAACAAATATTTTATATCTTACATAAGATTATATTTTGCATATCGTTTTCAAAATGGGAGAATAAATCCCAGGTTCTTAATAACTTACTTTTCTATTTTTCTTTTTCAGAGCTTCCTTTGGGAGGCAAAATAATTGAATATTGTGATCAAAAACGATCACCTTCAATGTTGGCCCTGCTATATTGTGCTCATTAAATGAAATCCTTATCTCAGAGTGTGTCTTGGCTTCTTTCAATTGGCAGCTCATGGAAAGTACCGCAGTGTTTCATCATCAGAATTGGAAGGGACCTTGGAGGTCTTCTAGCCCAAACACCTGCTCCTTGGACAATGTTCCAGGCTGAAATATCCCTAGTAACATAATTTTTTAAAAGTTTTCTTTCTAGAATAAAATACTGAAAAAGTGTCAAGTCTAAGGGATGACAGGAAAAATCTTGATATTATCCATGGATCTTTTTAGCTTCTTTTTAGCAGCAGTATGTGCAGTGCTGGCAATTGGAAGCAATTTTTTTTCCTCTCCTTTCTTAGGTTCTGCTTCACAGAGAAGTGGGCAAAAAAGAGAATTGAAGACGACTGTTTTCAGTGACCATGTGAAGGTCAAGTGTATGGCATCCACATTTTACATTTACCATAATAATTTTTTTTCTCAGAACATTTATTATCTTGCATATAAGCACACTGTTCAGTAACAACCAGTTACCTTTTGTGAAAAAGTACAAAGTGCTGCTATTCACAAGAATTCACTTTGTAACAGGTGTTATGGAAACATGCCACATAGCTGTGGGTGGGCAGATGCAAATGGATGCTTTAGGCTTTAAGAGCTGTGCTACAGTAGGCTAGCAGTGTGATAACCCAGGGTGGGGATACAAAATAAACACAGTCACAAAAACCTGGTGAAGCCCCTTTTATTCCTTCACTTTGCTTCCAAGCTCCAAATATCCTTGACGGAAGACAATAAACTCCCACACAAGCAGTTAGAAGGAGGGGAAAAAACAACACAAACCAGGCAAGATAAGGGCTGAAGGACGTCCACAGATAACAGAACACACAGAAGGACACCAAACTCAGAGAGGTACCATAGGGATATTTCCACCCTTTGTTTCCAGCGTTTGCCCATACGCATGTCCTCTTTATTCAGTGGTCAAAGCTGCAGCCCATGAAGAGGATAAAGGCCCTCCTCCTGAGTAGACCGTGTCTCTCCCTTATCCTCTCCCTGCGTGCCCCAGGGGATGGGCTTGGGTTTCTCCTCTGCTCAGCTTGGCCTCTGCCCTTGCCCAGCCTCTTCCACAACCTCAGGAGCCACCCTTCCACTCCCTGTCAGCTGTTCCTCCTCTCCCTCAGAGTCAGTCTCTACTAGGGGCATGACAAGCAGCTTATCTGAGTTAGCATTAGTTCTATAAAAGCCCATCCAGACATTTAGGAGCACTGTTTATTGTTGAAATGAATGACACACTGCCCTTTGGATGTTTTGAAGTTAGAAGATAAGTAAAATGACTTTGTTCAACTAACTGGTCGCTTACTGCTTGATCCAAAATCTCTTATTAGATATTGCTGGATTTTTTTTTTTTTCATCAAGTCTTTCATTTTTTTCAGTTGTCGCTGCTGTTACTCCCCAATTTGCTAAAAAATTGGGTTGCTCTTAGTAATACTGTTCCTTTAAGAGATTCTGGTGCTATCAGTCTGCCCATAAGAGGGAAAGAAAAAAACTAGCAAGCAAATGAACTCATGACCAAAAAGGCTATGTTGATAATGTATCCAGATAATTCTGTCAGGCATTGACCCATCTGACCCAGAATTATTGTTTTCTGATGTATCAGATGTCATAAAACAGGGCTGTCAAACTTCTGGCCCATAGGCCAGATGCATTATGCACTGGTCATGCCCACACCTGGTTTAGCAAAGGGGAAAAAAGTCCCGATAGTCCCGTGATGCTGTGAGTTTGACACCTGTTATAAACCATTTCCTGAATTGAACATGGCTGCTTTAAGGCAGTTCATCTCTGAATCCTCAGTGAATTTTTAAAGAACTTTCCAAGTACATTAGAAGCTGTTATTGTTGAAGACATTGAGGAATCTGGTAAGGATATATCTGAACTGGTGACTTAGTGGCTCACGGGTTGTCTAGTCCTTATGTAAAAATGTGATTGCACTGGTAACCTCTGGCCCAAGTTTGTTCTCCCTGACCAGCAAGGCCCTGTAAGGACCATTTATGGTGGTGAACATTATATAGTGCGCAAAAATAGTATAGAACCTAATAATTATTTCATGCTTTCGGTGTTCAAACATATACATTATTAGTTGCAATCCTTAGAATAATACTTTATAGTACTATATGTTAACTATAGTGGGAGGACTATAGACTGACAGTTGAGTTACCTAACAATGCATTGTGTTTACAACTGAAGCACAATTTGTATTTCAGATTTCCTAATTCACAGCATAGTGGTTTTAGTGATGCCATAGGGATTCCAGGATTCACCATCCCATGCATCGCTTGCTATGAACTGCATGGCATGGGAAAGGTCTCTAAAGATGCCCTTGCTTTTTGTGGTCTCTTGCAGGTCAAGGAGGATATTTTTCTGTTTTGCTTCCAAATCATACTCTCAGGCATGACACTCAGCTTCCATTTTTCCTGCTTTGGTGATCAAAATATATTTTTCTTTAGCCAAGTGTTTTCTGCTTGAATTATTGATCGTTAAAAAGTTTTCAGATTGTAAATAACACATTTTTTAAAAAAAATGGTTAGCTGCCCTAAATGTGTTCTGGGCAGGAAAGTGGAAGTTAAGTCTTATAAATAAATATTTAAATATTATGATTAGCCACAAAACTAATTTGAATCTTAAAAGCCAGTTGCAGGATAGGTGGTGTTCAGAGATAATAGGAATGATAAATAAAAAGTAGCTTTGTAGAGTGGAACCTTTGTCAGAACTGTAGCTAGGTCAGTAGTTTAATTGGATTTGTACAGCAATTACTATAATTTAGAATAGCGTTAAACAAATTTTTGTTGTTTCACTCTAGCTATAACCTGTCCTGTTCGTGCTAGTTTATTATTTTGGCACTTTATAAATGAATGCTTTTGAATCAAATTGCTATAACAGTACTGTCAACAAACAAAGTGGCAATATAACTCTTTATTTCTCATGAAAGATTCAATTATAAAATACAATATTTTAAAGCAGTGTAAGTAAACAATGACTAGTTTAACCAATAACTTATAAACATTTAACAAAGGGTGTACCTAGTTTGTACTGAGGATAAATCCAGTTTTCAAAGCCTGAATATTTTAAAAATGGAACACATAAGATATGTGACAAAATCAAAAGAGCTTTCAAAATCTCTGTGCCTAGAAATGTAATAGAAACATTAGTGAAAATTGGCTTAAATCAGTTTAAATCCAGTACCTAGCTTCAACATAGTTTTGTAGTACAGATTGGCCTTGGACAGATTAATGTTGAGTTCTTGCCTTGAAAAACTGAGCAGGGTGTTAGGATGGGGAGGAAAAGAGAAAAAGAAATGCTTAGGACCAAAGTGTTAAATAAAAATAGATAAGAGCCCAGAGCAAACACACTTTTTGAATCTAAAGCCTGCTGATCCCAGTTCAATCTATTTCATCTAATAGCTATTTTATGCCGGTGATTCTTCTACAATTCGAAGTTGAAAACAGACGTTGAAGAATCTAGAAAAGATACATTTAAAAACATCCACTATTACCATACTAGAGGTCTCTGAAAAATTAATCTACACAGGAAATGAGAAATCTGATAACTGATCTAGTAACCCAGCTGTATGGTCTAAAATGGTTTGGCCCTACATCCATGAATTTTACTTTACTTTTCCTCAGTTGATGGTTTAGTGTAGAGCTCTATGTCACAAGTATATACTTTGCTTCAGAATCTGCCATTTAATCTTCCAGTGCAAGTGTAACTGCTGAATACTACAGCAATAATGAAACCAGGCACTAGTTTTATGGTTTACTGAGTCCTTTCCAATGGATATATGGATTTAATTTTGGATGACAGTGGTTAATGGGGCTATATAAAAGCAGATAAAGTGGCTACTAACTTGCTCAGTTAAAAACTCAAGATGCTTTTAGAGGAAACTATATCTCATAGCATTAAATAGCGTTTTCAGTGATGCACTGAATCTCTTATTTTATAGAAAACTATGAGACAAACATGAGTTCAAGTTATGTATATTCTTAAACATGGCTATATAAGCTTCAAGTCAATCATGTATTTAGATGAGCCTTCCCTATGCTGGCACCTACCAGAATTGCTGCTACTACAATTGCATGACTTGGAATTATTACAATGGAACCCAAATTGACTTTGCTGTGGTGCTCTAATTTGGATAGGTTGATCAAAATGAAAATGTGTTAATATAACCAGTGTGGCCATTGTGATGTTACCTGGATGTAACTCAATGGATCATACTTTGAATAATGCATTTTGCATCAGTTGATGATTTAAATTACCTTCTCATTTTTGGTATCCTTGGCTAAATAAAAGTGGTAAAGCTTTATATAATGTAAGTTACTGATCCCTCATTAATAGTCCATGAGAACTCTTGCATAATTATACATTGTTAAACAATTGCAATAGCACATACATTCAACAATCTTCAGAAAACATTGCTATCTTTTATGGTAGACAAAAAAAAATCTCATAAATTAGTGTTGTCACCAAGTTGTTCTTCAAACTAAACAAAGGCACTAATTTATATTAAGGACTGAAATTTGGCAAAATCTCAGTCAATGAAAATTAATAGAATGGTCTGGAACCCTAGGTTATCACAATTCACTTAGCATACCTAAGTACTTCCAAACTGAATAGAAAAAATAATTTTGTATAGGTTGGGCCAGTTGCAGTACAAATTTCAGCCCTGAGCAAGTCTTTAAAGCTAAGTTCTAAACCTTGCTTATATTAACTGGCACCACTTTAGAAATTGAAGAGAAAGACAAGAACATTAGAATGTTCATTCTGTGCATTCTGTCAATCTTTACACATTAGACTTCCAAATAAAAAGATGTTTACTGACAGCTTATTTTATAACATATCTATATAGTTTTGTCTCATAAAGCAGACTACAGAATTCGTCTCAAATGTACTGAGTGCAAAATAGACTCTTCTTTTTAATGTGATAGTTCAATATCCCAGCACACTTAAGTTTACACTCATATGTTTTCATGTGATGTGAAATGTAAAGTTCTTATTAGGCAACTGCATAGATAGTAGTTCTTTAAATCTGGAAACATTTTAGCAGAGTGTTTTCAGTTAAATCCTCTACTCAAAGCTTTATTTTTTACCATAGTAAATTTGCTGAGGAATACATGAGCAAAAATGGGATTAACCAGGTATTGATGAGTCTTTACTGTTGCTGGAACTGGTTCTGCAGCTATGAGAGGTGCTGTGTTTTGTACAGGGACAGGGACAGTAACCAAGTGGTAGGATGCTTTTGTAACGTAGTCAACAAGTCTGTTGTATTGCTGTTCGGACAGTCTCTCTCTGTTTCCATCTGCCTGAAATCAGAGAACACAGATTTATTGAAATGGGCAGTGTATTGCTAATAAAGTTCAAAAAAAAAAATCACGGCTATTTTTAAAGACTACAAATAAAATAAACCAGAGCTTTACCTCTAGATCACAAGATACTCTCTGCTGTTTGAGCTGCACCTTCAACAGATTGCTTTGTTCATGGTCTAGCAGGCATTGAATTTCTGTCACTGGGAATGCCTGTTGCTGTGTGTCTTCATCAATGCTAACCACAAACAACACTTCTGAGGTAAGGAGTAAACATCCTTCGTGCTCTTGGCCTGATCCACTCACAATTATCACATCCAGGGCCATGTAGACCTCTGGTCTCCCCAGTGACTGGAGCATTTTCCTATTTGAAAAAAAGGTTCAAGATGAAGAACATGCATTCACCTGATAGTCAAAATTTCTCAGTAAAGTTGCTGTTTTTTTTTTTCCTCTAAAGAAGCAGTAGCATTACACAGATTTTTTTTTTCCAAAACTTGCTATGATTTTAAATCCCAAAGAGGTTCTTGCTTATTTTGTAATACTCTCAAACCTCCATCTTCTGCAGCCAAGCTGACTTAATTGATGGTCACAATCACATCTTTTTTGTCCAATTCATTTCTTATTCGAGCCTTGAATCTATTCCAAGGGATTGGAACTGGAAACTGGAATCAAACTGAGAAGAAACTACTGTAGCAATTATTTCTGGAGATGTCCAATATTTGGGCAAAAGGCAACTAAGCAATATCTTTTATAAACAAAGACAGGCTCGCAACAGATTTCCAAATCTCGAAGGACAGCTGGCTTTCAGAGAGGGCCTCTGCTGAACTTTAGGTTTAGCATTCCTATATATTCTGCTGTAAGTCAGCCTTTTGCTCTGTTAGCTTGACCAGAAGCCAGAATCTATTAAACAACACTTGGGGCATAGAAATGAGTCAGTATCCAGATCATTTACCAGACATATTTGACGTGGCTGTTTGGTGCCTGTTCAGCATGTTGATCGCTTGGAGGACAACGCTGTTTAGGATGCTGGGAAAGTCCAGCCCCGTGCAAAATACCTGTGGTGATAAAAGTTAGGCTGTTTTGGCTTTTGTTTTTACAGGGTGGGAAAACAAACATGTTGCAATGATGTCATGTTCTTAAGCAGTCCATAAAATTGTGCAGATCCAAAGTGATGTCACATCTTTGGACGCTCTAGTGGAGATAATTCATTCAATATTAGAACACAATAATCATGCACTTAACCATAATGGATTTTAGCATTAGCTAGAAATAAAAGATGGATCATCAATCACATACTAGCAATTAGGGAAAATTAAATGCTCTTGAGGGCTATAGATTTAGAAAAGGGATTGGACAAGTTAGTTAAGAATTTAAGCATATCAGTTCAAGACCGTGGTTAACTTCCTTGCTTAATATTCACATTCTTTCATGAGTATCTCACAATTAGCAAACATCAGCAGGCAAATTTGCCCTAGATACTGCATTTCAGTGTAAATTAATGCATCTGTTAAATATGAAACCCAACTGTTTATGAAGTCTCTTGGGGCATCTGAAATTTGAGAAATGTCTTCAACGTTAAGACTTGTGGACTTCAACTCCCAGAATTCCTCAGCCAGCTGGCTGAGGAATTCTGGGAGTTGGAAGTCCACAAGTCTTAAAGTTCCCAAGGTTGGAGACCCGTGCCATAAAGGAACTTCTCTTCCTTTTTATCCTGATCAGGACAACAAGGGGGTGACTAAGCATGTTGCTTTCTGAAGGTGGGTGCAGGGCACAGGCCTTATGCTCGGAAATGACAGTCAATAACTGGATGGTTTACTTAAAAGATAAAAGTTTTATAACGGATTGAAACCGGGGTGCATCTTAAGAGGATGGCAGAATTTCTGGATAGGGAGAGACCTGAGCACTAATGCATCAAACATTTCTGCATCAGGGTAAAAATTTATAAAACGAATGCCAAATTAAATAATGCACTGATGTTGTTCAGAAAGAACTAACTTTAATATTGAACATACACCAACTCCTGGTAATGTTCAAAAGATACACTCCATTTGTAATAATCAGCTGATTGAAATTATTCAGCGTTATTGTAAATGAGAGTCATTGGCAGATGGAAAAGTAGAATGTGTGATTACTTCTGTGTGGTCTTGTTCTGCACATAAGCATAAGCCCATTCGCCCATTAGTCACAAGCAAGATACTACTCCATGCACTTCCATTTATTACGGAAAAGACTCAATTCTCTCAGCCAATGGACACAAAAAATAGGAATACAGTTGTCAGAATCTTGCACACTCGCACTCAGGGCAACATTGCATTGCAAAACCTCTTTCAAATGGAGGAAAAAAGAGAGTTGCAAAGGAACTTGACATATTTATTTTTGGAGAGATTGTTATTTAACGAACAACAACAACAACAAAAACTGTCTTCCGAGTTCTGCAAAGTTGGCTCTGCTAAAGTTGCTCTCTGGTTTCAAGCCACTGTTTGCATTAAAGTGCATCTTTCCATCATTTTGGGTCACTTCTCAATTGCCAACATTTTTTAAGAATCTAAAACCTATGGAACATGGAACATCTCTTACATTAACTTCCAACTTTTTCCTTTCTCTAGTTTTCCTAGAATTGAAGTTTTATGTACAACAAACTTCCAATTGCTCAATAGGCTAAAGAAATGTACATATCTGATACACATGCTGGATAAACAATTATGTGAGAAAACAGCCACACACAACAGTTTCATCTTGTCCCTCCTAAACCTCTCCAGAGAATTAGGAAATTCTTGGAAAATCTTGGATACGGATTAGGAAAGAGGCATATGTTGAAGATGAGCAGTTGTAGCTGGCTTTTTTTTTTTTGGCTTCTTTTTATGCTTTTGGGCTGATGGAGAATTTGGGGAAAACCTGTGAGAGTAACCTTTGGATGACATCTTATTTCTTCAAGGGGTCTGTTTGAAACCTAGGCTTCTAATTTTATCATTTGTCCAAATAGGATCTTTAGCTTCAAGATGTTTTGAAAAGCATGGAGGAGCAGAACAGAGTGATTATACTCTTCATTCTTTTGGGTGCAAAATAATACCTAAAAGTTTAGTTAATGGAAATAAAAAAAGCTGCCAAGTGTAAACGGTTAGTGACTCATCTCAAGGAGGAAAACATTGAGCCAGTTAAAGGAAGATGCTGTATGAGTATTTAGCAATAACATCTACAATGTTTGCAATTCTTGGATATAATCTAATATGCCATTAATACCATATTGACACATCTGGGCCTGGCTCAGAGAAAGTGAGCATACTTTATACAGTATGGTATCATATGACCTGGTGGGAAAACTCAGAACACATTTCATTTGTTTCAGCAGTAAGTCTGGAAGCAGAAATAACAGCTGGCAACTGATTTGTATGATAGTTATCAAGACAAAAGGGTGATCTTGGTGTAAATAGGCACTTAGCTTCCATTAGTCCATAGTAAACTGTGAGATCATCTGAGCTTCATAGAATTTCCTCACTGAGATTTCCTCACTTACAACTTATCAGGAATTTTTTGACCTAAATTGGCTATTTATATTTTAAGAAGATTTAATGTGATAATAAATTCCTCTATTAAATTGGCTAGTTTTGCAATGCATTTGATATATACATTTTTTTAAAAAACTGACTAATGAGAGCGAAGTATCTGAAATAGGAAAATAGTGTAATCTCATTAAAAGAATCTGATGGTAGGAGGGAAATATATATTTTAAATAAGATTTTAGTACTGTAATACAACATGCAACATACAATTAAAATAATACATATTAATGAACATGCAACACGCTGAATTCATACATTTGCTCAAACCTACCATAGCCAGTCTGGGAGACTAACTCAGCTGCTCCTCCAATAGGCTTAGCAAAAACTCCCATGATTCCTTTCCCCACACCAGAGATCACGCCTTTGGCTTTGTGTCCCGCTGAAGCCTGGGCTTCCGATGTTTTCTGGAAGTTCTGCATTGGCTGATCTACAATCCCAGCAATTGCACCTGTAATGAGTTTTCAAGAATGACAGCATGATATAATCTCAGATGAAACAGATGAAATGTTGATTTCTGAACACTTTTGCCTCATTTCATTTGAATATTTATCTGTTTGTCTAACACTGCAATAAGGAACTGATATAGGATCCCTTTAATTCAGGGTAGGAAAATTTCTGCTAGTCACATCTATTTCGCTTAAGAGAGTTCAATGTTTTGAGCTGCTTCACAGATTTTGATTACTGAGAGCATGTTATGGACCCTCACCCAGATTATTGCAATGATGGACGTACCCAGTTGCAAAACAGTTTACCGGAAAAGCAAATTCAGGAAATTGTTCCCCAAGGACCATTTTACTGGTTCTGAATATCCCATATCAACCAGTATTTCTGTTTTCTTTCTAGGTAGGTGAACATACTTCCAAAGAAATTCCTGAGCTGTAGTTTCTATGATATCTGCTGAGATATGTATGGAATTCAAAACATTACCGCAAATAAATGTTAATCTTTGTAACATGCTGACTTCACATTTACTTCTTTTAAAATGTAAAAAAAATCTAAAACAAACAAGTGAGGCATAGGATATGGAGCCTAAGAAGCACCAATGTAACTGTCTGTTGACCTTTTGGTACCATACTGGGGACTAGTAGATAAACATTAAAACTTGGCTTCATTAGGTGTCTTTTAAATTTCCACCATTTTTCTAAATAAAGTTGTTGAATGGTAAAATTGAACATATTGTGTATATTTTGCTTCTGGATTTTGTGCTTGAGAGGGGAAAAATGAAATTTTGACGTTGGGTTTTGCTGATAAGATAGGTTTGTTATAGTAATGGCTAGTACACATTAACATGTAAAATTAAAAGGTATGGCTGCAATGTTATTACTTTATTCTACTGCGCTAAAAAGAGTTGGTAATGTTTGTTCTTTCTTTCTTTCCCTTCTTCCCCTATACTTTTCCCCTTCCCTTTTCCCTCTGTTATTTTCATTTTCTTTTGTATTTTATATCCTGATAAACTTAATAATTCATTTTTAGAAAGAATATATTGTATATATGTGTATTTTAGATAAGAACAAATTTCTGCTAACATAGTGTGATTTTAGACCACTATTTAAAGTAAATCTCACAAACCCTTAAGCCTTTCCTATGTCCACTCTATCATTTTAACATGCCTTTATATTATAAAAATACTCATAAACCAATGCAATCTCTAATATATTACTAAGTTTAGTAGAATTGGGCCTGGAGACTTTTGTTACTGTTTTTGTGAACACAATCATATTTTATTTTAATGTGTACAGGTCAAACTTTTACAAGTGCCTCAATGACCCCTCCAACTTTTCATATCAACAAAGAACAGCAGTTTAAATCTTCCTAAATGTAAACGTATATGTCAGGTGGGATCTTCCTTTGATCCTGAGTTTATTCAAGCCATGTATCCCAGAGATGTGTCTTGCTGTTGTAACTTTGATGGATAATTTATTTGGATCTCACTAAAAGGATAATGATTGAACAAGATGACAAGGTGTTACATTATGAATCTGAAGTGCTAATGCTGAAGGTCATCATTCAGTATAAAAAAGACTAGCTGAAGCTTCCAGATCTCTTTGTAATAGAATAGAATTCCTTATTGGCCAAGTGTGATTGGACACACAAGGAATCTGCCTTGGTGCAAATGCTGTCAGTGTTCATAAAAGAAAAGATACATTCGTCAAGAGTCAAGAATCATCAGGTACAACACTTAATAATAGTCATAGGGTTCTCCAAATAAGTCCTCCAAATATGGAAACTTTTTTCATCACATATGGACAACAATAACTATATTAGGGCCAATTGCTATTCATTTTGTGCATATAAACAATGACAACATTAACAATAAAAACACAAATATTTTTGCATGAAATGATTAGGTGCTTTTGGAGACAACAAAAATCATCGATAAGCAGAATCTCTACCCTCCATTAGACTCACAAACTAGCCATTGCTCTCGGGTGGTTTCAGGTTGTTCTTTGCATCCATCTTACAATCCACCCATGAGTCCAGAGATGAGATAGAAATGTTCAATTCGCCCTTCAACTCATGTATGACATGCACCAGACAACCCCCATGATGCCCAAGGCATGCCACATTCTTTATCTGGTACTCTATCCATTTAATGATTCCCTAAAGACCACCACTAGGATTGCCAGGATTGCAGTCATTGAGTGAAACCATAACATGACATTTCGCTTAATGACTGCTTTGCTCAATGATCAAGATTCTGGTCCCAAAAGGTTTCATAAGTTAAGCACTACCTAGAGCTTAGTAAGATTTTAAAACTTTGCTAGTGTTAGAATTAATACAAGGTTTCTGGCAAATCATACGTAAACAATGTACTAGGTATCCTATGTGTTTCACATCCTTTTTAACTGCTAGCAATTTTGGGACAAAAGAATGTAGATAAAATGGGTGTGCTAAGGCAACATGCCATCTGGGAAACAGAAATGGTGGCATCTTATGCTTCTCCCCCACTCCATTTGAGCAAGGCTCTTCAAGTGTTCATCTCCTTCAATAACAGCTGAAAAAATATTGTATTACCAAGTTCAACATGTGTTGTTTCTTCCCATCTATCACAATATTAGATTCCTAAATTTGTCTTGGTTTAAGAAATAACTCCAACAAACCTTAGAACATGCAACTAGAGTCTTTCAAGGCTATCAGACAAACTCATTTGTGACATCGAGAAGGTAAACCAATGAAATCTGGGAAGAGCCATGAAAACATATATTGTTTGAAATCTTAACACACCAGAGGAGACAGGTGAAAACAGAGATTGCATAGAGATATCAAATAATGATGGACGCATTATTTACAGAATTGTCCACTTAGGCTGGGTTTGTGTTGAATGTGATACTTTAAAATACTAGCAGATGATAAAGCCTGGTGCTCCTGAAAAGATCTGCTTGTGTATTCATTACTCCTAAAATGAAATTTAGAGTCTTCAGATACTTATATCACAAAATGCTCGTAATTTGTTTTTAGTTAATTTTTCTGAGACTAAGAATAGTGGGGATTATTTCAGCAACGAAGAATTTGTAAACAGAATTTCAATGCCAGTTCAAGTCTTTCATTCTGATTAAGCAAAACAGTGCAGGCAACGCAGCCTAAGCCAAATTGTAAACTCAAATTTCTCATCTATATCGTCAGTAAAGGCAGCAATTAAGAGCAAGAAGTGATCTGTTTGAGTGAAATGTAGCAGATTTCCTCCCATAGCAAGATCTAAATCCCTGAAAGATCGAGAAGATTCTGTCGGTCCAGTCACAATTATTCATGCAGTAATGAGAGCCTTCAAGAAAATCTTCGGAGCTAGATAAATTCAGCCAATCTTCTATGTAGCTAATCAAAGAACCAAGAAAGTGCTGTGGCTGCTGCAACTTTCACTATATTGAAGAACCTCAACAATTGACTGATATTTCTAAAGAGCTTTTCCACAGAACTCTACAATAATTATGGTCTGGAGTGCAGAGGCACAAATAAATGGTGAACATGTTGGTATGTATTAATCATGCACTGCAAATTTTCTTTTGGGGTGATTGCCCATGGCTGTCATACCTAAAATACAATTTTTTTACAAAAATATTCCTTGGATAGTAGTTTGTACGTGATGCTTTTACCAAGGATTCTGCTTGTTTCAAAGGGTAATGAAACTGTCTTTACAGAAATTTTCTTTTAAGATATATCTTTCTTGGCAGATAGGTTCTTTATCTCTCTCTCTCCCCACTCCTCTTTCTGTGTATACACACACATGTGTATGTGTGTTTATACACACATATCTATATACAACTGCACACAAACACAAACACACATACGCACATACTTGCTGTAGGATTCTGTCATGGCATAACGTAATTTTCTATCATTTTCACCACTTTTCTATCATTTGAAAAATTGAAAGTTTCATTGACAAATTATTTCCAAGTAAGATATGTTGTCCTATTTAATATGTAATGATCCAGAATTTTAACAATTGCATGCTTTGTTGAATAAGTTATATTAATCTTGATCATAAATAAAACACATTGAAAAACAACAAACCACAACATGATTTAATGTTATGTATGAACTAGGTGACTAACGGCATTTACACATCAAGTATGGTTTGTTTTGCTGAACTCAGAGCAAGTAAGTTTTTCTTTCTACTGAATAAAATCACGTTGGCTTATTTGACCAATTCCTGATTTATTTTCCTACTTATTTTAGTGGCTCTTAATTTGCACCCTTTGAAGGCTAATTAGTATGAGATTAGGGGAGAGCATAAAAATAAAACAGGCATAAGCTAGAAAGGTACAAATTCTTATTAAAAACTTGTTTAGTGTTTCATTTACACATCATTCTATATGCAAAAATGAATTATATTATGACATTGTCATGTGTAGGTCAAATTAAAATAAAAAAAAATGTGAAGTACCTCTAATGGGTCCCTTCCTTATCATGTCAGTACAATGTAAATTATGGAGTTAATATATGATATCATTAAAATGTTCTTCTATTTCAGGGTAAAAGAGGAAGCCATAAAATTGTCCATTATATGGAACATCAACCCCGCCCCCACAAAGTCAGGTTATGTCTAAACCTGTTAATGTTCAGGAAGTCACTCCACAGTCATGTCACTAGACTTGGGGATCCCAAGGAATTGGTAACATTTTAAGGTAGTCCCCTATTATGGATGATGCATAGTTGCAATATTTACTCTCTCTACTTGTAGTTTGTGTACTTTACTTTTTAAGAAATGTTTGAACTTTTAATAATGATTGCCTATTTTTACAATGATTATTTTTATATTATTTATTTTATTTGACTGTGTCACTTTCTGTGACATGGGCAGTTACATAAATTTAATAAATTATTATAAACTAATCTCATCTAATCAATGCAATTATTATTATTACAGGGCAAGGATTTTTTTTAAGAAACAGAAAAAATCTTTTCAAACAAGATTCTTCTAAACTTTTATATTTGCTTATTTCCAGTCACTTTGATCTCACAGGGTGATAATGTGGCCTCATAATCCCATGAAAGCATTTGTCAAGCAATATGTATTTGTGATTTTTTTGGCTAGTTAAAAAAAAGTCTGTGTACATTCTTCGTTCACAATTCAAATTCCTACTTTCCTTTCAGAAATGTCTATATAGTGGTTAATTAAGTTGGCACAATGTGTCATCTTCTGCTGAAGAAATATTTTTCATCAACGTTTATGTGATATTTGAACTAGTGGTTTTCAAACAAAAACAAACATCTAAGTTAACCTTCCCCAACTTGGTGCTCCCAGATGTTTTATAATCGAGCAAACTGAAGCGCCGTGAAGCAATGGGAACATCAGAAAACAAGACTATTACAATACTGAAAGGAAAAAAATATGGAACTCAAGTGTCTTTCTACTTTTTACAAGATATTAAGGGAAAATAAGTTGCTTTGCATGAATGCACATGTCCAGAGAGCCAGGAATGGCTCCCACAGCTGCTGCGCAAGTCCCCCTACCCCCATCTTCCGAAACAACTCCTTTTAATGATTCAGATACAGGTGCTTTGTGCATGCTCTCAGGTGTTGCAAAGACTTCATTCGCATAATTAAAAGATCCAAGCCTTGTCCAAGAGCCTGCTATATAACAACATGCAAATAAAACAATATAGGTATTATTCTCCGTAGCCTTTAGTTTGGGGCAAGTAGTTTCTGGTGGCTTTTTGATACTTTTTGATTTTTAAATGGGCATTCATCTGCATTCACCTTCAGTGAATTGTGTTAATAAACTTGCTTTGCTGCAGTGATATTGAACAGAGCATTCCTTGCCCAGGATAAGCTGTTTTGCTGGTTAACTAAGCATGAGGCTCCAGTATGATCTACTCCGTCCACACTGGGAGCAACACGGGGGAGTAACAAGCTAAAGCCAGAGGCTGAACAAAATCCATTTCTATATAAACTCTCCAAAATTTGGAGTCTTGGCCTCGGGCAGTCATTGTTGTGAACCTGCTTTCCTTCTGAATTAGATTACTCTGTGATTCCCCATTAAATAATCTGTTCCCCAAGTGCGTATAATTCACATGCCGTTGCCGCTTACATATACAGCTCGGTGAAATAGAGCCTTCCTCTAGCATCGGTCTTACCAGATGGCTAAAACATCCTGTCTCTGCTCCCCTCCAAGGTTATAGAAACTCTTAATTACAAGAAACCAGAGCTTTTTCTGAGCTCTCTTTTTTCTCAGATTAGATTAGGATGATGAGATGGGGGAGGGGGGGGGAGAGGCAGGCATCCCTTCAAATCCGATATGATTCAGGGAGAATGCCTTGCCAGGAATAATCAGCCTATCCAGGGCCTGGCTAGGGAAAGGAAATCAAATAATGCAGGAAAATAATGTATGTGCTTCCTCCCATCCCAAAGCACACTCTGGTTCCCTCCGGGAGGATCCCATCACAGTTGAGAACATAATTTACTGCCTCCAAGGCAACAGCCTTACTTTCTAACTGCGCTTTGCTTGCCCAGCCTCGGTTCCTTCCACTTGGCAGTGGCTACCTCTGACACAAGCATTCATTTCAAATGAATTTTCTTATCCCCACTGAGGTGGGGATATATAACTCACTTTTGGTTAAATGGAAAAAAAACTAGAGGAATTGAGAATAGTGGAGGGACTGTATTTGGCCAAGCTGGGACGGCAAAATCTACACTATGGGGCACGCAGGTCTGGCTTCCGCCAGTGATCCTCTTGCTCTCTACTTTTTTGCCCTCACTGAAGGAAGAATCTGGCATTGGAAACTACACTCAAAAAAGTTTTACTCAAGTTGGCAAAAGGGAAAGACCAAATAAATATATCCACCCTGCAGATATTGCCAGATCCCACTTTCCCAAATGCTGAGCGTAAGGAAGACCAAAGAGGGTGTCTTACCCAGGAGGCTGATGCCCAACCGGGAAAGGCCTTGTCTTAGTCCTTCTCCCAGATTCTCTGGCAGCTGCCTTCTCCATTCTTCTTGCCGATTGTAATGTTCTTCGTCTAAGGAAAGCCGATCCATATTTCGTGCCAGGCTTGTTGCTAGGTTGGTAATGGATGTTAATGTACCTGAAGGCAAACAGATGAGCAAATGCCCAGTTAGTTTGGAAAGGGCCAGAAACAGTATTACAGGTAGTCCTTGACTTACAAGTTCATTTAGTGTCCGTTCAAAGGTACAACGGCACTGAAAAAAGTGATTTAAGAGCTTTTCACACTTACAACTGTTGTGGCATCCCTATAGTCATGTGTTCAAAATTCAAATGCTTGGCAACTCATATTTATGATGGTTGTGGTGTCCGGGGGTTGTGTGGTCACATTTTGTGACTTTCTGATAAGCAAAGGCAATGGGGAAGCCAAATTCACTTAACAACCGAATTACTAACTTAACAACTTCAATATTCACTTAGCAACTGTGGCAAGAAAGTTTGTAAAATGGGGCAAAATTCATTTATCAAACATCTCGCTTAACAACAGAAATTTTGGGCCAATTGTGGTCCCAAGTTGAGGAATACTTGTATTTTGTTTTAAAATAATGGAAACTAATACAAGACCTGTAACTCATACAGCTGTGTGAAAAAGTCCTACACGCTTTACGGTTTATGACATTTTTTGGATAGACCATTGATTTTATGATATTTTATACTAACTGCTATGCAAATATTGCTATGCATACCCAGTGACATACGTGTTCAATTATTAAGGCCCATGCTAGTGTTTTGTTAATTTTTATTGTTTGTGGCCCTGAAAAGGACCATTTAAGTAATCAAACATGGTTACTAATATGAAATTGGACAGCCCTATTACTTATCACCAGCTATGCATCAGTTCATCTGTTTTCATAGTCATTGTAAGCATGCAAGAAAATTCACAATCCCCTTCCAAACAGCACCAAATTGCAAAAAGCTTATGCTTTTCACTGAAAAACCACCAGTATTTATTTAAATATAACAATATTTGCATAGCAGTTAGCATAAACTATCATAAAATCAATGGCCTATCCAAAAAATGTCATAAACCGTAAAGCGTAAAGCGTGCAGGACTTTTTCACACAGCTGTAAAAAGGGTATGTCACACTAATAATAAATGTTACTATTAATAAATGTTACCAATAATAAATATCCCTGATTCTGAATCCACTCAGTAGCCTTGATTATGAAGTCTGCTGTTAACTATGATACAACAAAACTTAAACTGGGATTGGCAATGAAGCAGTCTATAATGGACTCCAGGGAACGAAATAAAGTTCTTAGCTCCCCCTTTTCCCCCTCTCCGGTTTTCAAAAGGGAGAATTTCCATTTTCAAAATTTTTTTCCACATCCAGGCCACAGCAGAAACAATCATGGTTTTGTCTGGCTATGAAAAGGTTGTATCCTAAGCCAAGAATCAACCAGCTAGCGAAGTTCAGCAAATCATAGTACTACATGAAGATAATCTGACGGTGCTTTGAACTGCTGGCAACCTAGCAGTTTTCTCATCTCTGAATCTTTTCTATTTTCCAGCTGGCTTAGGAAGCCACAAGATGGTGCTATGTCTGTACACAAATCCAGGGAAAGCCAGATGTGTGCTTGTTTTACAAATGTGTTCAGCAATATTTAATAACGGTGTCTATTATTATCTTTTCAGCTACATATGATGAGGCAATGTGGTGTAAGATTTCTAAAGCACTGCAGAACTCCTTTAACGTTTCTGCTCAGTTACTGCATTACAAAACGGTCATGTGGGAAAGCTTAAGTCACCAGAAGAAACAATAGTAGAATAAAAAAAATAGATGAGGTCTTCTCCCCCCAACAGAGAGAGAGAGAGAGGGAGGGAGGGAGAGGGAGGGAGGGAGAGGGAGGGAGGGAGGGAGAGGGAGGGAGGGAGAGCGAGAGAGCGCAACCAATGCCTTTCACTGAGACTCAAGGAGCTTAAAGGAAGCTGAGGGGAGCAAGTTCATCTGAAACATTCGATACCTTCCTTTAAGACCCTCCGCTGATGAGAATGCAGCGGAATTAGAAGGAAGAGGTAGATACCTTTAGATATGTGCTTTACAAATGACGTGGTTCCTCTGGAAACCCCACTAACAAAGGCTCCTGGGCCACGGGTGAGACCTTCATAGGGAAGCCTGAAGAAGTCTGCAATCCCATTCCCAACACTTCTCACCAAACTGGCTGGGCTGCCGAGAATTTCCAGAGATCCAACAACCCATCCTGCAAAAGAACACATGGTTAAAAAAAAAAAAAAGTGTTGAGGCTCAGATGAACTTCACAGAAGCTGCATTTAAGTAAAAAGGACAAGAAGAAGGGGGGAATAAAACCCCTCACTCTTGTCCCTCCCCCCCTTTTTTTTAACACTGAAATTTATCACATCATAAACTTCCTTTGAGAAAAACACGGGAAATAGCTCATCCACTACAGATTCAGTCACGGCAATCGTTCATGCTTTCCAAATCAAAGAAAATCTCTTTGGCAAAAACACAAATAACTTTCAAATGACTTCCTTCCATAAGCCTCCCGTATTTGTGCTAAAGCTATGTGTGGAGAGATGGGTACTGCAGTTAAGAGGACCGGCCGGGAGTAATAGGACCAGAGGCTTATTTTTGCTTTGGAGGCTTTACATCTCCCCAAGCAACTTTGTTATTTCACGTCCACGCAGCACAAGAGTCGTGACAGCTAGTTTACAGTGATACACTGTCCCGCCTTGGGGGAGCGTGAAGGTCAGCCGCTTGATGGGGTGTTGGGAAAGGGGATGCAGGTTTTTGACAAGTACGGGGAATTATTTTAATCCACCCAACAGCTCTGTGCTGATCACTTTCCTGTGGAGTCTAGTTATGGCCAGATAAATGACTTCTTGCTCAACATCACTGTGTAAACAGAAATGGCATTTGCATGCTGATTAAATTACTCAGAGGGAGGATCCTTATAAGCTCCCCACAAGAGCTTGAGGGTGGAGGAATTTCCAAGATTTAGTTTCTTACACAAAGTTACGGTTGCTGGCAGGGACCCTGACTCTGAGCATGTTCCAGCAATGCTAGTTCTGAAGGCAGAAGGACCAGAAGGTCACCAAGCCTAGGAGGCTTTCTATAGCCAGGGCATTGCAAAGAGACTCCTGTCCAACTAGAGGAGCCTAGGCTTACACCTTCCTGGAGGCATGACTAGCTAGCTGTCCACGCTTGTTAGGATCAGCTAAGCGGCCACAATGGATGGACAATTTCTCAGGACAATTTCTCCTGCCAGTTCTTTTCAATTAATGCTGTATTTCTGCAACTTAGAAAAACATTCCAGAGTGAGAGAGAGGGCTTTATTATACTTATCAGCTTACAAGGTTACAGAAAAGTCTGGTAATTTGATATACCAATTGACTTTCAAGCCAATAAGGAAAAAAAGTGTTTTAATGTTATGATTTTTCATTCTGTTATTTTTAAGACAACTTTAAAAAAAACCCCACATAAGTTACAATAGGTAAGAGTCCACTCTGACAAAAGCTGTTCGTTTGATTCTGCAGTAACTGCTATGAAACTTTGCATTTCCTCTCCTTTTCCAGTTCCTTGTGTATCAAGAGCATGCTTCTTCCTGAAACTTTTCAGTGAGTCTCAATAATTGAATAAACCTATCCACAAAAGCATTACGCAAATAAGAGATAACTTGTTTGACCACCTTAGGGTGGTACTGCATTTTCCACTTCAATTATTTGCCTATATCCAACAACAAACAAACAACCTTACACTGTATCACAAACACTATCATAAACACTATTGAAACAATACTCGTAACCTGATCTTCTTGCAAATACTTTCAGAATTCCAAACAAGCAACAAGTGCCATCAGCTATTATTCCAAATGGCTATATGCCACCAGGATACTATTTTCAGAAAATATACTGGATATGTGCATACTCAAATTTGCATGGATACCAAACCTTCTAAACCAGGATCCACCTTTCAGATCATTTCATTTATTATATTTCCATGCTGGGTCCTTAAGTCAGACAATAGGTAAAGGTTCCCCTCGCACATACGTGCTAGTCATTTCCAGCTCTAGAGGGCGGTGTTCATCTCCGTTACAAAGCCAAAGAGCCAGCGCTGTCCAAAGATGTCTCCATGGTCATGTGGCCGGCATGACTAAACACCAAAGGCGCACAGAACGCTGTTACCTTCCCACCAAAGTGGTCCCTATTTTTCTACTTGCATTTTTACATGCTTTGAACTGCTAGGTTGGCAGAAGCTGGGATAAGTAATGGGACTTCACTCCGTTACGTGGTGCTAGGGGTTCGAACTGCCAGCCTTTCCGATCAACAAGCTCAGAGCCACTGAGCCACCGCGTCCCTCTGTCAGACAATACCTGACTTGAATCCAAGGTTTTTATGGAACAGTGCTATAAATATTTATGCTGATAATAAGTGTAATATTTTCAATGTTTTGAATGCTTATGTACCTGAGATAGCACATAATGTAAGCTCACATTTGTGTGATGGAGTTTTCCCAAGGAAAGATTTCCCCTAGGGATGGCAGAGCTGAATGAATTAACAACTCTTTTGCCAAGAAAACTGCAGGGACATGTCCAGGCAGTCTTAAGAACTGGACACAATTGAAAGAAAAAAATTATCCATAGATTATTATTATTTTTCAGTTCAAGCACTAAAATGCCATTCTGAGTGGCATTTTAAGTCCTCAGTCGACTTTCCCCACTCCTACCGTCTATTCCTTCTGAGCTAGGAATAATTTTTGGAGTCTATGCATGCAAGATAGGTGCGAACAATGGTTTCTATGGTTTGTTTGTCTACCAATTCAAAGAGAGAAATATATGAGTTCATCTGTTCTCCCACCCCACCCCCAAAGAGTTAATCTGTTCTTATAAACAGATCAAACTGGCATCAGTAAAAGAGAATATCTGGTGCTCTCTATGCTTGGTTGTTTTCTTGCAGACATGTTATTTAGGTTATCTAGTTTGGGTAATGAAATGTCTGCAAGAAAACAGCCAAACTCAGAGAACACCAAGAACCCCTCAGACCAATCTGTATGTGTCCTGCAACACTTACAGTGCCTTTGAATGTATATGAAATTAGTTCTTCCACTGACACCCATTCGCATAGTGGCTGACAGAAGCACACATTAGAATGATTTAGGTCACAACAATTGGAATGGAGAAAAATAATCGTTTCAATGCAATGTATAAAATGTGCATAAAAATGTTCTGCAGAGATTGAGTCATTTTGTGAATGTACAGGTATGGAAGCAAGACAAGCTATCCATTCACCTAAAAGATTGTTTGTTCAGTATTGATCTTGGATGGCAAAGAATCAGCAAAACAAACACACTCCTCATATCAAAGGACAACAAACATCTGCATGCCAGTCTAGTGTGAGGATTCTGTGAAGAAAGACTGATTGGTAATCATAAACAGCAGCCAAAGAGAAATTGAACAAGAACACAGTTTTCAATGGTCCAATTTGCTTCAAATGTACAGAGATGAATTGAATAACCCCACGAAAGAAATTCCTTTTCTGAGAAATGGTTCGGAATTTCGAGCTGGCTAGCCCAGCAAAGAGACAACCAAAATGTAGAATCATCCCTCTATCTATGTCAAGGCTTATGACTATCCCATTAAAGTGTAAATAATTTTTGCTGCTTAATTTTACTAAATTTTCTTCTCATTTTCAGATGAGATTTTAAAGACGATATTCTTTGAGACAACATTGTTACTTTGCTGAGCAAAAGGCATGCTGACAATAAAAAGTAAACTCTTCTAATGTCTGCTATCTGAATAGATAATACATTTTTTTTTTACCAACAGCATGGAAACAGTTTGGTTGCCTCCCCTTTTTTTTTTTCCAGGATGTTTTCAATCTGGCCCACCTAATATTTAAAATAACATTTCCATGAGTAAGAATGGAAGTTAATTCTAAGTACTCTGTAGCCATAGCTACACTCTCTGGAACCTACAATAATTAAGCTATGATCAACTTATCTCACAAATGAGCTTTAGCTCATGAAAGCTTATGCCTTTTAATAAAACTTGTTAGTCAGAAGAGGTTCGGCCAGGCTGATTTTTTTTCTCTGTCTCAAAGAAATAGGTATCTCTAAAAGAGCTGGGTGGACAACCATATGGTTTTTGGTCATCAGTGCAGGGAAAAGCATAGCGTTTATTGGGGTCTTTCAGAAATGCAGCCACACATTGTAAACCTAATCTAAAAAAAATGGGTACAACTATTAACAAAATCAACATACCTGCTCGAAATAACGCGCCTGCAGCATAATGCATGGCCAGGGCATGAATAAGTTGCCTGGCAGTTGTAAAAAGGGGTCCTCGTTCGAACACAGAAAAGGAGAGAGGGGTGTGATCCGAAGCAATATATATCTTCAGCGAAGCATGGATGCTCACCAAGAGGTTTACTGGCTGGATGGCCAGCTTCCTTAACTTCACTGGACTGACTAAAGCGTTTGCGTGCTGTCTCACCTGTTCTGGCAGTGCCTGGCTAGCAGTTAATGCTTTTGCGGAGTGACAGACACTTTTGCTGTCTGGAAGATATGTCTCAAATAAAGTCTTAATGTAATACACAAACGTGTCTTCCACATACAACCTGGCTGGTTTCAATTCAAAATCGAGGTCATTCACATGAAATAATAAACTCTCCTCTTTTGACAAAGTGACGCAAAGTTTTACAAACGCATTCTGGTTACATTCTTCCAGGTCTTTACTGGAAAGTGTTAGGTTGTGGATTTTCGCCCACTGAATGTTTTCATTTTTTTCTCCTTGGCACAACACCACTGGAAAATGAAAATTGGACTTGCTGTAAAGCTGATTGTCCAGCTGAAAGTCTCCGCAGTAGATCTGGAGAGTATAAAATTGTTGAAGGCCACCGGTGGTCTCTTCTTGAAATTTGTGAAAGAGAGGCCTAAGGTAGCTAGCAACTGGAACCATATTAAGATAAATGTAGTCTATTGTGAATCGCAGAAGTTCTGATGAGACTTTAGGGTTCGTGATGTCATCATATACTGCGAGGCTCAGCTGATTAATAAAAAACTTAAAGACAAGCCTTTCCTCCTGGCTTCTGTACAAGAGAAAACAGCATCAGAAAGATTCTTCCAGTTTCAAGTAAAAATAAAATATATACTGTATGCAATTGTTATGAACTGAATATGAGGATCTGGTCAACTTATGCAAAGAGATATAATTATATGTTCCAAGCTACACCTTTTCTATCCATTTAGCATAAATGAATATTTGAATTCTTAATGTAACGTTACGTTTAAACTTCCTTGTAATGTATTATGCGCAGTAATTTTCAGTTGTGTTTGTAATGTAGTGGCAAGTAAATCAATCAGTGGAAAATATCTCCACATCTTGTTGTACTTTGGGCTGTTTGACTAACCCTCCATATACTATTTTCTTTTTGTTTTAGCTTTGTCTTTATAGTTTTTAAACTAATTGTTGCCTAACAGGTTTATGATTGTTTTATATGCCTACTGTTTTACTGAATTGCTGTATACCATCCAGAGTCACTTTCCATGAGACGGGCAACCATATAAATTTGATTAATAAATAAATATGGATAGTTTCTATTATGGGTCATTAATGTCACATTATGGAAGCAGCATTTTCCCCTGTTAAATCACCATGGTTGTTTTAAACTAATGATAGGCTGGCTTGATTCATAGCCTTAGCTAATCTTTTGCAAGCGAACCAGTAAATACTGTTACTTAATTTCATGGTGATTCCTAATTATAGGATCCTTTAAAACTACACAAACCAAGCCTGCAATAAAATTTCTATGCTTTCTTGATGCCAAATAATACAGTCAAGCACTTTGCCAGGTATAAATAGGTGATATTATAAACCTCACAATAGAGATTTTGCAGTTTGGGGGCACCAAGGCGGTGTAATAAAGATGATCAACTACAAAGTCTGTATTGGATCATTCTTCTGTCCTGCATCATGAATGAGAACTCCCACAGATCTCAATGGGAGTTATGTGCAAGAAAGGTTTGCTGATCTGGCCAATAAACTTGAAATGTGTGAGTCTTCCCTGAGTTTTGTTTATTATAACAGGCACTTCATGTTTATCCTTTGGTGACATGACCTCAGATGTTAAATTGTCATGCCTTACAATGATATACGAAATGTTAACATGTGGTCTAAACATACGCCACACATATGCTGTGACACCAGACAAAACAAATAGTTGTGCTAGTTTTAATAAGTCACTTCACACCTGGAGGGCTAAACAGCTACTCAGAACAATTTTCTTTCCCAGCAGTTTTAACATACCTGATCAAACTGTCTTGGTGTCCTGGCTTTCCTTCAGGTGCTAAAGTGATTATTACTGTCCCGCACTGATGAGCAATATCCACATAAAGGTAACCAAATCCAGTTAAAAACACAATCTGCAAAAAATAAATAGTACTTAGAAATCTAACAAAAGTAGCTCTGCCTTGATTCATTAAAATCGACGCTGTTTGGAATTATTTACTCCAGAATGACATCTATACAACTATAATGGAACAAGGGTTTGAAAATGGCAACTTTTAGTAATACTCAGCATCAAATGAAACAAAAAGAGACCTACAATGCTAGGCAAAAATTGGAAATAATTCAAAAAGTGGATTCAATGAAAATAAAATCCAGAACATGAGGACTTGTTTTACATTTCCTCCCTATACTTTATTCTTGGATTTGTCTTACTTACTTACATTATTCCAAAATTATGCACAGGAGATACTCCCAAAGCTTTCTCCAAAGTATAAAAGCTTACGATATAAGAGGAGTTTATATCTCTTTCCCCAATTACAAAAATATTATCAATTATACCTGATGAGCCTAACTCCTTGCTTGCACGCAGGCAATAATGGTGCTTCATTCAGATGTATCTGCATTCATCATATCCGTAGATACATTTTTGTTTCCCTTAGTCACAAAATACCACACTACAAGAACATTTATTCCCTCAGGAAGGTTATGGTCTAGACAGCAAAAGGTAGCCCTCAACTTATGATAGTACCAGGAATGAAGGTCATGGCAATTGTGAATATTAATGTGATTGATTTTAGGACATTTTATGCAGGGGTGGGCTTCAAAAATTTTAGCAACCAGTCCTCTGCCTGGCGTGGAGTCTCTGCCAGGCTCCAGAGGCATTCCTTGAGCCTCCGGGAGGCGAAAATGGTTTCCCCTGGCTCCGGAGGTCCTCTGGAGGCTGGAAACAGGCCTATTTCCAGTTTTCCTGAACTCCCGGGAGGCCCGTTTCACCCTCCCCAGGCTCCGGAGGCTTTCTTTGAGCCTCTGGGAGGGTGAAAACGGCCTCCCCTGGGCTCTGGAGGCCCCCTGGAGGCCCATTTTTCACCCTCCCTGACTTTTCTATGTGTGTCCTGTACTTACCTGGCATCCAAAATGGGCCGTGTGGAGACTCTGAAGGGGCGGGGTGGGTGGGCGGGGCCAGACATGGGTGGGATTTGCAGATTTGCCGACCTGGGCAGAATGCCAATTAGAGGATTGCCCAAACCCATCCGAAACTGCAGCAGCCCACCCCTGATTTTATGTTGGTTATTAAGTGAACACAGCAGTTGTAAAGCAATGCCACAGTTGTTAAGTGAACCCATACTTTGCAGTACGCAGATTTTGCCAAAAACTGGAAGTAAATACTGATTTCCGTTTTAAGAAGTCATAAATCGTGGTCATGTGACCACAGGATGCTGCAAAGAGCTATAAATGTAGAGCTATTGCCAAGCACCCAAAATGTGATCATGGGACTACAGGAGGCAATCGGCTGTGAAAACTTTGAATCTAAGTCATAAGTACCCTTTTTGGGGGGTCCATTATATTCCCACCAGTGACAAAACCTCATTACTTCTGAGGCAGGAAAAAACCTGAAATGTGCTAACCTGATCAGGGGAATGGGAAAGGGAAGCTTTTCTCAAATGTATCCATGTTATTAAAGGCTTGATAAATTACTGTTTTTGTTTCTAGATTATACTTATCTTGGTTTACCAATGTTATTAGTGGACACAGCACTCTTCTCTTCTGAAACATGAAATAGCATCTTGCTGAATTATTTCTTTGAAGATTTCCTGATGGCAATTAATTCCTCAGGTCAAATAAACATAGCAGAGGAAACCATACTATTTAGTTTCTTAGATTTACAGACATTTGCGTTCATTAAGTATGCTTTTAAACTTGCATTGTGAAAAGTGGTGGGGTTTTTTTTTTTTGGCCATTGCAACTCCTGCCTGTTTCTGAATGCTTTGGAATCTGAGCCAAAGTTAGCTTTGATAGCAAATGGCAGATGGCGATTTCAGTTAATATCTACTGAGTTTTCTTACAAGAAGAAAGAGCACTTAAATTAATGGCTCAACTGAAAGAGCAAACAGCTTGTGATCCTATGATATCAGAGTTGCTTTCATTTTTGTGCCAAAATTACAACCAGAACGAACCAATTCTAATGCAAAGGAATTGTGAGTTCTGCGTTTCTGAGAAATGATTATATACTTGATAGCACATTTTTTCAATATTCTGATTTCAAGATAGAGTTCCATTTGGCAAATAAGTTTTTAACTAATGTAACCAAAAGCTTTTTGAACTTTAATACATAACCAAGAAAATGAAACCTGCAGAAAAAAAACAGTTGGGAGCCTATGCTCTCAAGATAAAAGCATCCACATAATTAAACATGTGAACTTTCACTGGGGAAACCCAGACAGACTGAAAGTGGCATCATTTCTCTGACTATAGGTTGCATTGAGAAAATCCATTTCCCCTCCAATCCCACACCATAATCCCAGACAACGTTGGAGAAGACCAAGGGAAGAGATAATATTCCTTCTTTGGGTAGCAATGTTATGATCTAAGTGTTTGTTCAGCAATAAACAGCATTTGCTTATTGATTTTTATTTTTTAGCTTAATCTGGGAAAGATACAACATATGCTGATAACAATCCCTTGGTAGCATTGTGTTTATCATTCCTCTCACCTCCTTATAAGTTTTCCTTATTATATTTTCTCATTCCTTTAATCTCTTCATTAGCAACATTTGGTTTAGAAAATCCCTGGCCAGGATTCCTCTATCTATTGCTCTATAAACTTCATATACAGTATATTCATGGTGCAAGTAAAACAAAACAAAACAAGCTCTGCCACTATTAAATATTTAAAATGAAAGCAATCACCTATGTGGGAGCTAATGTTTGCTCTTAAAAAGTTAAAATTATACTCTTATCCAGCCTTTATCTCTGCCCAATAGCCTTTGGATAGGAATATTGAGGCAGAAAAATGATACCATTCCATAATCTTTTGATGGTTCTTTTTTAAATATGGTTAAAAGGCACCAAAAAGCATTTTAATTGTTATAAGATAATCTTAGCTTCTAACACTGAACCAAAAACAAAAAATGTTTCTGAACAATGGAAAGCACATGTTGATTGATGACATTGAAAAAAGAAATGAAGAAAAAACTGTAAAAAATATTAAAAGCCAGAAAAGGTTGTATTTCTTTCCTTACAATAAAACAACTACCCTCAAATCAATAAGATATAACGAAGTGATTCTGCTTTATTTTTGAAACTGAATAAATATTTATATATATGGTTCTGCTAAGGTAGAGGAATCACTAACACAATAGAAAAAAACAATTATTTCAGAAAGGATTATTTAGAATCTCTTGGGAGGATCAAAACATTAGTCTCTCTCTCTCTCGTTTTCATAGTAGATTTTTCTTGCTTTTTAAAATAAAATAAAAGAGCTTCTTATAAAAGTAGCACACCTATTTAGACTGAGTAAAAAAAAAAAACCCTTCCTGCTAAAAGGAAATGCATTCAGGCCCTTTATTTGTAATTAACTCCTGTTTTTAACTTGCAGGTATTACTTGCTATTATCTGCTCCATGAAAATGTTATCTTTTATTGTTAAAATACTTTATGCTGCAATACAGTCAATTTAAAAGACAACCAAACCACTAACCTGTGTTCCCTGGTTATTAATATCAACAGAATCACTCCATTCGTTTGTCTGTTCCTCCGATGATACAACTTTTAAAAGAATGCTAGGGACTAATTCCCTGGTTTTGCAATCTGGATAGCTGGCAATTTGATGATAAAGCTCGTGGTGTACTGCACTTTCAGCTGGAATACGCTTGCAGTAAATAGCAAACTTTGGTGTGTCTAGAATTTAAGGAAATATCAAACAGGCACTTTGAAGAAATGTCTCTGAATTTATGGTGCAATTCTACAATATCTCAATATGCACATGCAAATCTAGCCTGCAGAGAACTCTATCTGACAGATTATCAGTACATACAATTTCCTTGTTTATTTTATGGATCTCCTCTTTACTTCCTTGCCTAAGCATTCTAATGCTTGGCTTAAATATGCTTCATTATGAATAAGTATACTGAAACCAAAAGCTGTAGCATTACACTGTAGCAACAAAAGTGACATACCTTTGATGTTTTCTTTCAAAAGCAGTGAGACAGGACACCTGTTGTGGATAATTATGCGAGGGCTAGGATCTTCTGATAGAGTTAAGTATGTCACCCCAAGATGTTCCTGGTAAGTCAGTACTATAGCTCTAAACAAGAATGCAAATTACACACTTCTTTTTAAAAAGTTCATCTGTAGTTAAAAATTGTACTTTCTCAGTAAGATTGTAAAGATTTGAAATTTTTCCACCTAAAATCAAAATCCTCCTATCTTAAAAAATATATAACATTACACTTATGAAAAACTTAAGAAAGAAAAACAAGACGGGGAAGTGGTTATAATACAAAAAGATTTCATGTAAGAAAATATAATCATATGTACAAGATTTCCCCTAAAGATATCCTTCATTTAAAAGGACAATTCTGTAATATTAATGTGACTACTCCAAAGCACTCTACAGCACTAAAAGTAAACACCACTTATATTAAATACATGCAAAATAGTAATAAAAAGCAAGATGTATAAGCAAGATGTGTATTTGTTAGCATCATGAATGATTGTAATATGGGAATATAAATGAAATCAGATTCTTATAATTTATATATAACATATAAAAATAAACATATTAATCAACTTGAATGAGCATGTTAATACTTACGGCCATGAAGTTAAAACTTTCCTTTATACATTTTTACAACAATAGCAAATAAAGCAAACCAACTGGTTATATTATTACTTAAAAGAACCTCATAGTTGCTTAAGCAGTGCTTTATCAGAGATTCTGTTCAAGCAACGTGTCTGAACAACTTTTTTCTGGAGTAACATACAAGTAGCAAAATGTAATATGCTCAGTTTTTACTGCCTGCATATACAAAGTAATTGAAATATGGGATTATTGGCATAAATCTCATCCAGATAACAAAAAACTAAAACTATAAGGTTTTACTCAATCCCAGATAATTTGTTTTGGACTCAATTTAAGAATGTACTACACTTTTAACAACATTCCTATTTATTAAATAGTTTGTTGAATATTTCAAAAATATTTATAAGTGTGTGCTGTGCATATAACGAATGCCAGATTTTAAGTTCTGAATAGTTTTAAAAAGATCTAGTGGAAGGAAATCTTGGGCACTATTTTTGAACTTGAATCAAACAAACTGTTTTTTCTTCTCTATTCTAAATAATGTTTGGCCTAACATTGATCAAGAATATTAATTAGTCTGCTGATTTTTTTAAAAACATATTTTCCATGCTGGAAAAGTCAACTATTTTCTTTCCATGCTTTCCATGAATAAAATCCAAGGTTAGTCTGGAAAAGCAGGCAGTAAAGAAAATGAACTGATGCAGTATTAGCAATTTCCTATGTTAGTTTAACGGCCAACTGTTTGAAACAAATAGCCCATTTGAACAATTATCCAGGATCTGTTTATATAATTGAGATCATTTTTAAAACGATCTACACATCTTTATCCCAAAAATAATACCATACAAACACATATAGACACAGAAAAATGAAAATAGCGTTCAGTATGCAGCCGGAAAAAAGAATACAATTGTTCTATTATTTAAGGAGAAATGAGCAAATAACCGAGTCTCGTGTCTATCAAGCATATCTAGTCTACACAGGGTTTTTATTGCAAAGCAGAGAATAAACTTAAAATAAGTGAATAAAAATATATCAAGTTCAGAGCCAGGAATCTTTACTTTTTTAGAATTTGCTAGTGTGTCCTGCTGATGTCTAGTAGGATTCCTGTGTTTTGTCAGCAGCTTTTTTTTCTAGGGCCTATTTTGGAATCTCTTGAAGCTCAGCCATACTATTCATAAATCATCCAGAGAAATAACTGCTGAGTGATTGAAACGATATAAGGTATTCTCCTCCTCAGTGCTTGGGGATTGAAACTCATTGTCTTCAAAGCATCTCCCACATAGCTCACTCTAAAGGCAATACCATATGGTTGATTTTGATCTTACTTAACTTTATATAGCTTCTTATTTATATCTACAGCATATTCTAAGAACAAAATCAGTTTCAGGACAGGAAATAGAAATCAAGCTTTCTAATCAGCAATGGAATTTTTAATGTAAGGAGTCGCTTCGTTTCAACGGAGAAGGCAACTTTGGATATAGGTTGCCTTTAAAACTTGGACACTTTCCTTCTCTATTCTCCAGATCATCATGTCCCTCATTAATTTTCTTCCATATTATTCTCGTTTGTTCTTTTTTCAAACAAACTATGCAACAGCTGCAAATGGCTGTAAACTGCTAGCTTTCCCTTCAACTACCGCATCAGAAGAGATCTACCTCATCCAGTAGAAGAGGTTGGATAATGAAAATCTCACAGTTCTCAAAATACATGAAGGTTTGAGAACAAAATTATTTACACCATTGATTGCTGTCATATATACGGAATGAAAAGCAGAAATATGAAACAAATAAAAGAGGACTCTTTTTCACGTAACAAGTACATTATTACATTTTCCCACCATTCAAACAGCAATTCCTCCATTCCTGCTATTAATAGTTGCATCTCCTATGTGAGATGAGGCTGCACATATCATAGGACTATATCATTTTTTGATGGAAATAACATCCAATTCTGACTGGCCCATACCAGAATTCCTAGTGCTTTCTCAGGTTACTAAGACACCAACTTGAGTAACTCTCTGAAGAGAAAGAAGATCTTATAACTGAACTGTAGTTGGTAATGGTAGTACTCAAGAATAACTTTCATTTTCTGAATAAGGTATTCTGACAGAAGTGTCCAATTTCTATGGTTTCAAATGATTTGCTATTTCATGCGATTATGGATAAAAAATTTATTTATTTGTTTAATTTGTATGCTGCCCAACTCCCGACATGTAGGAAGAGGTATCTATTATGTCTATGGTGGCAAAGAATCAGAAGGAATCTGGAGACTTCTTTTCCAATTAACAGATTTTATTAAAAGGCATCAACTTTTGTGAGCAGTGGTGCACTTCATCAGATATATAAGAAATCTCTAATCTGAGTTGTAGTATATTTTTGTATCAGTTTCTTGACACTGTATTTTATTACTTCAGATTGGGCCTAATTAGAATCACAGAAAAATAACATAACTACCTTAGTGCTGCTCCTGCTACTTTCCTCCCTGGCATATATGTATACATGTAACAGCTTTTGTAACTGCTCAGTGATTGAAAGAACTAAAGTAAATAGCAAGATGGTTGTTGAGCTGCGTCATAGGCAATAGTGGTGACAATATAGCCTTGTCAAAAGCTGAACTCCACATCATGCCAAGAGTGCCATGCACAGGTGTAGGTCACTTACATGTGTAACCACAAAGAAGAACATTCTTGTTTTGCAGAATGGTGGTATTCTCTGGCTCACATTAACCATGTCAGAAAAGATATGTCCAGTAAAATATTATACATTTCCCTTTTCTCCTTTCCTTTTCTTATTGGAAACACACAGTGAGTACATACAGTGAAAAAAAAAAATCTTTACTTTTTCTAATAGCGTGGCTATATGAAACGTACATCTGAATTTACTATACCAAACCCTGTTTCTGCTTAAATGAAAGCTTCATTCTCTTACAGTCTACATACCTGGTACAGAATTCCTTTTCATCTCTATTACCAATAGGTACAGCTATGCTCTGCCTTGGGAATTCCTGTCTAATGACAGCTGGTAAGCTCCAGCATGGAGTGTCAGGACCATTTCTGTTGTGTTTGAAGCTTAGCAACATATACTTCTGAATGGGAAGCTCCTCAGAAATGAATTGACTCATGTCAGGCATCAAGTCCCAGTAAAGCACAGAACAAGCTTTGGCAGCATCTGACTCTGTAGCAGAACCAACACTAAATATTCTGCTGTCTGGAGATGGTAAAAACTAGGAAACAAAAGGGCAAGAAAAATAAAATAAAATAAAAGGAGAAATAACATACATAACTGTTATTTGCCCTTAGATCTGACAAATTGATATTGTAAACTTCTGAAGAATATGCTATTCCAATGTGTAATAAAGACATTGTCCGGATGCTTCAAGACAAGTCATTTCAAGTGCACTGAGGACTGCCAGATGTTATTTGTTTGGTTTCAAGGAAGGGATTTATCAAAGAGTAGCATTCTGCATCTTTAAATGTATTTTATTCACATGTCTTGTATATAGAGCTTGGGAAGTGCTTATAAACTAACAGAGTTGTGTTGAGGTGCGGCACACAGTTTCAGACTGTCAGCAGATGTACCCATCTTATATGAAAATACTGTAACTTAGTTCTCAGAACTGTTCAATAGTTATTCCAGACTCTGTGCTACTCCTGTTTCAGCAGCTTAAAATATCTAAACAGAGCCAGGTAGAACTAATACTATGACCTGGCAAACAATCATTTTCTATTTCCATGACTGACTGTATTGTAGCATCTACCGTTTAACTGGAATAACTTAAAATGGCTACTTTTCCTTACCAATTGATTCTTCTTCAGTTGAGAAAAATATTACTTCAGACTCAGATTCCTCCTGTTATAAATTCCTCCCGTTTAGAGAGCTAGCTTGAACATATATTTTTAAAAAATGTAATCAAAGTTGTACCTCTTCCCTGAGCTGCGAATTCATAGCAGAGAACAGCGGCCAGCAACTGATTTGGAATGGAGTGTTATTGACAATTATACTCTTGTCTTCAATCTGCAGGATTTGAATACCACGGCGAACAATGGAAGAAATGCAGAACTGACACAACTGCAGAATAAAGTAATAGAAGGTTAAGCATATACAATTAATAATTTGTTTTCATGCTAGAAAAAAAGTAGAAAAACACATTGTCTTGGAGAAAGATAGATAAAAACGCCCCCTTCTTCCAACACATAGATTTCTTCTGAAGTCTATTGAGCCCTTTTTTCTTAAGGCCTTCCTTCATTAAGTTCAGAGAAACAGACATGGGAGGCTTCCCTTACAGGAAGTTCTCTGTCAGATGACTTCACTGACAGTTCTCTATTTCTCCTGTACCTTCCACCACTTCATTTATTGCCCCCCTTAAGCAGGAACACCTTTGCTTAACCATAACAGAGGAAAAAGTAGAAATAGTAGTTCTCAAAACCATTCTTTGGATCCATTGCTCCCTATACTACAACACTATACCACTATAGCTTTGGAATTCTTGTATAACATTGTTAGTAATTAGCAGAATAAGTATCCTGATGCTGTGCATATCATAGCGGGGGACTTTAGTCAAGCTGATTTAAAAGCAGTGCTCCCTAAATTCTATCAGCATGTTAAGTGTGTTACTAGAGGAGCAAACATACTGGACAAAGTATATACCAACATCAAACATGGCTATAAGGTTACGCAATTACCACATTTGGGACAATCAGACCATATGTCACTGCTTTTAGCACCAGCGTACATCCCTCTTAGGAGACGGGCTCTGCCTGTAATAAAGACAGTGAAATCTTGGCCAGAAGATGCTTCCCAACAACTTCAGGATTGTTTTGAGAACACAAATTGGGACATCTTTTACCACCTTGACCTAGAGGAGCACACTGCAACTGTTCTATGCTATATCAAACACTGCACAGATACTATCACCGTGGATAAACATATTAGGATCTATCCCAATCAGAAACCCTGGATGACCAAGGAAGTCCAGCACCTCTTGCATGACAGGACCAAGGCCTTTAGGTCCAGTGATGGGGCAAGATACGCTGTTGCTAGAGCTAATCGGAAGGCCAAGACTGATTATAAGAGGAAGATTGAGGATAATTTTTATGGCAATAACATGAGGCAGTTGTGGCGAGGGATTCAACAAATTACAAACCATCAACCGACCAATGTCATTCCTGCTTCATTGGCAGAGGAACTGAATCATTTCTTTGCTCGCTTTGAAGTGGAGACATCAGAGACAGATAAAATACAAGCACCAGCCAATTGTAGCCCCCACCTCATTGTGGAGGAACAGGAGGTGAAGAGCATTGTGAGGGCTGTGGACCCTAGAAAGGCTGCTGGTCCTGACGGTATCTCTGGCCAAGGGCTTAAAGACTGTGCTGATCAGTTGGCTGGAGTCTTTACCAGGATCTTCAATCGGTCTTTATCCCAGTCCACTATTTCATCTTGTTTGAAAGCTTCTACCATTGTTCTACTGTCAAATAAGTTCCCTTTCAATAACCTCAACGATTATAGACCAGTGGCACTCACTCCTATCATCATGAAGTGCTTTGAGAAATTGGTCTGCCGGCACATAATTTCTGGTCTTCTGCATACATCTGATAAACACCAGTTTGCATACAGAAAAAACAGATCTACAGAGGATGCTATAGCCATCATTCTTCACACTGCTCTGACTCATCTAAAACAGCGGGGGGCGCTACGTGAGGATGCTTTTTGTGGATTTTAGTTCTGCGTTTAACACAATTCTTCCACATAGACTAGTGTTTAAACTTCTGGACCTTGGACTTTCTAATTCAATCTACCTTTGGATATGGATTTCCTGTCTGGCTGCTCACAGAGGGTCAGATTAGGTAATCATACCTCTTCAGCCCTTATTCTTAACACTGGTACACCACAGGGCTGCGTGTTGAGTCCCTTACTCTATACTCTTTATGTGCATGACTGCATTCCCACTCACGTTAGTAATACTATTGCTAAATTTGCAGATAAAAACAGTGGTGGGACTCATCTCCGGGGGGGGATAAATCTGTCTACCAAGATGAGGTGGACCGGTTGCTTTCGTGGTGTGGAGACAATAACTTGGTCCTCAACACCAATAAGACCAAGGAGCTTATTGTGGACTATAGAAGGAACAGATCAGACATCCAGCCCTTGCTTAACAATGGAGACTGAGTGGAGCAAGTGGCCAGTTTTAAGTTTCTGGGTGTTACCATAAAAAAGGACCTGACTTGGGGTGCTCACATTGCAGCACTGGTCAAAAGGGCCCAGCAGAGATTATACTACTTGAGACTTCTCAGAAAACAACAACTGAATGAAAAACTGCTGGTGACCTTCTACCACTGCACCACAAAGAGCATTTTAACTACTGCACCTCTGTATGGTTTGCCAATTGCACAGTGGCAGATAGGAGAGCACTCCAGAGGGTTAACGTCATTGCCCAGAAGATCAATGGTTGCCCTCTCCCCTCTTTGGAAGAGCTTTATAGCTCCCACTGCCTTAAGAAAGTTCAAAACATTCTCAAAGACCCATCTCATCCTGGGAACCCTTATTTTGAACTATTACCATCTGGCAGACGGTACAGAATAATAAAAACAAGGACAAATAGGCTGAAAAACAGCTTCTATCCCAGGGCAGTAGCTCTTTTGAATTCTGCTGTATAGTGCAGTGTTGGTGTGGTGTCGGGGGTTTCTGGTTCAATATGTGGAGGGTATAGGATGTGTTTATTTTAATGGTCATGGTCGTGATGTGCACTGAAGATGGTGTTTGATTTCGTTGGACGAGGTGCAGTGACAATAAACTAAACTAAACTAAACTATACAGAAAAATTAATGATAAAAGGTGGAGTTTTTGTTATTGTCTTGTTTGCCAGATTAGTTGAAAAATGGGATCCAATCTGCAGACAGAATTTAGTTCTCCATTCCTGGCTGTACTAAATGGCAGAACTGGAATCCAAATGGTTCTCTTCTAAATAATAGGCACAGGAGCAACAGTAATGGCTTCCAATTCAAGTGTAAAACCAGCTATTAATTAACTACTTAATATTTGGAATATCTCTAATTATCTAGTTTTGAATAAGGGTATTTTTTTAAAAAAAAAAAACTTAATGGCAGACCCTTTTTTGTGTTTATTGCTTTTAAACATTAGTATATAATTCTAATAGGACTAACCTTTTGATGACCTGGAAAAGATCCAAGTCTGATCTCTGCTTCCACAAACCCTTCTTCATCCAGTGTTACCACCTCCTCATTGTCACCATCCTTCCATTTTGGAGATGTCATGTTGTGAACCAGCTTAATGGCGACTGACTTGTGCACAGTATTACTGTTTGCCCAATATATTCCAATTTGAAAAGCTTCCTGAAATAAAAATATCTGATTACCCTCAACACTTCCATTTCTCAATATTTCCATTTGATACTTAGGCAGAGGGAGTTTCCAGACTTATATAATCCCAAATAAACTTTGGAACCTCTTTGACAGGAGAGTCCTTCAGTATGTGAAGATAAATATTTTATTTCTCCAGTCTTGCCTTTACTAGGCTAAGCATAACCAACTCCTCTAGCCATTCCTCATTAAGCTTTTATTTTAGACCACTTAATTTGACCTTCTTTGGTTGTGCTCTTATTTACTTTCCTAAATGCAATTGCAAAATGAAAGCAGTATTTTATGTTTTAACCAAAGCAGAATAGAAAGAAATGAAGATTCTGACACTTAAACTTTGACCATGCAGTTTATTTTCTCCTTCCTTGTTGCCTCTTGTTCAGTTTCTGATCTACTAAGGTGCCCAGATCCCTTTGATGTCTAACACTATCCAATATTTCCCTCCAATACTATACACAGGGCTTTGATTTCTCTCCCAGCCTAGATGGACCCTGTGAGTTCCTATCAACATTCATACTTCCGGTTTTGAAACCCAGAATGATATTGCTTTCATAGCTTCATTTTTTTTCTACCACACTATACAAAGCTTTGTACAATGATACCTTAGTATGATAAACAGACCAATCTGTTTATATGTTGTAGGAGAGACAATCAAGTAACTTCGACATCTGCCACCCAGCTAAACATATGATTCATGGCTAAGATTAATTCTGTACATCCAAATATATGGCTTAAAATTGTAAATAGAGAAAGCATCAGAGAGCCATGCACAAAACGTTAAGTAGAAGTATTTTAGATCAACAAATCAATCTGGCCTACACAGATAATAAGAGATAGTTAAGTTATATTAAAGGGGTTTAATCCTGTTTATTTAAGGACCATAAAGGAATAAATATAAAAATTGTGCACGCTTTAGAAATGATTCCTCAGAAAGACTTTGGAATTAGCACTTCTCTTGTATTAAAAAGCATGGGAGAGACATTTTCTGTGAAAAACAGAAAAAAGTGGGAGGACATTATAACTCCTAATGCTTTAAAAGTTACATTAACTTTTATGAGGGAATTTATTGAACACAATAACACCTGAAAAAATTGGGCTACTCTAATAAAAACAGGAATGTGCCATGCTTATGTGAATTTTGAAACAATTCTGAAACATTTTCAAAGCATGCACTAGCCAACATAGTAGCCCTGCTATTCAAAGTCCCATAAAAACCCCTCACACTTCAAATAATGGAAGCTCTCATTGATCTTAAGAAGAGATTTCTCACTGTTTGTCCCACATTATGAGCAGAATTAACTGGATAAGTGGGTCAATTTTCAGCTGGAGAGTGAGCAGACAAATGCCTCCCACTTGTTACTTATGCGATTCTTGACTTGTGCATCTCACTGACAAAACCAAGATGCATTGTGCCCTATGTCATGGCTCAGCAAAACCTTGTGACCTCTGATTTGACATGTCTCATCTACCCTGTTTCTCCAACAATACGGCCTCCCCCAATAGGAAGTCCCAGGAAGCCCCTCCCCCCAAATTAAGGCCTATATTAAAACATGGGAAATGGGGGGTGAATGGTGGGGCTTGCCGTTAGGAAGTACTTTTGTTGCACACCCGGATATGGTGCTGCCTGCATTGACCCTGATACGAAGTGCCCCACCAACGCCGAGGTCAACATCCAAGCCGTCGCCGCCCGCCCGCCTGAAGATGCAAGGGGGGGGGGGAATTAAGTCACCCCCGAAAAGATGGCCTAGCCATTTTTTCGGGGCTCAAAAAAAAATAAGACCCGGCCTTATTATATGAGAAACACGGTACATGAAATGAAAAGGAAACTTCCTCAAGAAAATAAACATATGTATTTCAATGGAAAGCCTGCCTGGAAGTTTGGCGGTATCATTGTTTTCCCAGTGGGAATCTGCAGAACAATCTTTTCTCCTTCAAATAGCCAAAGATCCCACTTGGACTGATTGATCAGCAGAGCCCATGGCAGGAGTTCTATCAGCAGCGTTTTCACACATGGCTTCCACACCGACAGCTTCACACGCATGGGGCTATCCCACTGAGTGAGCTGTTCACTGCTGTTCCAAGGAACATATCAAAGGGGAGATAAAAGAAAATGGTTAATTCATTGGTAAGATTTGCAGTTTATCATCCTAGCCATTCATAAAGCTTTGGTTACACTGTAGCACTTCTGACACCAGGTATGATTCTGAAAGACAATCAAGGCAAACCTGTCCGTGATTTAGGTTCTCTGTTTTGAATGAAATAGACCTTTATTCAAGGATCAAAAAGCGACTGAGATTTTTAAGTAATCGAATTAAAAGTTTTTCCTGGGCAACACCTGGCAATGAGACTCTTGGCCAGTTTCTTATTCTTGAAATGGTGGTACATATATTTTCTGCATATATGTCATATTTTTTTAAAAAATATTAACCCTCATCCCTCTCTTGCCCCTATGTTGCCATGTGAAAAATTACCCTCTGTCCTGGAATGTAGTTTAGGTGGGAAGTTACAAAAGGAAAAGATTAGGGTCTCCCAGATAGGAGGGAAATGCCAAATAGATACTGAAATATGCATGGGTTCAAGTAAGTCTTCTTGATATTCCAGCTACTTATTTATAGGATTAATATAGATCCTTCATGAGCTGAGTACATTTATTCAGTATATATCCTCATTTACTTATTTTTTAAAAGAGAGATCTGGCTACAGTTACTCAACTCTCCTAATCATCTCTGAAAACTGTAGAGCTTAAAGAAATATGCAGGTAGGGCTGAGATTATCACCAGACATCCTTAGGTTGCTACTAGATGTCCTGCAATCTGCCAGTCCATGAGTGATACTCACCCTGTCCTACTTTTTAAATGTCTCACCACATCTATAACACACCCCGTGTGTGTATGTCAAAAAGGGATTGTGGCATCGCCATTCTCATGGCCCCTTTGTATCTCTGAATTATATTACAACACTGAGAAAAAGGAAGGACTTTGATTCTGAATGGCACAATTGACATTTTCCTTTTTTGACCTACCCAGGCATTTCTGATGATAAACTGTGTTGAACATTTTAAAAATGAATAAACATAAACAACATCTTAAACTAAACCAAATGCCCACATGACAAATATTAAGTTTACAAGCACCTTTATTTTTTATTACTACTGATGTGTAGAAGTTTTTATATATCCATTCATGATTTCTGGTTATTATTACTACAATGATAATTGATGAATTGGTACCAAAGTAACCTGTTCACTATTATTTGCTGAATTAGGACTCTGAAGCAAATCTGTTAGTAAAAATACTGCATTCTGTTTCTGGTCTGGTCTGCCCTTAGGTCTTAAGGCTACTGTACCTTTATTATAATTAAATTATGTTTTCAATATGCCTTTTTGGAACAATAGCAGTTACTTTGGTGAAGCAAGAGGGAGAGAATAGTCTGGATTGCCGATAGAAGAGACATTCCACCATTTTGGAAAGGGAGCTTTCTCAACTCTGTCCTGGATATGTTAGTGAGAGAAAATGGGACATTTGACATCCAAGGCACATTCACCCCTTTCTCTTCTTTAGGAAAGAAAACTAACTTGAAATATATACATTTCTTATTTGAAGATCACATGCCATTTGCAAAGATATTTCTGCCACTGCACGTAGAATAACCCCTAAGAGAAATAATCAAAAGGAATAATACCTGGCAAAATCCTTCTTTGTGTAAGGCCAGACAGATTGAGGCAAGCTGTTGTACCCATAAAAATCGTCAAGTATTTCATGTATGCCGTTTGTATTTGATTTGGTGGCTATCTGTTTAATAAGTGCTGTTGAGATAGGCACTGCACATTCTGAGGGATTATCTTCTTCCCTGCCATATGGATTAAAAAAAATACAAAAGGTGTGACATTCATTGCATGAATTTATTAAGAAAGCAACTGTCAAACCTTTGGCAGCTACCCGAGTTCAAAACGATTTTCCCAAGCATGAAAATGCCAAGGGTCCTTCTTAACAAATTTATTAAGATAAAAATAGTAGTGTCATTATTATAATCACTGAACTAGCACTTTATTCAATGTCTGCAAAAAATTACAGGACTTTGGTGAAAACATTGACATTTTGTGATCTGTGTAAAATTCTGGGCATTCTATATTAATTATTTTTATTTAATTTTAGAGTCTTGTGGATACCAGTTGAGGGCCTTGCAGGTATGGTACTGTCAACCTTTAATTTATGTTAGGGTCTGAAAAGTTTCCAATAACAATTTGGTGTTTCTTGTAAAGCAAGTGTTTGGGAACTACTGCTCCAAATTTCCATTTTTTATATGAAATTGAGAGAATGCTGTATGGAAACAAAAGCAACCTTTAAATCTAACATATTTAGGATTTTTTTTACCTGGCTTGGAAGGTTAAATGATGGATTAGATCTGGTTCTATATTTTGCAGAGATTTTTCTTGTCCTTTTCCAGGAATTATCTGTGTTTCACTCAGACCCAAGTTTCTTTTCTCTAAATGTATGATGATGGGATCTGGAAGATGGCTCCTTATGATAAAAAGAGGGCTGAAAACAATCTACAAAAGTAAAACAGCAGAGCAATATTGGATGCAGTGTTCCAGCTCAGTCTTCCAGTTATAACAAACTGTCAATAAATCTCTGTTTTAGGGTCAAACTGACTGCATTCAGAACAGGAAGAGTAAGATCAATTTGCACAAGGGGGAAAGTACTCACAATTCGTTGTTGGACTTGTGACTGGACCTCCAACGTCAAAACCATGCACCATACATAAATAATAGAACTATTTGATGATGGCACCTGCAGTGGAGGAAAATATATTCATAGGGGTTAATATAGCCTCATGGAAGTAAATAACCACAAACAAACAGACTGCAGAGCAGAAAGATCATTTTCAGCAGAGAAACAAATTATTATTTATAAAGAATGCTTGTTCAGAGTCCAACTAACATTAGAGAAATGGAAGAGGCCATTTAAGCCTTCAACTGCAAGCCTTTGTTGAGTTCAGGAATCTAAATGAAAGCATCTGTGGCTGATATCTCTTGAGCTTTGGCTCCAACACATCTAATAGAGGTGGACCTTTCTTCCCCCCCACCAGCCGCATTGACAACTCATATTTAATTTATAAACAATTATTATGTATAATCAATTATTGCTTAAATATCTTTTTTCTGCTACCAAGCCAAATATTTCCCATTCTATACCCAGGTATTTAATTTCTGTTAACCCTAACCCAAACCAAATAAACTTATATTGGTTTCTCTTACAATTGTTTATTTTTGTCAGGTCATTTGTCTAGCTTAAAAATCTTTTAGGATATATATCATATTTTTTCAAAAAAATCTTCATTCTTTTATCCAAGTCAGTAATAAAAATGTTGAATTGGATTTGAATCTTGTGGTATATCATGCTGTACCTCATTCCTACTGGATAATGAATTGCTGGTGATCTTTCTGGAGCAAAATACTTAAGCTGTTTACGTAGCACTTAATTGTCCTGCCATTCACATACATCTTGCTAATTTGCTAATAAAAATGTGGGGTATTTTTACGAATACATAATCATAATATATGATGTTTATATATTACCACAATATATTAAGAAGTTATCTTATCAAAAAAGATATGATAATCTTTTGAAGATTCGTTCTTGATAGGCCATGCTCTACATTGTTTCAAATTCCTTAAAGATTTATTATCTGTTGTATAATCTTTCCAGGTATAAATGTTACCGATGGATTAGTTTATAATTCTTTGGATTTTTTTTCCCACCCTTTTTGATAATAGGGATAGTACTTGATCATTTTTAATGCAAGACTAGCATAATTCTTCCAATCATGTGGCATTTCAATGGTTCTTCAGGATTTCTCAAAGACAATATATGAAAAAATTGCCAAATACAATCCCTTCAGTATTATAGGATGGAATTCATCAAGCTCTGCAGATTTAAACTAACTGAAAGTAGGATGTTCCTTGACAAAATTTCTGTCAATCTCAAGTTTCAGTCTAGTGCCTTTAATTCACAATTGTCTCAGTTAACACAACCACTAGTTGGAGAAGACTAAGCAACAAGACGAGTTAATTTGCTCTAACTTTCCTCAGTTGCCTATTAGTATTTTATTTTGTGCACTGAGAAAAAATGTCTTTATTTTCAACATAATGAAGTTTTGATTAGCTTTCATGAGGCTGTCTCTATTTTTGTTCAGAGTGGAAATGGCACCACGTACACTATTCACAAGTGAATAGGATTTAAAAAAAAACATATATAGGAATTAACTCAATTGAACTGGGATATTTATAGGTTGTGGGGAGAAAGAAGGAAACATTAAGCAATTTGATTCTCAATTGGACTCTTTCTTCCTCCGTTCCCCCCACCCCATATTCGTTTCCATACCTGGATGACTGTGCTATATTCAGTCAGCTTTGACTCAAGTGATACATCTCTTGACCAATCTTCATCCCCTTTAGCTTTTACTCTCAATTCTGTCAACTCATTATTTTCTAGAACGTATGATGGTAGTTTCTGCTTGGGTTCAAGGCAATCAAAGTGTTCTTTCACAACAGCCTGTCCATCATGCCCAATATAATGTTGAACAACTTTCAATTCAATGCTTTCAGATAGGTAACTACATATAATTTGTCTTCCAGAAATAATTATCTAGATTAAAAACATAGAAGAGTGTTACATATGAATCAGTTCACAGACTGAAAGCTAAAATGCACCCTGCACATACATTTACATTACAGCAGAGTTCCCCAACCTTTCTGGCTTTGCAGACTGATGGTGTGTGTGTGTGTGAGGGAATGCTTCCTTGCAAGCGAAGGGCAAGTGTGTGTAGTTCCATTTGTGCAAGTGGCAGGCATAGATGCCCATCACTTGCACAAACGAAGTTGCTTGCGCATGCGCCACATCCACGGTCCAGTTCTGAACGGTTGGAGACCCATGCATTATAGAAAGATGCTTGTAGAAGACAAGAATGCTCAGATGTGACTATCTTGGCCAGGAAAACCAATGTTTATTACACTGTACTGAAATCAGGCCTTTTATCCACTTGTTCTGAATTTTTGAAATTTTCTTTTCCATGTTGAGTTTTGAGAAATACATAACACATTCTTAAATAAGTTTCCCATGTTATCCGAACTGGGATACTCTGTTTTAAGTATTGACTTTAAAATCAGGGTTGGTGAATATAGTTATCAGTGTAAAATTAAAAAAGCACAGGCTTGTTTTTAATAGTTCAAGACTGAAAAGAAAAATCATGTAAAACTAAAACCAGCTTCTCTCCAGGCTGGTTCATGTCTTGATATCATGCCTTGATGTCATCTTGTCTAGAATACTGCAATATGCTCAGAAATGTGCTGCCCATAAAGACAACCAATAGATTTTAATCAATGCAAGTTCCTACCTGTGATCATATCATGCAATGAAATTCCTACATCGGTTGGCACCTGCTTCCAGGTCTGAATGGAAGCTGTTATCCTTAATATTTGAAACCATAAATTGCCTAGGCTATTACTATCAGAGAGGCCACTTACATGTTACGAATTGTCATTTGTTTTATATGCTCAGCAGGCATAGAGTCTGCAAGCACTCATGTGTTGTTGCTGTGTTTTGCTCAAAAGGAGGCTGGTGTTTTCCCTTCCCCACACAATTTTACTCATGACTGTGTTGTGTTGTGTTGCGTTGCGTTGCATTGCATTGCATTGCATAGCATTGCATTGTATTGCATAGCATTGTATTGTATTGTATTGTACTGTATATTGGGTTCTTAATCAGTTTATTTTCAGTTGTACTATTTCCTTGCATGGTTGCCTGCATTACTGTGAAATTATGATCAACGTAAAAAATCACTTTAGATACGAGTAACTAAAGGTAGAGGGAGGGCAGAATGTCCAGGATTTTCCAAGAGGGAGTATTATGAGGGCACCACAAGTAGTTCTTGACTTACAATGGTTTGTTTAGTGAACGTTCGAAGTTACAATGACATTAAATTTTTTTGACTCATGGCCATTTTTCACACTTACAACCACTGCAGCATCCCCATAGTAACTTGGCAACTGATTTATATTTATGATGGTTGCATTGCCCCGGGGTCATGTGATCACCTTCTGTGACCCAGATTCCAGATTCACTTAACAACTATGTCACTAACTTAACAACTGCAGTGATTCACTTAACAACTGTGACAAGAAAGGTTGTAAAATCAGGCAAAACTCCCTTTAGCAAGTGTTTCAGCAACAGAACTGTTTGGCTCAATTATGGTTGTAAGTCGAGAACTAACAATAGTCCTAATGTATAAAACTGAACCTGCCACAACTGGTAGGTTTCCTATTGTTTCCTATGATTCTTGTTTTCAGAATTAATGCCCCTATTAGACCATCCACAGAAAGAGGAGAAAGGGTAGCAAGAGAGAAAAATGCTTCATGATTACGTCTGAACTGAAAGCATGAAAGTATCTGTTGCTATTATGCTATTACTAAGCATAATTATGGCTAAAGAGCATCCCTAGATGATATGATGGGGAAAAAATCCATGCAGAAATGCTCATGTATTGCATGCAAACTTTCTTTTTTTACTTACTTGTTTTTGTATTCCACTGAGCTGCTGAATCTTGATAATAAGCGAAGCTGTCCTTCCCTTATACTGAATAGTTCTGATAAATGTTCCTGAATTATCTACACTAAATGGCTCAGACCACCGCCAGTTTCCCCAACCTTCAATACAAATATGTAGCAGCTGAAAAGAATAAAAAACAAACAAAGCAGAAATAAACAATAAACATGTTAACTGATGATCTATAATAACCAGTTAACTTTATGGCAAGAAACAAGTTTTGTTGTTGAAAAGGTTCTCATTATGAGAACTGAAAATGTCTATTACCTTTCATTGGAAAAATAAACAAGCTGCATGACCCATGTAATCTAGCATTCGAGGACATCATAAGTCTTGATAATCATGTGTTTTATATTCCAGAAAGCAAATAAACTTCCAGTTTTGAAAAGAGAATTTCTAAGCACGTTAGCCTATTTTATCAGAGGCTAACTTTTACATGAGGGAAACAGCCTGCCATAAAGTTATTTATGATGATACCCTTTCCTCTAGCCCAAAGAAGGTTACCAAGTTGATGTGTTGTGAATACCAAAAACAAAAATAAAACCAAGGCCCCAGAAGGAGATAACAACCCCTCTACTTACAGACTGAGGACAATGAATCAAGGCTAATGGAACTCACATTTTGAAATTATGCTTTCCATCCAGTGAAGGATGACACTGACCTTTAAAAAGGAGGCACACTAGCAAATGTCTAAATGTTGCAGTCCAGTAACTTGCTGGCAATTTTTGGTCCGTTCAGCACAAAACTGAATATAAAATAAACACGTCCAGTACAGTGGGTGGCTTTTGAATGACAAGCGCTAGACCTTGATTACTAACATAAATATACAAGATAGTAAGTACCTTGAAGAAAAAAAATCATTCTCTGAAACAACTTTGATATTTAAATCTTAGAACCAAATAGAGAAATAGAATTGCTGTAGCTGAAATCAAAATGACATATAAACGAAATACAAGGAATAAGAATTTGGAGAGAGAAAGGTAGCTAGAAAAACAAAATGGAGTATGGTCTATAAACACTAATCTCATTTATGGTGCAACGCTAAAAAATAAAATGTTCTGAACTAAGATACATTGTTATTTCAGGCATTGAACTAAAATAATTGGAGCCCCTTAAGTGTAGGGCATGTTGACCAGCTGACCAGTTTCTGACATCTTGTCACTTTCACTACAGTATCCTTAATGTAGCTTTGTGGTTTATTTTTGTGCTGAGCACCTCCAAGAGTGGATTGCAATTGGATGGTGTCTAAGTAAAACACAATGCAATGCAATGCAATGCAATACAGTGCAGAATATATATATAGCCTGAATGTAGACTATTTGTGTCAGAGAATCCTTCCCACCTTGAATAAACAATTACCTCATTAATAAGCATTGCCAATTAATCTGCTGTCAGTTTTCAATTTTCAGTTTTCAACAAAAAGTTGCTATCATTTCCAACTTTATGTCACAAAAATTATTTGCATCTGGCTTTCCATGAAAGTTGCAGTTGGCTGACACTGTGGCTCTGCATTGGAAAAATTATTCAATTATCTTTATATTTAAGAGCCTTGGTGGTGCAGTAATTAGAATGCAGTATTGCAAGCTACTTCTGCTGCCTGCTCGCTGCCTGCAATTTGGCAGTTCAAATCTCACCAGGCTCAAGGTTGACCCATCCTTCAATCCTTCCGAGGTCGGTAAAATGAGGACCCAGATTGTTGGGCAATATGCTGACTCTGTAAACCACTTAGAGAGGGTCTGTAAAGCACTGTGAAGCACTATATAAGTCTAAGTGCTATTGCTATATTTACATTCCAATTTGGGGCATTGGGTTATGCTACAATTTCTTGGCCGCATGTGCTCATCATGTTAAATGATAATTTATGTGGCATGTCAGCTGCAAACAAGTAAAACAGCTCTGAGGCTTAGGTCAAGAAGTTTCTTCAGCTACATGTCAGATATTCTGAGATTAAATTGAATTCCTGGAAGCACTGTTTACATGCTCCCTCTTCCCTTTTTACTGCAGTTATACAGAGGTCTTGGATAATGTACAAATTCATTTCATGCTTTTAGAACATGATTAGGCCTCAAATTAATCCTGTACAATTAAGTTGCTGCTTCTGGATATGCTTCAGTTTCTTCCATCCTCTTAGTATATGAATGTGTGGAATTTAGCCAGCCTCTTCCTGATGTCATTTGTAACATTTCAAAGGTTTTGTATTCATGTGTAATATTTCATATAGGGACTACTTGTAGGACTGGGTTTGGCTAAATTCTTTTAAAAAATGCTGGTATCAGTTTTCCTATTTTCTTCCCTACACTATTATTATTTAAGTTTTAGTGTTTAAAAATAATGCTAAAACTACTTAGTAGTAAACTATTAAGCTATATGGTACATATAGTATATAACACGGCAATACCAGGATTTTTAATCATAATCTGAATAGACCACAGGGATCAAATCTACACATAAGACAAGATAAATGAGCAAAATTAATAAATTATGGTATAGTGTTGGTCATCAACATGATTGTTTTGTTTGACAGCATGAAGAATTCTGAAGTGGCACAGTCCTTTACAATGCTTAAATCTATGACAGAGTCAGATGAAACTAATGGAGTTTGGTAAGATGTCATCCATTAATTGTAAAAGTTAAAAGAGGCCCAGATGTTAGTGAAAAAGTAGATGGTTTGAAATTAGGAAAGTTCAAGAAATTAATGAAAAAGGAATTTACTTTGAAAATGAATTTATCAGAGGACATTGGAAAAAAATAATTTGATTAAAAAAAGGCAGAAGGACAGCTCTAGATACACCTAGCAGAATGATAGAAGGAACAGATAAAGAAGAAGAAATTCAGATTAGTGTATCTTTACAAATACTCTGCTCAATATTGTTGTGAATCTCAACTTTAACAGTCGCGAATTTCTTTCTTGCATTAATTCTTTTAACATAAACTGGAAGAGGTAACCCAATTACATCACATTTTAATAATCTGGAAAAACTGTATAACTCCTGTGTTTTCTCTTTAAAAGGGATTTGTCTGTTTAGCTACAAAGTCTCAGATGAGAAGTCCAAATTTCCAAACATTTGGATTCTATAGTACTTTGGTCCTTTGTAACTTTAACAAAGAAGAGTGGGATACTTAATGTAGCTAATTTCCAGAACAGCTTAAATGGATGTCAGGCTGCTACATGAAAAAATAACCTTTTTAGATTGGATCACTAACTGTTATGCTAGTGTAATGTCAAGAAGTCCTTGTTTTTGCAGTGCAGGTAAAAAAAAAACCGTGGAAATATTTACAATCAACTTGCCAAATTGGGCAACATGTCACAAACGAATTCCACTTGTACTTCATTTTTGGCCTCTGTTATAGAATGAACTACAGTTTACCCCTATTAATTTAATTTGAATGATCTTTGAGGTTTCTAAACTACAAAATTGTTTATGGACTGCTATTAGTAATCAAGTATAGCATTAATGAAAGCTAATTTTGCAATATAGAAAGCATGTGACTAAGGAACAGGAAGCAATTTGAAATGTTTCATAAAAGGAGGCAAATTAATAGGACCAAATTAGGAATTCAGGCCATAAGTTACCGTTAAACTAGAAATTACATTAGGGTTAGGGTAAAATAAAGCATGAGAAGAAAAAGACAATCAAGATTTCACAGGAAAAAAAAATTAATAGGAAATATATAAAGCTAGTAATAATTTAAACAATACTGTATTTTTAAAAAAGAGAACCTTGATAAAAGTAACCAATTCAGTAATACTTAAAAGTTTGTGAACCCATTTACATTTGGATTATCCTCCCACAAAAATGAACAAGTATAATGTTTTTAATTCATTTATTTAATTGGAGTCCATTTATCTAGTTCTAAGACTTGTGTGGGGAACGAACACATCACGTTTTAAGTCATATTAAACAGAAATATTGCAAATTTAAAAACGTTCACAAAATTTAAAGTAATATAAATTGCTATAAAACTGGCAGGACAAAGGGTTCAGGATAGTACCTCTTCCAATAAAACAGAGGCCAACCTAAGAGAATTTCCATAGAAGTCCATACCCCAGAGTTACTGAGTATATCACATTATTCATACTCTGCTTATTGAATCACCCATCTCCTCCCACTTGTGACTGTATGACTGTAACTTAGTTGTTTGTATCCTTACGATTTATATTGACTGTTTCCAAGTATGATTTGATTGCTTATTTGTACCAGAGGTGGTATTCAGCAGGTTCTGACCAGTTTTGGAGAACCAGTAGCGGAAATTTTGAGTAGTTTGGAGAACAGGCAAATACCACCACTGACTGGAGATTTTACAGTATCCTTCCCTTGCTACGCCCACGAAGCCACACCCACAGAACCGGTAGTAAAAAAATTTGAATCCCACCACTGATTTGTACCCTATGACTATCATTAAGTGTTGTACCTTATCATACTTGATGAATGTATCTTTTTATGTACACTGAGAGCATATGCACCAAGGCACATTCCTTGTGTGTCTAATCACACTTGGGCAATAAAGAATTCATTCATTCATTGAAGGCTCCAGATGTGTAGGATTTCAAACCCAGAATTCCCAGCCAATATGAGGGATAAATCCAGTGATGTGGAATTGTGGGTGGTGTAGTTGGTGTGCAATGTATTTGGAGGCTATCAGGATAGAAAAACTTGGCATAGTACATTTTTTCCCTTCCAAACAAGTGGCATGCTTGCATGCTCTCCAAGAGCCATAGTGGCACAGTGCTTAGAATACAATATTGCTGGCTAACTCTGCCCACAGCCAACAATTTGATTCTGACTGGCTCAAGGTTGTCTCAGCCTTCTGAGGTCAGTAAAATGGAGACCCAGATTGTTGGGAGCAATCTGGACAGCTCAGAGAATACTGTAAAGCACTATGGAGTGGCATATAAGTCTAAGGGCTGTTGCTATTGCTCTTAACAACATTACAATTTCCAGGGGCAAGAAGACAGTGTACATTATAGTTTTATGCACCAGATCCTAAGTATGAAGCAGAGCAGAATCGTGCACAGGTAATTCTCAACTTACGACTGCAATGGAGCTTGCCCATTACAGTTGTAATTTGTGATAATAGTAAAACAGATCATCACACGACCTGCCCATTTTTATGACCTTTTGTTTGCAGTGGCTGTTAAGTGAACCCATTGTTCATTTAACAGTGCAGGAAATCAGGAACCAGAGTTATTCATCGAAGTACAAGTTTATTCCATGATATCTCTAAACAAGAATCTGAACTACTAATGATTAAGATAAATTGGTGGTAGATAAGAGTTCAAGGAAATCAAGCTAGGCTGGACTTAGATCTCTTCTGAGCATGAAAGGACTCCAAACTGATGATTCACTTGACCCCTTACTTGGGCTTAGCCTGGTCATCTTCTACAGTCCTTTTTCCAAATACCAGAAGCAAACATTTTCTGGCAAAAACATTGTAAATCAAGGTCACAAGTCCATGGGGACTATAAACAGTTATTATTGTGGGACGGTTGCTAAGTACCCAAAATGTGATGGTGTGACCACCGGGGGGGGGGCGCATTGGAACTGGGTTGAAGGGTCTGTCATAACTTTAAATGGTCACTAAGCAACCAATCATAAGTCAAGGACTACCTGGACTCATGAAACATCTTGAATATAAAGGACATCAGAACATGTGAAGGTCTCACATCATGAAAGAAGCGCGGTAGATATATTATCTGCTGGAGGAGTACAGTTTGAATAAAACACAGTGAGATGTTTAGAAGATAAGCATAAAAAGAATAAAGGGAAAACAGTAATTCTGAGAATTATCTTTTTTTTATCCATATGTACTCAATAAGATGTGCAGCTGTTTTCCAAAATATGGAAATCTAAAATTCTATCTTCTATTTATTGCTGTTTTTAAGTAGCTATTAAATAAAGGGTTTACATCCAAATCCCATAATTTGATTCTTTTACCAAATTTACATCTGAAACAAATATGTCTTGAGGTTTTAGCTGTATACCATTGAGGCAAAACCAAAGGAATTTTAAGCCTCTTTTTATTTATTTTATTATGTACTTTAAATGGGCAATTACAATACTTCTTCTCAACTATAATCAGCAAAATAACAATTGTCTCTAAATCATGCAAATGTTAATGATATCCAACTCTTTGAAAACTATTCATTTTCATTAAAAGAACTGCTTTGCCATACTTTTAATAAACATTTTTGTAAAGGTTAAATATTTTATGGCAATCACTGCTGCTTAGTGCCTCTGTAACAAGAAACATGAGACACAGGTTTTCCTTCCCAATAAGCTAGTGTGGTATTTGAGACCTGATCCTAACTCATTTTATTCCCAAATGAGAGTTGAACAAGTCAAATATGAACTAATGCCTAGAGGAACTTTTCTGACTCCAAAATATGGATTATTTCATATTTTACATTTATCTTAAAATCTGCTCCCAGAGTTCTTAAAATTCACTAACTTGGCAAGATGAGAATTATCATGAGGAATGAAATAGCTTCAAAATGATGAAGTCATCTCACATTCCGTTAAACTGACACTTGCATGGTTTGTCCACAGTTGGGCACTATTCTAACCTCCAGATAATAAGTTCCTCAAGAAGTCCAGCAGCAAAAGAGTTTGGAACATGCTACAATATAATATGCCCATGCTGAAGTCCTAATGAATTGGTATTAATCCTGCATTCCTACAAGCGAATGCCTTTGAAAGATTAAGACAGATTAACAATTAAAACAAGAACTTTGCTTTTCTGGTCCCCCAGGTAACAAGCTATTTGACATGTTTTACAAACTACCTTTCCAAAAGAGCCGCACAAATTACATGACGCAGGTGTAGCTTTAGAAGAAAAGAGAGGACTGTATTGAACCAAATTCCTATGTTTCCCAATGGATCACTCCCACTTCTCAATTTTGGTGTCAGGGATGAAGTAATAAAATATCAACAGAATGATAATAACATGGAATATTACAAAGCTCATTAACTTAATAATTACCAGAATCTTGGGTTTCAGACAGCCAAGCATTGTAGTGCTATTAATGATAGAGAATGCTTCACTGCTGTTTTGCTTTTTTCCCCTTCTGGCCTCAACCAAATGTGCATTACGAAGGAGTCCATGGGAGCGTCCCAAGTAAGAAATGCTCCCCAGAAAGAAGTTATGTAAGGGGCTCTCATAATTCCCAGCTGGATCCCTCCCCCTCTGTCCTTGTTCACGTTGTCTAGAAGATAACTGCAGGAAGAGGAAAATCCATTCCAAAGTTATGAATGCCCTCTGGAGAATAGTACTTTCTCCCCTGCAATTATGTTATTTGTTTAGCAAGAAACTTCAACAAATTGTCTTGTTTAAAGTACTGTAAAATACCCTCTGTTCTTTTTTTATTTTACCTCTGAAATCGTCTATTGTTTCATTTAAGATTACTAACTTGTGCAATTAACTGTTCATATTGAGAAATGGGCATCTCATAGTCACACATATATTAAAAGCAAGACAACTCTAAACTAATATGTAGTAATCTCTGATGTTTCCAAACGAGGATACAGTGCCCAATCAGGGTTGTTTGTATTTCATTGCTTGTGGAAGACTTCAACTGTCCTTCTTGTTTTTAACAAGCCAAATAACATTCTGCAGTTAGCTAGGCAGTCTTACTTCCTGAAGTTCTATATGTTGGCAGAAAGACAAGTGGGAAAAGTATGGTTTTCACTGCGTTGAGATAAAAAGATTAAAAAGTCCTGATCATGATTGGCTTGGTTTTACTGCAGTTTAAAAAGAGACAGAAACAACTATTTAAAAATGCTATTTCAAAGGGAAAGATTAATGTGAAAACGCTACTTCCACATAAGAAAAAAGCATAGAGAAAAATAGAGATTTATCAGTTATACTGGTCATAACTTGCCGATCATTCCCCCCACCTTAAATTGCTTTCTGCAGTGCATAATCTATAGCAGAGTAAATTTTAAAGCTGTTCTTTTGCTTTTAAAAAAAATAATGTGTGAACTCAGTGTGGTTATTCCACAGTAAATATATACTAAGTCCAGGTTTCTGCAATTGACCTTAGCTGCTCAATTAACCTCCACTCAATTTACAGATCATAAAGATTATTTTCTCAATGATATGCTACATATCTTCTTGCTAAGGAAGACCTCTTCCTACTAAGGAAGAGGAAAAAATTAGAGGAAATAGTTCTCCCCAAATTATTGTATTTTCTCACTATTTTCCCCCCCAAGTATAACATATGGCATTGCCAAGTCTTCTTTCAAGAGTGCCCAGCCCCGATTATTCTGGAATATCAGCATGATCAGCAGCGGTCAAGCAATATATGTCCTTCCATTTTTTTTAGAATCTCTTTTTATTATCATTAGAACATCTTCTCATTCTAAAATCTAAGAAGCTTTTATGAAGGAACTAATCATGAAAAAGATGAGGGTTATTTGCTCTGTTGAACATGAGGTTCTTCACTGCAGTTCTGTGCATATATGCGCTATGCCTGTACCCCAACTCTATGAAAGCATATGCAGTTTAAGCATATATACGTAGAGAGGAAAATTTCTCATCACAATTAGATGTTGATGAATATGGATATCTATGAAATCCCTAAGAGTGGTAAAGATTGAGATTTCAATGTCGGCATGCTTGAGTATGCAACCAGCGGTTATCATCAAGGATATCCTTCTCCAAGATCCCCATTTCTGGTTCACTGCTCAGCTTTGGGACTGTCATTTTCAAATTGTCTTATTGTATTGTACTGTCAATTGTATTGTCTTATGCCAACAGAAGGTTTGTGCTCACATTGTTAGGATTAACATCCCAAAAGTTGAAGACGTTTGCTTTCTCTCAAGCCCAATGAATTATTTATGTGCTCACATACAGAAGCCTGAAGTTCTTTTTTTAAAAAAATAAATACAATAAAATTGGACTGTGTAGGAGCACAGAGCAGTGTTTCTCAATCTTGGCAACGTTAAAATGTGTTTAACTCACAGAATGCTGGCTGGGGAATTCTGGGAGTTGAAGTCCACACATCTTCAAGTTGCCAAAATTGAGAAACAATTGCTGTACAGCTCCAAACCCGAATGAAATATAAACATTTCTGGGTTTGCTCATCCTTTTTGTTTATCTCTTCTGTCTTGTAGTTTAAGCATGGACCTTTGGCTGAAACATGGAAAACTACGGATAGGAGAATACATGAATTCGCCTCCTTTCCAAAAACTTAAATTGAATTATTTCAACACTTTCCATTTTTAACAACTGTTACAACTATTGCACTTGTATGGCATACATACCTGTGGGGACTTGTGAGAGCGCCAGCTATACTGGTGACTATGAAGACTCTCCAGCAGAACATTTTCATCTGTGTCTACCTGGCCAAACCGCAGTGTCTCCTGTGTGTCATTACAGATTACAAAGTGGCTAAAGACTAGCTGTTCTGCCTCAGGGCATTGATTCTGAAAGAAAAAGAATAACAAACCAAACAAGCTTCAGATTAATTCCAGGATGTTTGGCAACTATCTGCCCAATGGTGAAAATTTTTGTGTCTTCGCTAGCATAAGCTTTCCTACAAAGCATTCTTTCTTCATAACAAAAATACTGGAATCATTAATGATCCCCGAAATCTATACCCATTTATATACCTTAAATTGCTAACACAAACAACAAAACAAAGGAACTGCAATTTTAAAAATATCTGATATATGTTATAGATGTGTGAACAAATGTTATCTACATTCTATAGTTATACTAAAACTGCCAATATTAGTGAAGACCCTATTAGGGTTTTTAATATTTTAGGAAAAATACATCTTAGGTAAAGTTTTAAACTAATCAACTTTTCTGAACTGGTTTTAAACATTAGAGTAGTGTCCATTCAGTTTTCAGAATAATCAAGCAATTCAGATGTATTTTGTACACATTGGAAATAAAAGGATTTAATAACTTTTGAATGATAATAAAATAGTTACCATTCTCAAACTTATATAAGGACGAGTGGGTGGGTAGGTGGGTGGGTGGGAAATCGCTATTTTTCTTTTAAAGTAGCTCAGCAACAAGTGTAGTATTTCATTTCATGAACAATTATCAAAGAATGAAGTCTTCCTTTATGCTTGAGGACAAATATATGTTCAATTACTTAGAAATGCTTCTGTATCTTGGAACATCTTTTTCAAAATGCATACAGAACAAGGCATGTAAGTGAAAAATAAACAATGTACTGCAGACCATGAGGATAATGTATTAATGCATATCATAAATTTCTGACATTCAAATTAGAGAAAAATTGTTTATTGTGTGTCTTCAATCAATTGTATTTGGCCTTGCTTCTACTTTTAAAAGATTAGACTAGAACAACAGATATATTAGACATCTTTCCATACACTATGATCAATTTCCTTATTTGACAGTGCATAAATTATCAATGTCTCAAGAGTTTATTAATCCCTATAATACACTGTGTTACAAAAATGGTTTAAATGCAGAAAAGTAAGTGGCAATCTTACAATGAAATCTTCAAGGCATTCTTCCTTTACATTTTGACCTTTACATTTTTTCAGTCTATCAATTTGAAGCTGATTGCTAAGTCTCAGTATCCTTCATTCAATAAGTAATGTTGCTGTCCACTTCTTCTACTGGTGCCTACAGGACCACAACTGATTTCCTATTTTCAGTTCCATTTTCCTTATTATATTTCCATTATCTTTGGTTACATTGTCATGATGATTGTCAGTTTCACAGCTGGAATTATTTTCTGGGTGATTTTTTTTACTTCTTCAGTAGAATCTTCTGCCACACCAGTGGGTAAATTCTTCCCTTGTTGTTTAATTACTGACTGTTCTGATATAAAAGCGAGGAAGATATCCAGATTTCTCAACCCTTTCTTGGCCATCAGATTTCTAAAGAATGCACTTTAGAAAATGTAGTTGTCAACACTTCATTTAGACCAACACAAAAAACTTCTTTCTCAGGTCTTAGGTGCACAAAGTATGTAACCCATTACTTTTGAAAGTTATGCAAAATCACCCATGATAATGTATGTGCCTGTTCCTTGCAGAACTTAATTTCTATGGTGACCACCTGCTTTAATGTGTATGCTTCATTTTACTGAATCTGATTTAAAAATACTGCATTCTTATATTCACCTACCATCTCTTCTTGGCAGGATTGAATTGCTGCATCCTTTCCACAGAGGCCATTTATATAATCCCTGCTTATTTCCTCTCCCCTTTTAAACGTATATGTACTCTCAACTCCATCCAACAACATAGAAGTTAGAAAGGGGGTTCAAAATAATGGGACAGAGGCAACAAGGTCAAGAGGATTTGATATTACAGACTTAATGTTATATAGTTATAATGTTATTAATTATGAATACTATAATTTAATTAAAATGTTTAATAACAATTGAAGAAAACAATACTGTCATTTCTGGTGCTACAAAAGAACATATTTTGTTTTGACATTCTTCAATGATACATCTCTGATTACCATTAGTCACAGACATGGATTTACTTATTACCAGTTTATAAAGAGGCTTTCCTTGAAGAAAGATTTTTTTTAATCTGAAGAATAGTGTGTTGGACTCTATAATATCTAATATTATCCATGCTACATAAATCTGTAGAGTGAAATATTTTATTGGGCCAACATTTTGTTGGCAAAATAATCCAGACTTTAAATCTTTACTATAAATGATGGTAACCCTTAAACGAATATATCTTATTGTATTCAAATATAAGGAAAAACCTATCACACCTATACATAAGCATTTAGAATTTCTGGATCATTATGCCCCTTATGTTTCAGAACATTTTTTCCACTTAAATTATGAAATCCTATAGAAACTCAGAAAGGTATTCCTAAATTGAACAAAATTTGCTCCCAACTAAATTTTCAATGCTCTGTAAATTTATCATCTTGGAATTTGAACAGATGACCTGGGATCATAAAAGCACACAACTTGGTGATGCCTGTAATGCCCACTTCTATTGTTAAAGCTTCCTTCATTATTTAAGAATAAAATTAGTTCACCTTTTGGGAAAAACAAATTCCGACAGAGGCTTCCATATAACTTGAACTCCTGACTTAAAGGTGTAAGGCCAAATTACTTTACGCTTTGTATGTCAGCTCTTATCAGCAATGTGCACAAAATTACTTGTTTCTGATACTTCAGTTAGAAAATGTGAGGAATTCAATTAATGGTGGTGCTCCTCATTTGATCTGGCAGAATTAACCATATTAATTGTGAACACTGAACATCACAGAATAGTTACTAGTGGGAAGTTAATTTTCAGTATGTGGTAGAAGAGAACCCACTGAAGAAACATGTTGTTACCAATTACCATTAATATGTAGTTCAGAGCCCACCTCAATAACTAATGCACCCTAATGTAAAAATAGGACAAGTTTTTAATCAAGGACACTCTCAGTTAGAGACTCACCCACCACATCAGAAGATGGTGGCAAAAACGCCCGAGATCAGAGGAAACAAGGAAATTGCAACAACAATTACAGAGGCATATCCTCTGTGGGTCATTTGAACATTGCCACCCCTGCATATAAATCAGGTCTAACTATTCATAGAATGTACCTGACTGGTACATCTTACAAGACAACATATGGCTCTATTTATACAATCCTGTTGTTTCCAACTCAGGGTATTTCTTTAAAGGCTCCCTATAGTTTAAGTCGGTCAATCATTTTCTGATGTGGTCTTACACATTTAAATATTTATACAAAGCACTTTATTTGTACATATGTGATACTAGAGAGATTTTTTTTCACTGCACAAAGCAACGAAGGCCATTTTGCAGTAGTTACTACTCCACCAGCCCATGCAAACAGGCCTCCTTCAAAATTGTTTGCTTGTTTCACATTGCTCAAAATATGACAAAAACCAGAAATTGGAGCTACAAAGACTCTTTTTTTCACAATGATATTTGAACCAGATGTAAAGATTTAAATCACACTAGCTCTTATTTTATGAATGTCCTTTTACAATAAGAAAACCCTGGAATGCCTTGAAAAAAGAAACTCTGATGTGAAACAGATGTTTTATCTTTTTTAGCTTTGCAATTGTAGTTTTGTGATGGGTAATTAATGTAGAAAACTTTGTATAGGTAAGGAGATTGGCAAAGAGAAATCCTGGGATGAGATTATTTGGATTATTGCAGAAAATATTATTTGGATATAATTTTATTAATTTGGTCCATCAGTTTTGTATGTAAAGAACATCATACAGTTGTAGCAAAAACCTTCATTAGAGTAACAGGCAAGATATGTGTCAGATATTAAATATAATAAGATTCCTTTTTTTTCATTCAACAGGATAAACAAGAAATTAAGGAAAAGTCTAACTTTAAACCATGATATCATTTGCAGGGACAGGGTGAAACATTCTGTGTTCCCTGGTTATGCCTTCTATCTGAACTAAGAACGTATGAATAGTTTTCTATGTTATATATAGATTGGTCCTTAGTAGGTTGTTAGTGCGTATTTGGTTATTATTACATGAGAAATATTGATATTACAATTATTCCACAAATTATATTCCAATCTCATTTACACAAGCTTAAATCCATCCAAACTGGTCCATGTTTTCAATGGTACAATAGTAAGAACTTTAGTGTAAAATACTCTTTCCTGCCATACTCTTTCCTGTTTAATTTATTATTGCCAAAATGGATAATAAAACTAACAGGATATACTTGCTGTAGCTTCTGCCAAGTATTCCTCAGAGGTTTTGGTCTGCCTAAGATAGCCGTTCTCTGTCAGAGCAAAATTCATTATCATAGTCCCTGCATCAATTATTCTGTGAATCAGCTTTGGATACTGTATATCCTATTGAGATAACTCCAGAAAATAGTTGAGCCAGGGTATCTTCTGGCTCATTCAGACTTTAACTGACTTCAAAGAGGAAAAGAGCACTTTTGTTCTCAAGTGTTTTCCCTCTGACAATTGACAATTTCCTTGACATTTGCTACATCTTAAATTAAATCTGCATCCATCCAGAGTCACTCAGTGACTTGTACACCCTGAAAATCTGCTCTCTTGCTATGAACTCATGTATCTTTTCCTTAACTTTGCTCTCCTTGAATATATACCTTCAGTTTCAGTTAATTACTTCACAATAAGCACAAAATTGCATTACGAGGTTGGATCTGAACCTTCAAATTATGATTTGTGCTTATTCTCCAAAGTGGAGAAACCATGTTCAGATCATTGCTTGGATTTCAAATGTAAACAAAACCCTAGCTTATTGGCCTGAGTATAATGGCAAAAACCACGCAATCGCTGGTTTCTGCTAAATGGGAAATAAGACTCCATCCTTCGTGTCCTAACATTCCTTCTGGGGGAAATGCAAAAAAACAGAAAAATTAGATGTTTCAAAATTTTAATTTATACAAAAAACAATCACTGTAACTCTTCATACCTTTCTATCCTTGCAAACCAAGTCTTGTTTGTAATATATATGAATTCATACATTTCCTTTTGTTCCTTAAACTTCCCTCTTTCTATTTGATCATCAACTGCATCTAACTACAAGTACTACCTCTAGTCCAGAGTAGAGCATAGCTGGCTAACAAATTCTGGGAGTTGAAGCCCACAAGTCTTAAACTTGCCAAATTTGGGGACCCCTGCTCTAGCCTTTCCTCCCAACCTATTCATATTTCTTCATATATATCTTTTGCAATTCAATTCTCATTCATTTTCTTTGTAGGACTTTTGTATTCAATTGACATTCATTCAGCAACCTTTCATTCATTTTACTTAAGTGAGATGAACAGTGTAGAAATTTGATAAGTAAATACATTTTCTTCTCCATGTAAGAGCAACGCCCCCACCCCAAATCCATACATTTACCAATCTTGCTCATATAACACCAAATGATGATATGTAAATAGATTTTATGCATTTCATTTCAGACCTATGTGCTTACCTGTTGCCAAGCCTGAAGGGTTTTATGCAGAGAGTGGATGGTATGTTGGCCAAAGCTGATGAATACAGGATCCACTACCATATTTCCATCCAAAATCTTTTCCATGGAATTTCCAGAAACAGAAAGCTGCCCAATTATACCAAATGATTTTGCAACAGTTTGCTTAGTTAGATTTCTACACTCCAAAAGTTTACAGTCAATTCTAGTAGATAACTGCATGTCTCTGAAGACGGATCCATCACTCCATTGCCTGAAGTAGGTATGAGGTTCTTCAAAAGAAATGATTGAATATTCTAATTCAGATGGCACATTTTTATCAGAGATAAATGGATATAGGAACTTCGGTGGCTCTGTAGAACAAAAGGTAAAACTAAATCACTAATACATTTAAATGCATACATTTAATTGTTCCACTATGAATAAGTTAGTAAAAAAAAACACCAATTAAGAATAGCTTAGTTTAGAAAAAGGTTCTAAAAAAGAAAAAAAAGAATCTTTTTAAGGACCTCTGCTTGATTCCGGCTTCTTTTGTTCCTTTCACTGTCATTTGAAGTGCTAAAAATATTAACTACGAATGGGGAAACTTGGAAATGTTGAAGAAAATGTTAGTCATTCACCATTTTCAAAATCATCATTTAAGCAAGATGTCATGCTTTATAAATTGCTCATTTCTCATGGAGAATATTATTTGAAATTACACAATACAATAATATGTATTGGAAATAAAACTGACAATAATGCAAGCGCACATTACTGAATGAACCCAGGGGGATCGCATCTCTACTCCCAGTTTCCTTTAAAACCATACGGTAACTGAGTTTTGAATACTTGGTACTTCATTTGGAGTCTTTTTGTTCAACGGCACATATAAAGTGGGGCAGGTTTGCTGGCAAAAGTGAAAAGCAAAATTTATTCCATTAGCCTCACAACGAAGTGAAAGGAGAGGGGGCATCTGGGCCCACTACTGAAGCTTAAATAATGAAGCACCTTCTGCAATTACTGCCTTCAAATACATCTGCTTTTTACACATTCCTGCTACTGATAAGTAGGTGTAAGCTATCTGAGCATATGGTCCAGGGGACACAAGAACTGCAAATGTAAAGCAGGTGGGGTGATGAGTAAATGGAAAAGCAATAGCTACAACTTTCTGTTTCAGAATTTAAGGCACATACCTCTGCCCAGCTGATCCAGATGATGGCAAAGATGAAGTTCGGCCTGAGCAAACTGAATTGAAATCCCCAGGGCAGGCACATACCAGGGAGTGAAGCATGAGTCTACCCTTGTACAGGCTGCTAGGGCAGTAGGAGTCACAAACTGATCAGATGAACTCTGGGAACCCGATTCACTTTCTGAACTGGGAAAGGGATGTGAAAAAAAGACAAAAATTATGTTCTAATATACTGGATTAAATCATTTTCTAAAATAGCAGCATCTTTGAGGCTCAGAGCCCCAATAATGTGGTCATTATTAAACACTATTAATTTGGAATAATTATTTCAATAACAGCATTATAATAAGAATATATCATCTTCCATTTAAGTGAAACAAACTCTTCTTAGACAATATTCTCCAGATCTGTGCCTGAATTGTTTTCTAGGGCATTAATGCTAGTCATCTAATAAAAAATGGTGAGAGGGTAAGGCATTCTTAAAATGTTGGACTAGAGTCAAGAAAGAATAGATTCTATTCTCACTTAGCCATGAATTCAATTTTTACAGATGAACTCAAATGAACCTGTGTCAATTATTATCTGTTTGATTGAATTAACTTCATCAGATTGGTGAGGGGACACAATGTAATAGAAATAAATTCCTCACTTTGAACACAAACATAAATTTACAAACATTCATTTCTATTTTATTATTTGAATTCAATATATTGTAGTCAATCTTGATAATTTCGTTGAAATTTGGCCAAGTAAATACAGTGGGCTATGTACTGGACTTATCTCAACAAAACACAATTAAATATAACTGTAGCGTAGGATTCAGAGGTAATACCATGATTTATTTTTTTTAAAAAAATATCTTTGTGATCATGCCAGAGAAAGACAGGCGGAGACTTCTTGGACCCAAGATTTACCTAGACTTCTTCATATCATGACCAACCAAGTTATCTCATGGAAGGCTTGGATAATTTTAGCATTCTTCCAGGTCTGCAAATCTAGAGCTGTGTAATGTGATGTTTCAGTCATCTATTTCAGTAAGATTTCTTTCAGCAAATAATGAATTGTTTGAAGAGTCATGTGTTCTTGTCTGTTTCAGTGTTTTAGCTTTTGGTTAAAAAAAAAACAGCCCGCTCTGTCTTGGTGAAATAAATTATGTTTCATAATCAATGCTACATATTTACCTTTGGTCATCCCCTGAATTCTGGTTGCTGTTCAGAACAATTCTCCAAAGATCTGAAGCTACAAACTCTTTCGGATCACTTATTAAGTTGATGCTTGGCAGGGTCAACTCACAAACTTTGCTTTCTGATAAGCTGAACTCTCTGAAAGCAACAAATAACTTCTGGAGCTCATCCCAGTATTCCAAACTGCAGGGGATCTGTAACAATTGCAAATCTTAGTTGTCTGGCATTTCTTGACAAAATCAAAGACATTTATTTGCAGTGTAATATACAATTGTGTTATTTGTCTGTCCCTCCCCATCGGGAGAGAGAGAAAGAGAGAGATTCTTTCTGTTTAAGCATGCAGCATCCATCCATCCATAAATATACGCATACATAATGTTCATTTGTCACTCTGTCCATCGATCCCACTGAAATCCCAAAGGACTCTTGACTGTTCACACTGATAAAAAGATATAATGACACAATCCACAATCAAATTAAAATTGAAATATATGTTTCAAGTCCCAACAAGAATCAGTCTTTAAATCTCAGCCAAGATGATATCACAATCTAAATACCCTCTGGAAGAACTTTATTTTGAGCTGTTTCTGGAAAGCAATAAAGATGGAAGTCAACCACATCTCCACTGGGATGCCGTTCCAAAGGACCAGTGCTGCCACTGAGAAGCGGTACTTTGTCAACCATCTTAATATATTTTAAAAGGTTTAATATTAATACAATTTATACCAATATTTATCTCACTGGGATTAGAAAATATTTCTTACCACACAAAGGGAATATTAACTACCATACAATGTATACACATTTCTCTAAATTATGCAAAGTAAAATGCAAGAAGATATTACTATAATTATTTTAAAAAAAAGCCAAGTGAATGAAAATTCTGTGTTCATATTTAGAATACATTTACTTAGATTTTGAATTGGCTTTTTTCAAATGCCATTTTCACATATACCCAAAACTAAGACAGAAATCAGTATTTCCCAGGGCACATCTGTAATAGATCAGGAAATATTTTGGAGAACAATTATCTTCTTGGAAGCTTTTCGTGCAGGGTGTGACTCAGTTTAGGATAGGATATCCACCTCATCTCAGTCATAAGAGAAACCAACCATAAAAAAAGTTCTTATCTAGATCAGCTTGTTAACCTTTAAACCACCAATTGCTGTATTTAGGTGGCAAGTCTGATTTGTCACTGCTGCTCCTTAAACTGCTGATAAAGAGAAATGTGTGACCCATACCAAGTTCTAAAATTCTTCTTCTTTACTTAACAGCTTTCCCATAGAAATATAAAAGGAGAGGTAATAAAGCACAGCATGAAATCCCAGACTATGACTTTATTAATACAAGCAGTTTCTACTGACAACAGACAAGTTTGGTTTTGTCTCCAGTTTTACATGGTCCCCTAATCTGATGGAGAATATCTTCTGATATGGGATTTTAACCGAACTCTGAGTATAGGTAGTCCTCGAGTTATGATCACAATTGAGCCCAAAATTTATGTTGCTAAGTGAAACATTTGTTAAGTGAGTTCCTCTCCATTGTATGACTTTTCTTGGCACAGTTGTTAAGTGAATCCTTGCATTTATTAAGTTAGTCACATGGTTGTTAAGTGAATCTGGCTTCCCCATTGACTTTGCTTGTTAGAAGGTCGCAAAAGAGGATCACGTCACCCTGGGACACTGCAACCGTCATACATATGAATCAGTTGCCAAGATCAAGTGAGGTACTAATACCACTATAAAGCCTTAGTGAGACCACACCTAGAGTACTGCATCCAGTTTTGGTCAGCACCCTATAAAAAAGATGTTGAGACTCTAGAAAAAGAACAGAGAAGAGCAACCAGGATGATTAGGGGACTGGAGACTAAAACATGCGAAGAACGGTCACAGGAACTGGGCATGGCTAGTCTAGGGAAGAGAAGGACCAGGGGAGACATGATAGCGGTCTTCTAATATTTGAGGGGCTGCCACAGGGAGGAAGGGGTCAAGTTATTTTCTAAAGCGCCTGTAGGCCAGACAAGGAATAATGGATGGAAACTGAACAAAAAGAGATTTAACCTGGAAATAAGGAGAAACTTTCTGACAGTGAGAACAATCAATCAATGGAACAGCTTGGCCTCGGAAGTTGTGGGAGCGCCATCACTTGAGACTTTCACGAAGAGATTGGACTGCCATTTGTCAGAAATGGTGTAGGGTCTCCCGCTTGGGCGGGGGATTGGACTAGATGACCTACAAGGTCCCTTCCAACTCTGATTATCTGTTATCTGAATTTTGATCATGTAACCATGGGGATGCTGCAATGGCCATAAGTGTGAAAAACAGACATAAGTCACTTTCCCCCCCCCAGAGCCATTGTAACTGTGAATGGCCACTAAATGAACAGTTGTTAAGTCAAGGACTACCTGTAATCCATGTATATGATTTTCTGAGAAAAACATGTATGATTGCTTTCTGAGAATGCAGCTTTAAGTAGCATACAAAGCAATTGAATATCGTTTTCTGAATTTCTGCTATGGCCTGCCAGAATAATTTAATAGATAAATATAATATGACAATCTGAGGGAGCACAACCGCTGAGTGTACACAACATATCTAAGAGTATATCATTTAATCTTCACTTTCCAACTCTGAGAATCCCCAGAAACTCATCAGAGTTAGATGAATGCTGGCACCAGTGGAATTAATCTGTTTAGTGGAATAGGGGATGAACTTCGATTTCTTTCCTCAATTGTCCTAGTTCATTTTGCCTATTTATTAAGAAAATTTATATGGCCACCCTACCCAATCATGGTGATTCTAGGTGGCTTACAGAAGTAAAAGCCCAAATATAAAACCCAATAACCCCAACAATAACAACAATCGAACAAACCACTTTATGAGTTCTGTATTATTCTGGGGTCCACAGAACCACTGTCAAACCATGTCTTTAGGTCCATATCTATGTACTCCAACATAATTATTGTATGGTAGGAAATAATTTAAGTGATTTCATTTTTAGGCAATGTCGTGATTTGGAACACCCCCTTAATCTCTTGAAGCCATTTTATTACACACCAGGAACTAGCTATATAATCACTGACAAGTTTGAGTTAATTATTTAAAGATGCTAGTTTTTACACTGGTTGATAAGAAGCTAGGCAGCAAAAGAAAGAAAGGATTTTTAGCTATAATCCTTCATTTTAATATATGCAATACCGAAAAGCCTGTTAATATCAGCAAGCACACGGAATACAGTAAAAAAACTGAATTCGGGTTAAAAAATGCATTCTTTTATGTTTCTCACTGAGTAACTGCTTACTGAATGCTAGGTCTTGGGAAGCAAAAAAACAAACAAACAAACTAGCCAATATGAAATATGAAAAAGGCAGTTATAATGCAGCACATAAATGCCTAGGAAGAGACAAAATCTCACCAAAATGCACAGGTTTATAGCAACAGAGATCTCTATGAATTGAATTTGGAAATTTACATCATGTATTTCTATGGATACCACATTATTTATTCTTTTGGGTGGATAGGTTATGACTAGTGGCCCAGCTTGATAATTTTAAAGGAAGATGAATGCTGTATGCAGTAGCAGCTGCCAAAAATAATAAGTCTAAAACTTGAATATCAAGTATATTATACAAAATGACTCATAGGCAGGGGAAGTGAGATTATTAGGTGCCATTGAGAGTCCCATAAGAAAAATAAAATTGTATTCCTTTTGTCTTGAAAAATAAGATTAACAGTCTTCCTACATGTCAAATAATACTTATTCCAGAAATATTGCTGCTTTCATTTCTGCAACATGAACATTGGTTTCAATTTTGCTGAGACTAGTATTTCATAAGAAGTCGTAACACAGCAGCTTTCTTCATTTGAATACTATGACCGTTGGCTTGTTTGTTTATCTGTATGTAGTCTATCCTCATTTTTTTTTTACAAATAACTTGTGACAGCAAACATATCCGACACACTTTCCTTCTCCTATTTTTCCTACAACAACAACCTGTAAAGCGGTTGAGAGAGTGAGTGACTGCCCCAAGATCACCCAGCTGGCTTTCATGGCTAAGGCGGGACTAGGGCTCACAGTCTCTGGCTTTCTAGCCTGGTGCCTTAACCACAAGGCCAAACTGACTGTCTTCCAAGGCTGGCACAAGCTGAAAGTGGCACAGGTTGAAAGGCAACAGTGATAATCATTTGGACTTTATCTCAAGCAAACTAAATAGTCATCCAATAGCATCAAATCATATTTCTCCAATTCTCCAACCAGGAAACCCACACGAGAAATCCTTGATTTGATCCAAGATAAGAGTTCTGATTAGAAAAATAGATTAGTTGTGGAACATTCCTATCCCTTACAAAAACATAATGCTCAGAATAACATGTGGCAATCACAATAATTTTCAATTGTCTGCTTTTTAAATTCCAACTCTCCCCATAGTTTCTTTTTACAGTACTGTTCTACTTTATCACAGCCTATGATACCATTATTACTGTTCATTCATTCTCTTCACATCAACAATCAGGATCCTTATTTCAGGTAAGGTTGATCAAAGGCTGCTCTTGGTTTGTCATGATTTTATGTAGTGATACTTTTGCCCAATCTTCTAACAATTAAGCTGGAACCCCTCACTTTTTTCCTTACCCAATTTCCTTCCTGGCTATTCAGATATGCAGTTTACTATACCTAATAAAGCATCTACTGAATCCAAAATTGAGGTTTTTGTTGTTCTATAAATCTGCCAATTCTTAATGCATCTGTTTTGGTGCTCTTTGGAATGCTCTTGGCTATCAAGCAAAGAGCTCATAACTGGTGAGATACAACTTCATAAGGTTTTTGCAATGAACACTGTTAGGAAACTTTAAATAAAGAGGAATTTCTGGACTGGGAGAGCTATTTTAAAAATGGAACAGCCTGCTTCCTTAGGTCATGGTTCTCCATTATTTTAAGTTTTCAAGAAAAAATTGGACAGTCATTTATCTGGATGGTATGAAGGTACTGCACTGGGCAAGGAGGTGATTAGATGACCTCTAAAGTCCCTGTGATTCTGTGTTGTACATTTTATAAGTAAAGTAATACATAGTAGAATTTTTCCATTTTTTTAAAGTTTAGGGGTCCTTAATCCAGAATAAAAAAAATTAGCATCTGGTTGCTCATTCAGGACCTGGAGAGCATAATATCTGAGCATATTCTGGTTTTTTTTTTTTAATGCTTTTGTAACTCTGCAACATTTGATATTTTAGAGGACAACCTGAATGCATTTTAATTCTCTACAGACAATTGGAAATTTGTTTCTTCTTCATTTATTTCTCTTCTTGTTTCTTTCAAGGTTTATTATATCTTTTCACATGTTCTACCCTCTCACTTTTCACCCACAATAGAGTTTTCCTTGATTTGCACAGCTGACAAACCTTGACATTTACCTATTTATGCTGCCATTGCATTCTTTTTTATTTTTCTGGTAAAGTATTCAGAATTAAAATGTTCCCAGGGGATTATATAATTAAGTTGCTTTCTCTTTTGTACTCTGGCCTATAAAATATCTTTTCAGGGATGAATATTTTAACAGTTCTCCTTGGAAGCTTTTTTTCCTTTAGAAAAAACATACTGTTTTCTCATGATTGCGTTCTAGGAACATCACAAGTTCAACAAGATATGAGTAATCCAAGTCAAAGCAGAACATGTTTCAGACAGTAATTAATTTGTGAAACAAGAGGTATTGGATGCATGATTGCATGGAAATTAGCCCTTTAATTTGAAAGTTTTATATGGTAACCTTGAATATGTATTATTACATATTAAAAATGTAATAATATTAAACCTCGGTGGTGCAGTGGTTAGAGAGCAGTACTGCAAGCTACTTTTACTGCAATTTGGCAGATCAAACCCCATCAGGCTCAAGGTTGACTCAGCTTTCCATCCTTCTGAGGTGGGTAAATGAGGACCCCAATTGTTGGGGGCAACATGCTGACTCTAGAGAGGGCTATAAAACTCTATGAAGCAGCATATGTCTAAGTGCTATTGCTATGCATGCTTGCAGATTTGAAAAAAGGAGAAAGGTCATGATGGTAAATAGCTGGAAAAAAATGCTAGAATCCAATAAAGGAACTACATGTAAAAGTTGGCGCTAACATGCATTATTTTGCTTTGGTTATAAAGCGAATCCATCCAATAAATGACATGGTTTAATTTTGCAGACTAAAGATATTTTGAATACAGGCTATGCAGAGAATTACCTTGTTCAGTGGCAGGTCATTTCAATACTTTATAGTGGTATTTTAGTTTACCTTGACATTGAGACCCAACCTGTTAATTTTCAGAAGCCTTGGATAGCTTTTCTATCTTTTAGTGGGGGGACATGAATCAAGGTCTGGAAGCTTTTTACATTTTTATAGACTTAAGAGAATGACATACAGTAGGCAGATAGAGGATTTTTATGGAAAGGCCATTTTGGGTAATTTTATAAATTCTTTATTATAAGTATTACGTTGTCATAAAGAGGAGGGGGTCAACTTATTTTCCAAAGGGACTGGAGGACAGGACAAGAAACAATGGATGGAAACTAATAAAGGAGAGAAGCAACCTGGAATTAAGGAAATACTTACTAACAGGACAATTAACAGCTTGCTGCCATAAGTTGTGGGTGCTTCATCACTGATTTGATGACAGGATGGTACCAAAGTATTGTGGTTTACTTATGTACAATTACCAGAAAGATTTAAGGTAGATAAAATATTTTTTTAAAAAACTTTGGTTTAATAGTCAGATAGAACAATGAGAGTATATGTAGTCGAAAGGGCTGAAATTATATTATAATTTTAAAGGTAATTTTATAAAATTAAATATAGTTGGCATATTTTACCAGAGAACTGTCTAGAATGTAAAAGGTTATTCAAATTTATGTTGGAAATGGGAACAACAAGAAGGGACTTTTTATCATGCTTGGGAGATATGTAAAAAGCCAGAAAGTTTTGGATTCAAATACATACATTAATTCAGAATATTTTATAAAGATTAATATATACAGTTTAAACCATAGCATTTTTCTTTTGGGGCTGATTGATAAATAGTTGGAAAAATATAATGGAACTTTGTTTTTATACATAGCAACTATAGTGAGATTTTATATGCGCAGAGGTGGAAAATCTGACATTACCCACAACGGAGGAATGGATGGTGTTGATGGAACTGAAATGATCAAATTGGCACTTTTGATTGTAGAAAAGATATCTAAGTATATGGTTGACTGGAGACACTTTGTAGACTTTTTGAAAGAAACAGAAAAAGATAAATGTATGACCTATGGTTTTGATTATTAAAAAAGAGATTATAGAAAATTGGAAATCTTGACGTATTCACAGAGGAAGCGGTAAGTTCATTTTTATAACTGCTGTAAAGAAAATCAGAAGCTATTTCTTCATAACTCCTTTTTTGCTTTTCTTTATTTTCAACTTTGTTCCCTCTTTTTCTTCTCTTTTCTTTTTGGCTTACTCCATATATTAGTTTCTTTTAGTTTTTTTCTGTAATTCTTTTTAATAATGTTATATAGAAAAGAAAGATGGAAGAAGAAAGCCTGTTGAATAAGAGCCTTTCATTTAAAGTACCCAAGTGAAGAGGAAATTGATTCTGGTTATGAAAATTTAGAAATTGTTAGCACATCTAGAGTGATATCAGCCACCCACTGAACAGATAGTAGTGATGACAGGTATCTCCCAATCATTGGTAGTCTTTAAGCTATTTTTTAAGGTCTTATTGCTACTGCAACTAATATAGATAGGAAGAAAGGCTTTTTAATAAATTCCTTCTGTGTCTCTCATATGATCATTGTTTGTGAAGCAAAACACAATGTCCTTGGTTACAAGCTTTAGCTGAAAATTCCAAAGTATTTCTTTCTCCACATAAGAATCTGGAGACATTATGAATAAATAAATTATTTATTTCTTGGCTAACTTCTGTAACTTTACCACATGCCTTGCAAAACTGTTTCTTTAGGCATTATACCAATTATAAATATTCAGAATACATACCTTTTAAAATAGTGAACTGAGACAAAAAAACAACAACACCAGAAGTAATATACTCTCCATCGAGTTAGAGACACTGAAACTACAGGTAGTCTTTGACTTACAACCACAATGGAGTTCAAAAATTATCTTGTTAAGCAAGACAGTTGTTAAATGAGTTGTGCATGATTTTAAGATGTTAAGCAAATCATTGTAGTTGTTAAGTGAACCATGCAGTCATTCAATGAATCTGGCATCCCCATTGATTATGCTTGTCGGAAGCCAGTTAGAAAGGTTACAAATGGTGATCACATGACCTGGGACAGTACAACTGTCATAACACATGCCAATTGTCAAGCACCCAAATTTTGATCATGATACCGTGGGGATTCTGCAATGATCATACGTGTGAAAACCGATTATGTCCCTTTTTTTCAGACATATCCATATAATTTTGTTGGAAACAGGTTTAATTCTGAAGTTCTTTGTCTTAGATAAGTTGGCTTTAGATCTAAGGAACAAGCCTCAAGTCTTATCTTACCTCCACTGTTGGCTACTCTTACTTCACTGCTGCTTTTAACCTCGCCAGAAACAGTAACTTACTAGGAACAACTGTTTGCATCAATTTGAAGCTAATAAGCCTCCTCATCATGTAAACAATTACTACCAACCTACCTTCAATCGAGGCCCTGTATACTGCACAAGTCAAAAAGAGGGCAGTGAAAATATTTACAGACCCCACACATCCTGGATATAAACTGTTTCAACTCCTTCCCTCAAAACGACGCTATAGAGCATTACACACCAGAACAACTAGACACAAGAACAGTTTTTTCCCGAAAGCCATCACTCTGCTAAACAAATAATTCCCTCAACACTGTTCAACTATTTACAAAGTCTGCACTACTATTACTATTAATCTTCCTTACCAACTATTAATCTTACCATCCCCTCCCACTTGTGACTGTATGACTGTAACTTTGTCGCTTGTATCCTTACAATTTATATGGACTGTTTCCTAGCATGATTTGATTGCTTATTGTACCCTATGACTATCATTAAGTGTTGCACCTTATGATTCTTGACTCTTGATGAATATATCTTTTCTTTTATGTATAATGAGAATATTTGCGCCAAGACAAATTCCTTGTGTGTCCAATCACACTTGGCCAATGAAGAATTCTATATTTTTTTCTATAAAGGTGGTAACTCCATAACAGGGCTATGCCCTCTTGTATCGTTGGTCATTCCACCAGTTCAGATGAAGCTAATAGTAAACAATAGCCTAATCAAGGAACCATCAAGATCACACACACCAAACACTGACAGAGCAAGACACAAGTGTATAAACAGAGAGCAATTCCCACTCCCTTGGGTGTGACAATGTTACCCAGTTGGGTAATGAAATGTCTGCAAGAAAACAACCCCAGAAGGCAACACCACATTCAACCATGAGCTACAAATATTATCTTCTATTGTATGAATTATTATTATTAATTCAATGTCCTGTACTGATTTTTTTTCTTACACAGAAATAAATCAAATTAAAAAATACTTTTTATTCCATGTTGCTGCATTTAAATTTTCTTTATTATCCAGCAGATAATATATAGTGTACATATTTTACCAATACTTGGACAGATATGATTTTTATTAAAACCTATGGAATGCTCAGTTATATAGCTGAAATGTCAAGAAAATCCAAGTTTGCTTGAAAACAAAGCTTTTTTAAAAAACGTATCTCTCTGCCTTTTAGATTACTTTGGAATGAGGCTCTTATATACATCTTCAACTAATAGAAGCCATAAAAAAAACTTTTGTAATATTGGAACCAGTTGAGAAACCACAAGTATTCAAATGCAGGAAATCATGATTTTATAACATTTTAATGTGATCTCCTCTTGGGAAACAAAGTTAGCCAAGCCTTATTTCTGTACAGGAAATATTCACTGTATATTTGTGGTATGGGGCACAGCTGCACGTTTTTCACCTGTAATGCCCACTGGTATTGTGGCTTATTGCATTGCATCAAAATTGCTTTCCTGTCCGGAAAGCCCTCTAAGTTCAAACAAGATTCTGAGCTGAGGTTTTATTTTCCCTTGGTATCAGAATATGGTAATTCAAGAGGCATGAGAAATAATTTTAACCTTTAGGAAGAAATACATAACATTCCTTTATTTTTAGAAAAAACATGTGGCCAGCTTATCTTATCAATTCATCAAGCTACTAGGTTTAGAGCAAATGCAGGTGTTCTGAATAGATCTGTGAATTAAAATGTGTCACAAAACCTGCATGAAGTCTCACTAAAAGGGGGAAGGGAAATTGCATGAACAACTAAACGTACATTAAAGGCAGTCTCTCAAAACGCACAGAATCAGGGGGAAAAGAAAAATGCATTACCCATAAAGTGCGTACATATATATGGAAATAAAGTCATACAAAACCAGTATCATTAGGAGAAAAGCCACCAGGTTCTTTTTTACTATGTGTCTATCCACAAGCTATCTTAAAACTTCCACAGCAACAATAGAAAACAAGGAATACTTTCAAGAATTCTGGCTCTAATATTTATCTGGCTTTGCATTTTATTGCAGTAAAGCCACTATACCATTGTATACAAAACTACCCATGTGAATCAGATCATCAAGACATCTAGCCCAATATTTACCATTTTAATTCCCCACATTACTACCTGAGATTTATAATGGAGTTGTGTATATGTCAAACACATAAGAGAGAATGAGAGAGAGAGAGAGAGAGAGAGAGAGAGGGGGGGGGAGGGAGAGCTCAAAACTCATATCTTGACTACTCTTGTTTTTATATACACAACTCATTACCATTTTGTGATTTCCTCTAGATGGGTTTGGAATATAAATATATAATAAAGTCTAAGTAAAAAGAAATATTTTATTCCATACATTATATTAAACAAGGAAGATGCCACCCTCAATTCCAATGGGCAAATTGATCTACGGTTTAGCTTCTCCCCACATAAATAGTCATTGATGTATATGTATCTATGGTATGACCTGCAAAAGATATTCCAGGGAAGGTCAAAGAACATATGGTATCTTGGATATGTGAAGGTGGTCCTTCATGTATCCAAGTAATCTAGACCTAAGCTTTTTAAGAACAAAACTAGAACCTTGTTTTGAACCCAGAAAAAGCAATGACCCAACAAAGGATATTGGGGCATTTGCTGGAAATATCATTCATCTCCTCTGCTAATAGATTCTTAGCCAAGTGCAAATTTTAGACTGTCTTTAATTAACTAATCTGCTCAATTTCTCATAACCCAAGCCTGTCTTCACAAGCTACTATACAAAAAGGAAATAGTTAATAATCCAATTTGGAGCTTTCAAGTGTCACCATCACTAAGTCTTTCTTCTACAGGAATAAGTGTTCCTGGTTCATTGGGAGAAATTAATAAAAATATCCTCCACAAAGATATAGCACTAGGACTAACCTGATAGTCAGGATAAAGTATGAGTTATATTTCCTTGAAAACAAGAGACAGTTGTCATTCTTTACAGATATTAAAATAAAACATTTAAAAAATCAGTGGCATCTACTCTTAATAAAACAAAATAAATCTCTACCACTAATTCTTATTACTTCCAGACAGAGCAATTAATCAGCGGAACAACTTGACTCCAGAAGTTATCAATGCTCCAACACTGGAAGTTTTAAAAAAGAGATTGGACAATCATTTGTCTGAAATGGATAGTATTTCCTGCCTCAGTAGACCAAGGTTCCTTCCAACTCTGTTATTCTGTATTTCTGTATTATACAATGATCCTCCAACTTAGCGTTATTTTGCAAGTGCAGGAATGCCTTATTGGTTTCTAAGCCAGTTGTTCAGATTAACATCCAACCCTGAATTTTTGCAGAAAATATTTAGGATCTACAGGACTTATTGCTAAATCCAGTGCAAAAGAATACAAAGCTGTACTAATTCCATTTCCCAATTAAAGGCAATGAAGACTTTTAAACTAGGGAAGAATTCCTCCCTTCCTGATAACTGTGGTAGAATTTTTATGGTTTTCTTTGCTAATACCAAGAACTTAAATCATTGCATGTCATACACAAATTATTTGGATTTCCAAAATACTTGCTTCTGAAATGTGAGAAATGACTCAAACATCAATAAAATGTGTGGTTTTCCAAAACGTTCTTTTCCCAGGCTCTCAATTGCCAGCTCAACATTGTAATCTCAATGGAAAATGTAAAACAAAAAGTCACAAGTGAGCACAAAATGAAGTATTCTCTGAAAAGAAAAAATATGAACGCCTCTGATGCGCCTCGTAATTGTTCTCTCATGGATTACTGTGTCAAATATTTCTTAAGTTCAAAGTTATGACTCGTAACAAATTTGAAGACAATTTCCCCAAACCCTATATTTTCTTTAGGCCCTATTTTAGGGACTGCTGATTCATGTAGCACTCCTTAAAATAGTGCCTAAAGAAAATATAGGCTTTGGGGCAATTATCTTGAAATTAGTCACAAATTATATACTATATATCAGGCGTGTGAAACTCAAGGCCTGCAGCCCAGATCGCCCCCCCTCGGGGTGCTTAGATCTGGACCATGGGGCCACCCTGGAAACAGCAAAGGTCCGGCCCACGGTGCCTCTGCCAGTGAAAATGGAGCTCAGGAGGACCATACACACGCCCCCAGCTCCATATTTGCTGGCAGAGGATTGCAGGAGGCCATCATGGCCAAAAATGGAGCTCATAAAGGCCACGCACTGCCTCCCTGGAGCTCAGATTTTGCTGGCAGAGGGCTTCAGGAGACCATCACGGCCAAAAGCCCATTTTCTCTGGCAGAACACTCGGGCCACAGAACCCCCCCAACATGAGTGACATTAAGCTGGCCCACCCTGGCCATGCCCCCCCTCCAGGTCAAACACAACCCTGATATGGCCCTCAATAAAATTGAGTTTGACATCCCTGCTATATATATAAAATATTTATATAATGTGTGTGTGTATACATACACTCACATATTTTAGTTCAGAAATATTTCATGTAACTAGACAATGTACATATACTATTTCTTTTTACATTTTTTAAACGAATGTAAATTATATTACATTGGCCTCCAAGAATCCAATATAGTTTTCCTGTCTCAATCAATCCTAGGTGGTTATGGGTCGATGCTCTTTTTTGAATGATACAGGTTATTGTGGGAGAGGGAAGAGAAGGGAGAGGTAGAACTCCTCCCAGGTAGAAACTACTTATTATACATGTTGCATATTCCTTCTTTTCATTTTCTATTTACAAAGTGCCAAAAATGCAATTATGGCACACAAAAAAACAAAATCAAACAAATTTCCTGCATTTCAAACTATTTATTTCTGAAGTTTGATTTTCCCTAAATTTCAATGAAACCTGTTATAAATGGTTACTGCTTAAGAATTATAGGACGAAACGTATTTTTCAAAACAATGTGAACAAAAATAGCACTGTATATTAAATTTATGTTCTATGTTTCCTCTAACAAGTTCAAACCTGTGAATATGATTCAGCTGCTCATGCTTATATTCAACAGGAATTCAATAAGGTAAGCAAAAGTTAAGGCTGAAAGTTCACTAAGAACTTTGTGGCTGTCATTTGAATTAGTCCTCATTCAATGCTTTAACCACAACACTGAACGTTTTTGCTTTTTATACTCTGTACAAGTAGTTACTTGACTTATGACAGCAATTGGAAGTAGAATTCGCTAAGAGATGTGATGATAAAGTAAACTGCATCACTTAGCAACAGGCATCCCTGTAGTTCATATTGCTGTTGTTAATTGAATCCCATGGTTGTTAGGTGAGGAAACTTCCACAACCACACCAACAGGGAAGCCCACTAGAAGTTGCAAGTTTAAGGTAGCTCATAAGCAGGCCAACCTAGGCATCTCAGAAGAGGGCCAGAAGGCAAACAAGTGGCTGCTGCTGGGAGTGCATGTGTGTGAAGGAGCTGTGGTCAGGCTTGAGAAAGATATGCAAGTATACAAGGAAGTGTGACAATGTTCCATAAGGGCAGTGGTGGTATTCTACCGGTTTGGCCTGGTTCCGCCGAGCTGGTAGAGGTGATGAGCAGCAGAGACCAAACCGGTTCTCTCCGATGCTTGTGTTGGGCCCACCCACCCGCCTGGCCTCTCATACTAACCTTTATGTCCTGCTTTTGAAGAACAGCTGCTTTGTGCGGCATAGCAATTGCCGTGCGGCAGCTACTGAAGTGTCAGGGAGAGTGCAGGATTGCAGGAGATGACTCAAAACATTTCTGCGCTTGTGCAAAGTATGGGTTTGGTGTGTGCACCCACCAAGCCATGCCCACTTTTTCATTCAGTTGTTGTATAATCACTGAATAAGTAATTGCTGAACAAGGACTATCTGTAGTTAGTCATTTCTAAGATTTCTATGTGGTTCCATTCCAGATTAGCTCTAATTTACTTACAAGACAAGCAACACACTACAAATATTACAAAAACATAGGAAAAAACCCAATATGATATTAAATATCAATTTTCTTTCTAATATTACATCTGCAAAGTACCATATATTTTTCTTTTTTCAGATTTACTGTAATGAAAGATAGGAATTTATTTGAAGTCTGGTGACATACAAATTTAATACATGAACGCTAACAAATAGAGACTCCATAATTTATGAAGTGCCACCATTTGTTTTTTTATAATTCAGGAATGTATTTTAATTTTTTAAACTAATTCCCCATTGGCCTTCTGAAAGTTGTTTTCCAAATGAATAAAGATGCTACCAACCTGAAGTACATCTCCAAGATCTGCAGTGCTAATATCTGGATCTTCAGTGGTGTTAAAAGGAACTGGGGTGATTCTCACAAGGGTGAGTACTCTGGGCTCTGGATATCTCCATAACATCATTCCTGGATCATCCTCAGTTTCATTGCAAAACACAACTTCATAGGCACCTGGTAGTTTTTGTGTATCTATAAAATTGAGGTGAAATGGAGGAAGAAGAATATTTTACCCAAAGAACGTCTGAGTCTACGTGAACAATGAAGTTAAAATAAATTAAAAGAAGAAAAAAATAAAATGAAATCCAAATTTTAAAAGCACCACAAACTTAAAAACAAACAAAAACAAACGTCTTTCTTAATTTGTTAAAAAATATCTAAAGAAAAGTATTATTCAGTACTCCAGACTAGTATAAAGTTACTCCATAACTACTGTGTTATACCTGCATCTTGTATATACTGGAATAGGCCTGTTCGTAGATCATCTGAAGTATGTTCTGTTTTAGAAATCTGGTTCTTCTCCATTGAAAATTGTACTGGATATATCTGACTGGCCAACTGTCCTTCTATCTTGTCTTCTTGAACAAGGTAAGTTTGCAGAAGTTCATTAAGAAGAACTAAGCAGTTCAAATGTTCTTGCCCCCAAAAAACCTTGTAACAAGAAAAATCATAGTGAGCAACTTGAAAAAAATTAAACACTCTATATCCACTTCTCTCTGGTAACTTGTCTTAGAAAGTTTATTCAACCTTTTTAGATTTAAAAATTCAGATCCTGGTCCTGAAGGCAGAAGGCATTTATAGAAGTAAAAAAAAAAATTACTGCAAAAATCTTGAAGCAGGATTTATTTTAATTATAGAGAAAAGTATAAGATCTCTTAATAGTGGCATGCAAGAAATTTGTTTTTGTCTTTCCTTTCAATAAACAAATGATCAAGTATATTTTGACTCATTTGTTTAATTGTGTTCTCTTTATCTAGTTTCAGGATTTGCTTTAAAACATATCGATCAGAAATACTGAAAATTTAAGAGTTCACAAACTTTAAAGCACTACTGTAGATGATTAATTTTATATCACCTACATACTTTAGTAAGTCCTTTCCTATTTTTGTTTTCTACATATTCTTTTGATTTCAACTCAGGTATCTCCAGTCAGTCTGGGGATTAGATTGGAGAATTATGGGATTATATACACGGTTAACAACATTATGCATCTATTCCAACAAGCAAACTAGGAAAGGAAAACACCGGAACTATCTATCAGAAAAACAAAATTGTCTAACAACAGTTCGTTTCTTCAAGTCTTCATTTCTCTCTCATGACAGACTTCTCAAGTCATATGGCACAGAGTGTTTATATACAGCTATAGTCAAGTAATGATACAAACTGCTAATCCAATGGGTTTATATCTTTCAAATCAGCTAACCCCTGTCATTCTGCAGCTAATTTTAGAGGAAGGAGTTGCAGACTGAACTGTGTAATGAAATCTCAAAGACCAGAAGGTTCTGTTCTTCAGTGGAAAGGCTCCTTCTGTAAGGTGGCACACTTACCAATAGCCGTTTTGGAATTTTTAAAGAGAGAAAAATCTGGAATTGTGACTATGATATCAAAGAGTAGTAAGTATCTGCATTTATGATTAATATGTTCTTTTTTGTGCACTCTAATTGCAAACAATTTTAGGACTCCATCTCAGCTAAAAGTAGAATATAAACAGTGTCATTGGGAGAATATGCTACCAGTGTCTGGTCATCTGCCATATAACTATTCTGGTTTTATTTTCAAGTGATCTGAAGTTATTACATAGAAGGAATATAAAATTATATATAATAAGCAATACTGTGAAGTCATTTCCTTTGAATATTTTCAAAACAGTTGAAATTCAGATTACGAGACTGAAATTTATTTAGAGCTGTGGGAAAAAAATGATACACATTATATATTCTGCTCTGAAACGGATCTTGTTAATAAGTCATCAAATATTTCTAAGGCACAGAGAACTATGTCATTTCCACATATTAAGACAAAATACACCGGATCTAAGATTTCCTTAAATCTGAAATATTTTCTCTAATGCAGCAAAACTTTTTATTATCCATTCTCATTCTGTCCACAATTTCAAATTATTTTGTACATACAGACCTGGATCAGTCCACCTCTTATATCAATGCAGACTTTTGGAGTAACCAGTTCGGAACCAGGATTCCCGCTATGCTTACACCACTTAGCTTCTATGGTGACAGAGCAGCACATAGGTCCAACCAGAGTCCTGCTTTTCTCCTGAAGACTCGTCTTTATAAGGAAATCACTGATGTCAAGGGTAAGTGATGAGTTATTAATTATACCTAAAATATGCGTAAAAAACTACCATTAATTATGCATAAAGTATATGTTGATTTTCCTTTTCAAGAAATAAAATACTTACTTTTTAAGGAATAACATGTACAAATCATATATATTTAATGCTTTTACAACTAAAACATTGCTATTATTTTTTTCGCCAGTCAATTATAATTTTTTCAGAGAAGCATTAAGTCATAGTATCAATATGTAAAAAGGAAGTTCTTTTAATAAATTGCATTTTTTATACTAAAGAGACGTTCATGGAATATATAGCAAATAATTTGGCAAAATGTGAATTTGCATTTTAATTAATAAATGAATTTAAACTGCTATCTTGTCTATTAAGTTTTTACCATGATAAACATAATAATTAATTAATAATTATTATATGAGAAAATGAAAGTATCAGTGATGAAATATGAGAATGCAAATGAGAGAAAAACTATTTGCCAAAAACAAGAAATTGTTCAAACTATATCACCCATCCAAAAGGGGATAATTTATAATCTTCGACGTGCTCAGTATGAGAAAAAGAAATATCAGTATTTGAACACTGAGTTCATTATAGAGTTCACATTAAATATATGGCATATGCTTTATGTCTATAATATACAAAATAAATGTTATAGAATAAATGTAAAATGTCAATAAACAACAATGTAAAACTGCCTAATGTCTTCATAATTATCAGAATAAAAAGGAAAAGCTATTGAACTAGCTATATAAATGAATAATATGAATTTGATAGACAATATTATTTACCATTAAAATATAATCTTATATTTTTATGCCAGTAGGAAAAAAACAGTGTGTCCTGTGATCTTCACTGTATTGATATTTTAAGCATTCTTATTATTAGTAAATGAATGGGTAACATTTTCAATAGCAATAATTATATTCTGGATCCTAATATTTAACACTGCTAAAGTACTTGATTTAGCTGTGATACTTTTATTCTATAGCTCTGCATTAGTTGCTGCTTCAAAGAGGAAGACTTAAAGATAGGATGTTGTGCGTGCAAAGATCACTTCCAGTTGTTTGCATAACATTTAATTGCAGATAAACATTTACTCTAAAATGGGCAATTGTCTATCTTCCATTTGCTAAGCATATTTTGTGACTTCAATAATTTCTTCAGTCACTGATCTAAGTATCATACACTTACAGTAAAAAAAATATTTTCATAACATTTATTTACAGTTTAAAACATTATGAACACTGCTAAATTTGGTGGAAAATATTTACTTTGCAAAAAGTATTGTTTCAAAATTACAGACTCATAATCCAGTTCTAAGTCTTTAAAAAAAATCTTTAATTTCCTCTCTTATGACAGTAAATTGAAATGAACTGGACTTCTCAGCCGGGGGTACCCCTCCCCCATTCTAACTATGGTCCTCATATTTGGAATTGTCATTGTGAATATTGAATTTCACTATACTTAATTTGTAATGCCTATGGCTTATTTTTCTAAAGAAATTTAATATTTATAAAAATGAACTAAAAATATATCCAGGCTCTAAAATAGGCAGCTGTTTCATAGAACAGGATCTCCAAACCGGTGATTGAACTGCCCCAACTCCCCAATCCTTCTATAAGTCAGAGCCTTATCCCGTGTGTGTAACATAAAAGCATTTGCATCAACTGTGTTGGGGGAGAAAAGCAGGAAGATTTACTTATTAATTTCTTTCAGAAATTCAGGAAAAATGGTCTGTTTCCTTATTGTACATTTTGAAAAGTAGCTATTATGCCAAGAATAATTTTATAACAAATTGAATTAATGCCCTTTAAAAATAAGCTTTCTGTAACATAATAATGTTTAATGAGTTCACAGAACAAATACTTGCTCAGTTCTTTCACTGAATTTGATCATAATGGAAAAGCAGAATTCAAGACAAGTGTTACCCAGGTCCTGCTGTTCAACTTGAAGCAACACGTGTGCCCAAAAATCACATAGAAACTACTTCATAAACTACTGTGCACAACTAATACAAACCTTATAAGAGATATTTCTCAGTGGGGAAATGTTTCCAAGTAAGCCAAAAGAAGGCACCTTTATATAAAGGTAGATTATCCAGACCATTTTTCAGTGTCTCACCCACTGCTTGTTTAAGCAATCTCTCCCACTCTGCAAGGGTGAGGGAATGGAGAAAAGGAAACCAAAGCCATGGTCATGTGATTTCTCACCTGGCAACCACTTAATAACAGAGCTGCTGGTTGCAATTGTGGTTGCTAAACGAGGTTTATGGAATAACTGCCTCTTTATTTATTTTTTTCAAAATCTGTCGTTGCAGTCCTGCCCTAGTGCAACCATCATAGTTACACCTAATGGCCTTGATGACTTCACTAGGCACATGATGTATTATATACAATGAAATACCCTGCTGCATTAGACAATTACATGTATATCCTACTTTGCCTACAGTATGTTTATAAAAAGGGACTGTAACCCCACCCCTCTTTAGGCCTGTCTTTGCCTCTGGTGCTGTCAATTTGTGCCTCAATGTAATGTGGTCTTCAGTTAAAAGGCATCCCTAACATGTAAGGAGGACTAGGGGAGACATGACAGCAATGTTCCAATATCTCAGGGGTTGCCACAAAGAAGACAGCGTCAAACTATTCTCCAAAGCACCTGAGGGCAGGACAAGAAGCAATGGGTGGAAACTAATCAAGGAGAGAAGCAACTCAGAACTAAGGGGAAAGTTCCAGACAGAACAATTAATCAGTGGAACAACTTGCCTCCAGAAGTTGTGAATGCTCCAACACAGGAAGTTTTAAAAATGTGTTGGATAACCATTTGGCTGAAGTGGTGTACGGTTTCCTGGCTAGGCAGGGGGTTGGACTAGAAGACCTCCAAGGTCCCTTCCAACTCTGTTTCTACTCTACTCTACTCTACTCTACTCTACTCTACTCTATTAATTACAAATGCAGATAATCTTATGGCCATTCTGTTTTTATCACTGTAGCTTCGTGTGACTATGAAACTAAACACTGAGGTACAGTAATATGTTCTACTACAAAATCTAAAAAAATTTTTAACCAGAGACACCTACCCTTAAAATTAACATTAATTTTAAAATTAATTTCAGTTTAAGAGAGAGAGAGAAGTTGATGGAATATTCTTGTCTAGTAGTAGGAATTTTATTTATGCCCAAATGATCCATAAAGGAAAGGTTTCCATGAATTTGAAAGGAAGAGGATTTATACTGTCAAAAGCAAGTACAGGCAGTCCTCGACTTACAACAGTTCATTTAATGACTGTTCAAAGTTACAATGGCATTGAAAAAAAGTGACATGTCCATTTTTCACAATTACAACCTTTGTAGAATCCTGTTGATCATGTGATCAAAATGCAGATGCTTGGCAACTGGTTCATACTTATGACCATTGCTGTGTCCCAAGGTTATGTGATCACCTTTTAACAAACAAAGTCAATGGGGAAGCCCAATTCACTTAACAATCAGGTTTCTGCCTTATCAACTGCAGTGATTCCCTAAACAATGGTGGCAAAAAAGGGTCGTAAAATGGGGGGAAACCCACTTAACGAATGTCTCATTTAACAACAGAAATTTTGGGCTCGATTGTGGTTGAAAGTCAAGGACTACCTGTATATACTGAAGTTGCACAATTTTAAAAAGTATACTTTAATATTACATCTTCCTCAAGGCCATTATAGCTTTATTTTTCAGCTGTTCTTTTTCTCCTTTAGGATGAACTAAGTTTTGCCATAGAAATCACATTGCACTTAATGAAAGGATTGGAAGTTGGACAGGGGCTGAGATGCATAGGGAACAAGGCTTTGCACACTGCAGGAAAAGGGGCTGAAACATGAATGGAAACTATCAGCATGCCAGCGTCTAACTGTAGGATCTCTGCATCTGTATGAACTAGAGCCGTGATGGTGAACCTATGGCACGTGGCCGGTAGTGGCATGCAGAGCCACTTCTGCTGGCACGTGAGAGGTTGCCCGGAAGAGCCACACTGCGCATGCGTGTGCCCCCTGCCAGCCAGCTGATTGTAGAGTATCTGCTGTGCATGCGCAGGAGGAGACACGAGAGAGATGCGTGCACATGCGCAGAGGCATGCAGCATGCGGCAGATTGTGTGCGCATGCGTAGAGGCGTGCAGTGAGGGGGTTGAGCGCACATGCACAGAGGCACACTGTACGTGCAGAGGGGATCATGTGTGTATGCTCAGGGGTGGGGAGGTGCATGCGCATTGCATCATGGATGCAGGTACGCGAGCACAAGCGCACACATCGCACGCAACGTGGAAAAGGTTACTGAACTAGATTGTACAAGATGAATTCCCATGGTTATTGTTAACTAGAAAAGGTGGGAAAAAAAGTTTAAGGACATTTCCTTTCTCCCTACCAATATTTGACACAGCTTTGACACAGCTCTCCAAGGGTACTCTGAGAAAAATGCATTGTAGTATATGAGTTTCCTTTTAAGCAATCTAATCATTTCCATTATTGCCATGCTAGCTCACAGAATTCTATTTATTTATTCCCAAACCTGTTGATATCCAAAGCTTAAAATTTTCTTCATGGATACCATGAAAGTTAACATGTTGTTTTGCTGAGCACTTGAATTTTTTTTTTTTCAAGAGAAGAACAATTTGGTTAACTATTCTACAATTTTAAAAAAAAAACACAGTCCTTTGGGAGACTAATAAAAATGGTTAGAGGGGGTTTACAAAATATTGCCAGCCCTGGCATTGTGAAGGTCTGCTTTGATCCTTTATAGAGCTTGGATGTATCAATCTGTTGATGGAGAAAAGGCAATCAGACTGCTTTAAAATGGGGCTTCTGTATGTCATTATAAAGTATGGGATGCCATATGCTAGAAAGAAATAAGTAGGTAGTCTTTATACAGCTGGAAGTGATCTAGGAATGCTTGACAAATGTGCAGGCATGTGATTGATACTAACCAGAAGCTGATTTGCATAGCAATTACCTGAAGCCAGAACAATTAACTTTTATAAACCACTATATAACTTATTTTACTCTTAAAATATAATAGTGAAAGATGTAGCGCAATGACAATTGACAAGAGCAAACAAGTAAAGACAACTATAAAAAAAATACCCCATTCCTGAGCAGCAAAATGCTAATCTAATGGTCCATATACTTTGTTTTCCCCCTGGCTTTCTGAAGTGCTCCTGCAAGAAGAAAATAATTTTAAGCAGTCTTCTCTTTCCCATTTAGCTCCATTCTCTTAAATAATTATTTATAGCTGTATCCTGCTTCTTGGTTTATCTCCAACAGCTTCTTCTCTTGGACCAAAAAGATATGTCAGCCTCATTCTTCTGCCAATAGCTTCTTCTTTCTTGGAAACCTACAGAGTTGTTCTGTACAATTCCCAGCCAAACAGATTCAGTGCACTTATACATGTGTGGTTTGTGAATGAATAAACACGTGCATTTGCATTAACTTTATGTAATTTGAAACAAAGTAGATGACGAAGCAAGATTACAGAAATTAAAAAAAAAAATCTTCCCACAATATTACCCACAATATTACCTATTCAAAGAAAATTCTTGCTTTTCTCCTGTTACCTGACCCAGTTTGTTACCACATTTCTGTTTGTTAGGTTGTTACTATATGGAAAACTTGTAGTATGCCATGAATTAAGAACATTATTGGTTCAAACAAGTTATGTAAGAACTGCTACCAATAATAATCTCTCAAATGTATGCATTGTTTCTGAATATGTAACCAAATCAATTAGGCTTCATGTAGTTAAATGGTCAGGACCTTTTAAAAACTAAAATCCCAAACTCAAGAAATGATTCCACTAACATGGTTAAAAAAAACATTTTCAGATATTGAAAAGCATTACATAGTGTCTTCAAAAATTTGAAGAGTACCAATATTCTTGTTTTTGTCATCCTCAGGATAGTTTAAAAACCCACTAGTAAAATAGTTACAAATGGGTCAAAAATATTTTAAATAGTGGGTGTTTCTTCCATTGAAAATCACTGACAACTAGTTAGTAAGTTATAATGAAATCTGCAAAATGGTATGTACATCTGGTCATGCAGTTCTTCAAAAAGCATAACCCACTTCAGTTTAGTTAACTGAAGAACAACAGATATTTTGAGTGCAACATTTGGGCAAATCTATTATAATTTCTGTGTTTGTTATTCTACCCTCTTGCCTTCATCCGCCAAACACCCTGTTGAAAACTTTGTTGTCAGAAAACTTCCTTAAGTTAAGGAGCTTTAAGCTTAGGTGAGGATGACTGATTTAAACCTACACCACAAATGTTTTTAATATAGATCTAGCATGATATTAGGGGTGTGCAAGAGGAATATGAAAGAAAATGCAAGAGGAAAGAAACAGAAAACTACAATGTGTGTATGAAAGAACTGTTTCCTCTTTTTTTCTGAACATTATCTTTCCTGTAAACTCCTTGAAATCCTGTGTTTCTACTGAGATTTAATTGAAGATTTTATTGAGGTGAAGATCTCATGAGGGAAAGCTTGACAATGGGTTTGTTTGTTTTTTTGACAGTGGTTCTTTGTCATCACTAAAAGGGTTTGCTACTTAGAGAATTTTCAAGAAAATTGTTCATCTAATTTTTTTTTCTGGTAATTTGACAGAGAACTTTAAAAGGCCATTTGGGCTCAGGTCTAATCAGAGTGAGATTAAAAGGGAACACCATACATCTTTGGTGAGCTTCCTCCTGGACTTTTATTGGGTTGTTATCTGGTAATTACCATTATCTGCCAGTTTTCTCATCTCCTGCATCTACTGGCAATTCCAAAGGTTGAGGGGAAGAATCAGTGTCAGAACAGCAAGGCTAATGAAAGAATCCTGACGTGTAACCCACTGCTGCTAATTTCCTTCAATTGCAAACTGCACAATTGAAACTAATCAGCATTGTCACAGGTCACAAAGATCTACTTAATAAGATATTAAAAGATGAAAGAACGGATCTTGAAGGATGGCATTTTTGTTAATAAAAGACTTGATACCTGAAATGACCAGACTGTAACACCACCACCAGCAAAACGATCAGGTTATATGAAAAAAATTAGTAATGATCAAACACAATAGATTAGACTACTGGATTTCTCATTTGTGTGAAACCAAGTTTGGGGACAATGAACGGTCACTAGAGTACCATACTTCAACACTGTAGATTACCCAATCTTCACTGAGACTTTTTTAGCATTATATATGGCCTCATATGGGCTCTGTAAAAATACAAGATGTGTTATCAGTGATAAACAGATATTAATGACCTTGAACATATCAAATCCTTGCATGTATCGTTAAAGTATGTTCCTCCTGCATTACAGCAGCCTTGGCAGCCTGAACATATATTTTGTTTAAGTTACTTCAAACACTAAACATTCAGGGACTTATATTACTTTAATCCACTGCAGGCAGTGCTTCATTTAATTTTATTGGCTGTGCTGGAGGTAGTGGATCTATTTGGGGGGCAGTGGGGAGGAAACAAAGCTCTTTTACGTATCTTTTCAAAAGGGCTTAATTATATTTTATAGCCTGGGCCAGGAGCCCTGCTTGTTTTCTGTCTAACAAGGTTCAAATGGAGTTCAGACAAGCGATGAATCAGAAGCCAAGTCAGAGATGGTTATCTTTATGAAATGAGCTCATCTCCATTTAGGAAAGGAGCAGGTACATCACGGTCAGTGCTGAATGTTAAATAATCTGGAAATCAGATGGTGGTCAGTGATCTGATAGCTTTTCATTTGTTGTTTTGTGTCTTCAATCAGAGCAAATATATTTAACCTAATTTTAAATATATATTGTCTCTTTGATTAATTGCAGCTTTATGCTTACAATGCTTAGAAGAATATTTAACCCTGTACCTGTAAAAATAGTTTTATCAGTACCCCAAAACAAAGTAAAGAAGCAATTCAGAACTGTTAAGTTATTGTGTGAACCCAACATTTTAAACATTCTACTATGTTTAATGTGCAATAATCATAGAGTGTACTCCATTATTACTGTATAAATTGTATTTATGCAGAACATTGGGTAGGTCATTCCATTTGAATATAATCTTTGCTCACACTTCCCTAAATTAACTGGCAAGTGGAATTTTGATTTTAATGGAGTTTTATATTTGGGACATTGTCTTTCTCAAAATCAGCATGCTATGATTAATTGTATTGGCGGGGAGATGATGGAAGAAGCCAGTTTATCAGTAGCAACTATGAATTCTATTATAAAGTAACATTAGGGCATCTGACCAGGAATAATAGTGATACTCGGTCCTGGGATTAGGTAGTATCTTGTTTCATGGATTTTAGACCATCTGTTCCTCCCTCCTACATTTAGGTCTGTAGAACTATAAAAACAGCTCAACCTTAGGGACTATAGAAAGGAATTAGGATTGTTCTGCTTTTCATTATCACAAGATTCAGTAACTCATTTCATTGTCAGGATAATCCTCTTTTACTCTTTCTTTTGCGCTTGTAGAGTATGCCAAAATGACAAATAAAATCCCAGATGTTAGAGAGCTGATGAGGTCGCCACCTTTCCTTGAGTGTTGTGTTTAAGCTACTTGGGACACAGCATCAAAAGTGACAGAGCCCTGATGCCCACACCCAATATTCATTATGATTCGTTAGTGATTTGTATAGCTGAACTTCCACTTCAACCCTCAGCGACCATGAAACTTTTTGCTTCTTCTCTAGCTTTTGCTGACAAGGAATTAATTTCCTATTGTTTAAGCACTGGGAAGAGTTTATGATAATTTTTTTGCTAAAAATCTTTTGGTACTTCTAAGAAGATTATTACTCTAGCTTATTATTTTAAGTAGTAAGAATTAACTTTATGCTGTATTTTTCTTAAGCTAAGTATTTTTAAGCATCAAAAGACAACATTTTGGCAGATTCTTCCAATTAGATGCATGGATTTGGAAAAAGTAATCAACTATATTGGTTTCTGTAAAATCCTTTGTATTTGAGAGAATACAATTCATTGTATTTTGAAACTTTTACAACTTCCGGTTTTTATTGGAAACTGGAAAACCATTTTTAGATGGTTTCTTTTAGCCAAATAATTTCAATGTAAGAAAAAGAAATAATTTCTAAATAGATGAAAAAGAACAATGGAATGATTGTAGCTCTACAGTTCACTGTGTTTCATTCTTCAGCTCAAGACTTGAAAAATGATTTATATTCTTCCCTCTGTAATTTCCCCTTCCATTCTGTTTTAGCTCTGAGATACCACAATCAGAATTACTGGACAAATTGCAAAAGTAACTAATAATATAAAATATGATTACTAAGTTACTTTATGTAAAAACAAAAACCAACTTTATTGAAAATAACTATAAATATTTTAATTCATTTTCTTCTACTATTCTAACTACTGTCCTAGATTACTTCAGTGAATTGCAAACTATGCTTGTAATAAACTCTGTGACCACTTAAAAATTAGAGAACACTGATTGCTCTGCACAGGCAATGATGATGCTAGTAATTGATTTTATTTGTTCTCTAAAATAACAGCAGCAGCAACAAATCCAGCCTATTGGTTTTACTCAAAGTTGTAAAATCTCTGTTGTGAGATGATCTTGTTCTTCTGCTAGCCAACATGATCTGGGAATTCTTTGGAATATATTAATACCCTTCACATCTTCCTGCTCAGATTAAGAGTGTTTTGCCTGTGGTTGAAAACATTGCATCATGCAACCCTACATTTGGGAGCAGACTATAACTCACAGGGAAATCACCCTATCACCTATGCAAAAGATCACATACTACATGCTACATTATCACTGTGGAATGTATAATTGAAAAGGCTGTTAAACAGCATTCAATCATTGACATTTCTGCCAGTTATGATAATTTTATACCTGGGAAAAAAACACAAATGATAATTTCAGGATTTCAGAATAAGTATAAACATTAAATAGAGTCATTTTGAATGGTGTATTTTTTCCAAATGTTCCAAGAAGCTTGAGCTATGACTAGTTTGTTGCTTTATAAATTATGATGGACTCATTGTTTTATTTTTTTTCCCTCCAATATACCAGAAAATGTGTAAAGTCCAGTTGTATCCCTCTGCTATTGGCCTTCAGAAAAGGAGAAAGGAGTAAAAAGATGTAGGAGAATCATAGTCACTAAAACACATGTTCAGAACCAGCTGGGTAGGGCAGTATATGACACCTAAATTAAGAAGCATTTCTCAATAGGTAATCCCATACATGTGAAAAAAAGAAGTCAGATTATATTTTCTTATGTACCAATCAGATACCATTACAGCTGTTTTTTAAAAAATAAGGAAATGGGTATTGTTTGACCATGATTTGTGTGTACAGTATTGTTTATTTTGTAAACTTTGTGTGTTACATTAAAATCTTAATGTTTACATCTTAAATGGTAAATTATAAAATGTGAGGACTATATTCCTTGTTTATTGACTGAGTTTCAATGTATGTGCTTGTATATATTTATATTAAGCTTTTAAATATTAAAAGTATTTGCATACTAAAAGTAAAGATCATGTTGCATGTATTGTTTGTTAAGCCCTGCTGAAAGATTGCTAAATATAGAAATGTGCATTAGGTTTGGGCACCAGAAGAAAGAAAAGCCTCAAGTTAAGAGGTGAAAAGTACACTTTTATGCGGCAGAAATAATTCATTGGCTATGTTAAAGTAAACCGCACAGAATATGGTATACGAGGCCTCTTAGGTTGTTTGTGTACTAAGACTGGATGAAACATTTAAATGATTGCTTTCAATATTTGCTATGGAATTTTGAAATATTATCTCCTAGTTTGGCTTTAGGTAATAGTAAGCATGGATCACCATCCCACTTATTTTTGTGACCCGGGAGTGAAAAAACAGGAGCTTGTATGAGTTCCCAATTGTTTCCTACAGCAGAGTACTCAAAATGTTTTCAGTTTTGTCTATAAAGATCATGGAAGACTTGAAAGATTTGGAGTTTTATTCTGTGTGCTATTTTGTGCTTCCTGCAAAACAAAATCCCTTTTTCTTTCTTTTGTACATACCCATACTAGAGTAAGCTATGTGGAATGTCTCTTCCCGTTCCTTTTAATCAAATCTGATTGTGCTGGATTACATGTTTCATAGTAGTTGATATTTTTTGTACTGGTAAAGTCATATTCAAACATGACAGAGAATAGAATACACTGTATAAGAAAAAAATCTCTACGTTATAAGTTGGAATCTCATAATATTCATATTATATTAAAGAGGGGATGGATCGATAAGCAGGTATCTATTTTCTTTTTGGCTTGGAGTCTTTAGATATAAGTGATGATTAGAAATAAGGATTAGGAGTGATGGAGAGTGCTGTACTGGACTGAAAGGAGAGGAAGAAGAAAGGGAAAGGACAAACGGGGTGGGAATCAAATCAAGGAAAGAGTTTGAGAGAGCTGGAGAACTGTAATGGCTGTGAATGCTGGGAGAAAACTTAGAATGATGTATCAGGAGATAACCAGTGATTGGAAACCAATAGAGCAGGGGTTCCCAATCTGGGGTGCTCGCACCCCCTGGGGGTGCGAGACAATATTCTAGTGGGTGCGAGAAAAGTCCAGATAAATAATAGGATATTGGCTATATGTTTTTATTTATTATGCAATGGATTAACTTTGTTTTCATTTTAGAGTTAAGTATCATTATTTAGTGGCCGTCACATACATAGCTGAAAAGATTCAATCCTACCATATATTTAATGCATTCAGTAGTTCCTAAAGTCTAAATTTCAGGGGGGTGCGAGGTTTATGTGAAATTTCTTTAGGGGTGCGGGGTGAAAAAAAGATTGGGAACCACTGCAATAGAGGCTGCAAATTACATGAAAGAACCTCAGACTACTAGGACTGAACCCCAGGAAAGAAAGCATCAGTGACTGGACAAGTCTATGAGGACAGAGGAATTGCGGGGAAAAAGAACAAGCAAGAATTCCTTCATCATAATAGTCAATAAGCAAACAACCGTTGTTAGAGGTGGAAAATATAAACTACAAGAAGTTTGTTCTAATATAGTAAATTAGTTGAAGTGCAATTGTGTACTAGACAAGGAGTGACAGATAGTGTGGATTGGTTTTAATGCTGGAGACTGGATTGTAAAAAATGAATAATTAATGTAGATCATCCTTTGGGTGAGAGAAAAGGTGACAGAGGACTGTGCGGAAACAATTATTGGTATGGGCCATCCTCTGTGATCGGTATCATTCGAGACAACGACGAATTCGCATACAGACGGGAGGTTGTACAACTTGCCTCATGCTGTAACCGGAACAATCTGGAACTGAACACATTCAAAACCGCAGAAATGGTAATAGACTTTAGGAGAAACCCTCCCATACTACCACCTCTTACAATACTAGACAATACAGTATCCACAGTAGAGACCTTCAAATTTCTAGTTTCTATCATATCACAAAACCTAAAATGGACACCTAACATGAAAAACATCATCAAAAAAGCACAACAAAGAATGTTTTTTCTGCGCCAACTCAGAAAGCTCAAACTGCCCAAAGAGCTGCTGATACAGTTCTACAGAGGAATAATTGAGTCTATCATCTGCACCTCTATAACTGTTTCGTTTGGTTCTGCAACCCAACAGGAAAGACACAGACTTCAGAGGATAATTAGGACTGCAGAAAAAAATAATTACCACCAACCTGCCTTCAATCGAGGACCTGTATACTGCAAGAGTCAAAAAGAGGGCTGTGAAAATATTTACAGACCTCTCACATCCCAGACATAAACTGTTTCAACTCCTACCCTCACGACGACACTATAGAGCACTGCACACCAGAACAACTAGACATAAGAACAGATTTTCCCTGAACGCCATTGCTCTGCTAAACAAATAATTCCCTCAACACTGTCCAACTATTTACAAAGTCTGCACTACTATTACCATTAATCTTCTCATCACTCCTTATCACCCATCCCCTCCCACTTGTGACTGTATGACTATAACTTTGACGCTTGTATACTTACAATTTATATGGACTGTTTCCTACTATGATTTGATTGCTTATTGTACCCGTTGACTATTATTAAGTGTTGTACCTGATGATTCTTGACGAATGTATCTTTTCTTTTATGTATACTGAGAACATTTGCACCAAGACAAATTCCTTGTGTGTTCAATCACACTTGACCAATAAAGAATTCTACTCTATTCTGTTCTCTGGTGGAGTGTCTATCAATAGTAAGAATCCTAAGAATCCAACCCAATCCCAATCAGATAAAAATATAGTTTGGGGGAAAAGTGAAGCATGGGTTGAAGGGGCTGCAAGATGATAGGTATAGGTAGTTACAGTGGAAGTGGTGGAATGAAAGAGTAGCTATGGAATAAGGGCAAAGAGTGTGGTGGAAAGGAAGAGAGAGGTGGATAGGTGAATTAATTGTCCCTTAGGTCATCTGGTGGGAGAGTGGAAAGGAACAATAAGGAGGATGGATAATCAACAGGGAAGTATAGTGGGAAATGGAAAGCCAGATGTGGTCTGCCCCATTCAGATGGGGGACTTGAAAGCTCAAGCCAATCCCCACTTTAATACTTCCACAATGTTCATCATATTATATCTTATTAAGATCATTTCTAATTTCTGTTATGTTAACTGGTGACACAAACATCTGCAGGGAGAAGGATCTATTTGAGTGATATCGCTGCCAATCTCTGATGGCCAGCTCAGATTCAAATAAGACTGAGACAAAGGAAGCTGCTCAAAGTGCCTCAGATAATGCTAGCCTCAAGAGGCCTAAGGCCAGCCTCAAGAGGCCTAGATAATGCTAGCCTAAGGCTGATGTAACAGGAGACAACAGTTGGCCATTGGCTGCATCTAGGACCTCCAACCAGAACTGCATCCATAGCAGAACAGAAATCTACATGGCTCTTCATATGGTTTCCAACACTGACCCCACTTGGTGCAGACTCCCTGTAAGAGCCACCGTTGCCCAGCAGTTCTTGAAATGTTTTATAAAATTCTACAGGAACCCTGTCTGGACCTGGTGCTTTCCCGTTATTTTGTTTCTTAAGTGCTTGACTTAATTCCATCATTGTTATATTACTTTCTAACATTTCTTCAGTCTCTTTGGGTATCTTAGGTAAATTTGCATTCTGCAGGTACTGTTTAACTTTCTCCTCATCAATATCTTCTTTCTTATAGCAGTTCTCTATTGGGAACGACCTCTCAGCTTGCCAGTACTCTGCATCCTAAACCTGCTGTTTAAGAAATCTCTGCTTCTTGGAACCTGTATGGCTGACAAGCTAACACTGGTCTCCTGGATCTTGGACTGTGACCTTATAATGATCTCACATACTGCTTTGGAAATCATGCAAATAAGCTTACATCTTTTCTGGAGCATATGTGCACTTGTACACCCATCCTGCCTGCCACTGTCTGTATTATTTAAACTTTAGAATAAGACCGCTTAACAGTGTGTGAGAGTGTTTGGCCTGGAAGAGGAGAAATAGAACCTACATGTTTCCAAGAATGCCTGGGGAATTTCCCAAGGCAGGCAGTTCTGTTGTGTGCTTTGTTCACCACTGGAATGAGAGGTTAGCAGTGGTGCTTGACAGGCTTCTAAACACCCAGTCCCTGAACTGCTGAGCCAACAGAACTGGTTTATTGAGAAGCTCTAAGAGATGAAGCTACGGAAGAGATGCCTGAGGCGATACTGGCATGCAATGAAGAAGAACAAATGTAATTATACTGTGCTAGTAAGAGCAGTGAAGTGTGATTATCCTACTTTTATTGTGTATGCAGATAGCCACACAGCAGCATTATTTAGAGTTACATATTCCCTGTTGGGGAAATCGGGGCTGGAAAAAGGGCTGCTGAATCATTGCAAAGAATTCACTCAGCATCTAAAGGATAGAGTTTCTCACATTTTTCTCAAAGTTGAATGCTACTTGGCTAAATTCTTGTGAGATGATCTGGGATTAATTTGATCCCGAGGAAGTGTCCAGTGTTATCTGTGCTGTCAGCTGAGTACAGTGCAGAAATGGTTGCTGTTGCTTTTGCTGATAAACTGGCGAGATCAAAATAAGAGGAGTAGAAATCTCATGCTCCCGTTGGATCTCTTAGCTGCATTTAGTACTATTGACCATGGAATCATTTTTTGATTGTTTGGAAAGGCTGGTGGTTTGAACAATGTTTTTCAAATGATTCTCCTCATTCCTGAGTGATTCATCCAATTTGGTTAGGAGAGAGGTCATGTCCTCTGTTGTAGAGCATCATAGGGCTGGTCCTTTTCTCTGTTTAGGATCTACTTGAAGCCTTTGGAAAAGGTAATCCATCACCTAGGTTGAGGTATCATCAATCTGTGGATGATACTCAACTGCATGTCCTTGCCACAGGCTGAGAAGGAATTGTAATGTAAGTCCTGACCTAACACCTGGAGGCTATTAGGGTTGGATGCAGAAGAATAGGCTTAAGCCAAATCCTAGCAAGATGGAGTAGCCAACTAATTCCAGAGATATTTCATCCTTAGTTCTGGATAAAGCTGGCCCACAATTTGAGTGTCCTCCTGAACTCACAGTTCCTGCTTGAACATAAAATCAAAACTTTGGCCAGGACAGTCTTTGCACAATTATGTGTCAACTGAGGCCATTTTCAAAACAGCAATCTTTTGTTCATAGTATTTGGGCTCTCTTCTCCTTGCATCTACATTATTGTAATCAGTCTAATACAGAGATCCCCTTGAAAGTCATTAGGAGATTTCAGCTGGTTTTAGCATGAAACAGCCTAGAAAGTTATGGGAATACCAAGTTATTTGTAATTCAGGGTCCTTGATATCCCTGAGAACAGTTACCCACCAATCCACACAAACTAACAAATGCATTGCTCTGATAATATTGGTTACTGTTAAAGCAATAATTCTAGGCAGCATTGGTTTTTTTTTTTCCAGCATTCAAAGTCAACTTTGGTCTCAATTCATGTGCCAAAGAGCAGGTGATAAGGATATGTTTAGTCTTACATTAAGATATATTAGCTTGCCACACTGCATCACTATTGTGTGTGTTTTCACAAAGGGAACATATCTATGCTTACCAAACCATATGAAGCCTTGTCTGCTTTCAGTGATATTCTGCATGTATTTCTCTGCCTAGAACCCAACAAGATCCCATAAAGTATGTATCAGATTGCCCAATAGAAAAGAGGCAAGTACAAGTAACAAACTAAAAATATGCATTTTTGACATTTCCTAAAATAGGAAGGAAACTAACCCTAAAAATTCCCGATGAATAATATCTGGAAAACATAATTTACTGTAAGGTTATCAGTTAATGAAACCAGCTTTAAAAATCATTAGGCATGGCCACAAGCTTTTGTTTTGCTTCCATGAGGGAGAAAACATGCTTTTCACACATTCCCAACCGAAGCTTTTAAAAAATGGTTCTCAGCACAAGAAGATTCCTCTTACATTACAATCAACTTCCATCTCTTACACAAAGGCTCATCTGGAAAAGAGGCCGTTTACACTGTTTATAAAATACTGTCACATAAAATTTGTAAGGAAAAAAAAAGCCATTCACTAAAAATAGCTTGCGTAAGTAAGGGATTAGAGTAGTTTCTGCTGCTATAATTGCTCCTTTGTAGTTTTTTTTTTCCATGATGTTTCTGAACAGCGCCTTTGGACTATGTTTATTAAAGTCAGCACATCAAAAAGGATCAAAGCCACTGCTAGTGAGAACTAAAAAAAAGCCCCAAGTGTGTTGTGTTGTCTCATGGGAGAATTATGCAGATTCAAGTAAACAAGTGCAAATTGTTGAGGTTTTAATGAAAATTTTCTACAATTATTGAATCTGAAGTCATTGGTTATTATAACATCTGTATAACACATGGCCATTTTGTATAAAAGGCAAGCCAAGCTATTTTGTCTGTTTTAACAGTACATCTGAGAGGACTATTTTTTTTTTATCATTGTATGCCATTTGCTTCAGCAAATAATTTGTAAAATGCAGCTGGTGCAGATGGTCACCATGGTTATGTGATTGTAAAAACCTGAAACACTGTGGAGTATTTACATATTAGTTTCATATGCCAAAATCAGCTTTATTCAGCTCAAAAACACTATCATAAAATTGTTGAATATAAAAAGAGATTGGCTCTTACATAGAGTTGAACTTATATTTTCATTTCAAATGAAGTTACTGCAATTTATCTTCAACCAAACTATACTTCGTTTGGACTTAGAAATAAAATAGCCTCCTTTAGCAATGATATATTAAATGAAATGGAATGAAATGGAATGGAACTATACTACTGATTTACCAGGATGTTTAAAATAAGTTACTTTTTAAAAAATTAAAAATAAAATTTCCTGTCTAAATTTAATGCATATGAGTTATCCTTTATTAAAGTATTCCTTTTACTATTGCTCTCGCTTCTAAAACTTGGTCTATCTGCTTCTATGTGCCTGCATGTTTCCAAATGACAAAACTAAGGAAGCAAAAGTATGAAATTAATTTGCCTTTGCCTTTTGCATTCTTCTTAGGAACTTTTTTTTCTTTTAGCAAATACTTTTCACAGTCATACATTTCATTTAAATAAATTATTGTATACTTGATCAAAAAGTATTCTCAAGAATACAGTTTTAATTTTTTTAAAAAATGATGCATATCCTTTTCTACTTAATGTCTTGCACTAGTAGTGGTTTTTACTCATTTCCCTTCCCAGAGCCAATTCACAAATAAAAATATAGCTTAAAAATATATAAGAAAAAAATTAAATCACATTTAATATAGAAATCATAAAAAGTAATATATAATATTTGCGTAATAAAATATTACTTATGTAATAGTACACTAAACCAATTGTAAGTGGAAATAATGCATTTTCAATATTTTTTTAAAACATTGAGCAAAGATTGAGCAATTTAAATTTCTTAGAATGAGGAATTTTAAATTTGGGGTTACAACAGAATAGGCTAAATCCCTGGTATATAGCTATTTGTTCTTTATACTTGAACAAAAAACCTGCCTCAAATGTTGATGCATAAGTGTAGCTGAACTTATAAGGTTGCAGTGGGCTTTTTAGATAAACTGATCCCAAATTCTTTATGAATTTATTGGCTCTTATCTGTTATCCATTAAATTAATGTAGACATAAATCAAAGCATAACGCTAAGCCATAGGTAACATTGTGAGACTGAATCTCAGGAATATGTTTCTTCTGATTCCTCCAGCTTTTCTCTCTTCTACTTGTGAGGGAAGCTCAATGGTTAAATGTGACAGATCTTGGGAGAAGTTGGAGGGGGAGTAGGGAGAAAGGACGCTGCCTAACGAATGATCAAATGAGATCGGGTATAGCCTACAGCTGCATAGTGGGCAGAGAAAGAGACTCTGGAAAGGATCTTCCCTAACTTCTTAGACTGTAAAAGAAATGGAGGAAGGGTTGTACTAACAGACTTGCAAGATTCTATAATGTAGCCTTACAATAATATAGTAGTATTAGCTCATCTGGCATGTTTCGTTTTAGGTCTGCCTGAGTAGGTGGACAGGAAATGATAAGGCTCTTACTTTAGGGTCTGAATAAACCAGTTTCCAATCATTCATAAACTTGGAAAACGTGTTTATCCTAATGATGGTTCATTCAAACAAAACTGCATCTGCAACCACTTTTACATGGTTTGAACTGGTTAGTTTGTTTAAAATAACAAATATAATAGTTCCCAAATTTAGAAACATCAAGGGAAACCATTGTTTCCCCCCCATGCCGCCAATGAAAGTGGAAGCTTTCAATTTGAAGGCTCAATATCATATACAGTATATTGAGATATGGGTTTCTTTTACTCCATTGCCATTTCTCCTTGTTTTTTCCTTCTTTATTCATTTTACTTATATAGTGGCTTTCCACAAATATTACCAAAAGGGTGAACAACAATTTAAAAACTAAATAATCAGCAATGAAATATTAAAACATTAAAACAACTTTAAAACAATTGCTAGCATTTTAAAATCCAAAAATAATGAGATATATCTTAAATGTCAAGAAAATATACAAGTTAAGCTTGGAAAGGAAGCCATTCCACAATTTTGAGTGTGATGCTGGAGAACATGTTTCTTCTATGCTTGACTAATGCAGCTAATGGTGTAAGAGTATTTTCTGCAGATTTTAATTGGGAAAGTTGTAATGAGCCAATAATTCAATATAATACCTGGATCCAAAACATTAAACCAAACCATTGATCTGCCTAGAAAAAACAATTAGCAAACCTGTCCTGAGTGAACTCTGAACAGAAAAAAAATATGAATGTGACAAAACAGGTTGCTTTTTTGCTTACTGATCCATTTTTAGAAGTGTATATAATATGTTGGGGACATATAGAAATAAAATAGATATAATATAACCAAGGCTTGTACGAACAGACTTGGATAAAGTCATACCATATGCACAGAAAATAGTTGAACAGTCTACTTCTTATAATAGGTCCCTGAAGATATGATCAAAAAATAGTATAAGATCACTCTTGATCAATCCAGATAAAAAACAAACCCTTCTAGAACATGACTGAATTTTATTCTCTAAATCAGCTATTCTAATTTTCTGGATTAGTCTGTTTTAAACTGGAGCAATATTCAAAATGTTTCATTAATTCTTTAGTTTTAGAAAACAAAGTGCTGTAGATCTCAGTGTCATGTGTTTATTGATGGTTCTTTGCTCTAAAGCTCTGGACCTACCCACATGCTTTTTTTGGTATGCATTCACTATTATACAGGCAAATTAAATTTTTTTAAACAATAATTTTTCAATACTAACTTTTGAATTCAAACCAACAGAAAAATATAACACTGTTATATAGTGGCTCCAAAAGTACAACCCACCATGTCCAGAAGAAATAGGACCCAAAACTGATGAGATTACCAAGTGAACAATAAAACATAATAGAAGCCATAGCCAAAACCAAGGCAAAATATTATTCCTCACATGCTTTGAGGAAAATATGTTTCTTTATCAAGATAACTTGTATTTGTTTCTGAAACTCCAAAGATATTTGCAGATTAGCTGACTACAGACTTATCTAAAGAAAAAGTGAGTCCAGCACATTCTACTTGCTTGAGAAGTAAGGCAGCCTAGAGTAGTTACATGAGTTTTCAAAAACCAGTGTCTTACTCATTAGATACATCTCAAAACACATCAAGAAAAGTATCTTTGTCAAAATAAAGGTCCTACCTCCTTCTCAGTTTCAGTAATATTTTTCCCAATCAGGAGTCTTGGGAAATTTAGCTTTAGATATATAGCTTTCAATTTCCAGTATTCCTCTGTCAATATATTTACTGCTAAAACTTGGGGGCAGGTCCCAAGTTTGGTGCCTTCCAGATGTAGTGACTTCTACTACCACATATCTGGAGGACACCAAGGCTAAAAAAGTTCATTTTGGTTACTTCCATATGTTAAGTGAAAACCTGAATGAAGTGGTCCCAAAGTAAAGTTATGTTTCCGTCCTTTAAATATATTATATTATATTATATTATATTATATTATATTATATTATATTATATTATATTATATTATATTATATTATATTATATTATATTATATTATATTATATTATATTATATTATATTATATTATATTATTATATTATATTATATTATTATATTATATTATATATTAATTATATTATATGTCATGTTATAACAATATGCTATATTTAAGGTTAATTATATATTAGTACAGATAGTCTTCAACTTACGGTCATTCATTTAATGACCATTCAAATTTACAATGGTAACGAAAAAAGCAGCTTCCAATCTGTTGTAACCTAACTGTTGCAGCATCCCTGTTGTCATGTGATCAACATTTGGATCCTTGGCAACTGACATGTATTTATGACAGTTCCAGTATCCAAGGGTCATGTCATCCCACTTGCAACCTTCCCAGGGGGCTTTCTACAAGCAAAGTCAAGGTTTTCCTAATGACTGTAATGATTCGTTTAATGATGGTGGCAAAAAAGATTATAAAATGAGGCACAATTGATTCACCACTTTACAAAGTGATGGAAGTTCCAATCCCATTTGTGGTGGTATAAATCAAGGACTACCTGTACTGTCATCAAGATTCCATTATCATAAACAAAAATAACTTAAACATTCTTACCTTTAGTCTTACAGTTCACTTTAACATTCAAATTTCCACTGAGTTTGGATAAAGATACCAACAGGCGAGGTTTAAAGGGATTTGGGCAAGTTTCCACAGAAACCATAATCTGAGTGGTATGGATAGAAAATTGCTGACAACAGGAAACACTCATCCATAGGTTTTCTTGTGGTGAAGCTTTTTCCCCTCCATAACTATGATCTTCAAAGTTGGAAATTTTATTTTTGCAACACTGGGATGCATATGTGTCATCCTTGTTTGGAACACTATCAGTTTCTGAAACATTTTCCTCCTGGGCCTCATAACCATTCTTTTGCCTTAGCCTTTTCAGAAATTGTTTTATTTGATCTAGCTTGACAAAACTGATATTGGCTTTCAGAGGCTTTGATATATCCACATTTATGTTGGCTGTGGGAAAGAGAAAGAAAGAAAGAAAGAAAGAAAATTTTAATACAGCTTTTTGCTTGTAAAAATAATCTAATCTCAAACAGCCATGGTGGTAAAATGAATGTTAATTTACAGATTTGTTAGGTAATTTATAATTGAGGTCTCTTTACTTTAGAGCAGTGTAATTAGACATCATTTAAAAGTAAATACTTTTTGTACTAATGCATAATTATTAATTATTACAAAGCACAATCCAATAACACACACAAAGAAGAGCTGGATGAAGACCTATATTCAGCTTCATGAAGACCCTGTGAGCTGTAACACATTGCAACACATGGAATTACAGAAAACAGAAATAAATTACCTTCAATGCAAACAATATTTATATGATTTCATCAAAAAGTGCACTTCAAGCCCACCGATTAACACTCATTAACACTTTCAGAAAAAATAATCCACTATTATCCACTATTATAGGCAACTTGTAGACTTCAACTCCCAGAATTCCATTTCACCATGCTGCCTGGGGAATTCTGGGAGTTGAAGTCCACAAATCTTAAAGTTTTCAGGTTTGGAGACCCTTGCATTATTACATCAAAGGCATATTTGGAGTCCATTAACAGGCAATACCAATCATTTGAAATAAACATGGAACAGAAACCAGCAAAATATACTAAGGAACCCCAAAAGCTAGTACCAAAAGAAGGTAATACAGGAGTAATTTACAAACAAAAATGCAATCAAGTATTAATATTATGAACAACACTCTGTAGGACAAACAGGCAGAAGATTAGCAGAACATATCCATGAACAAGCTGTCAGAAGACACACAACTTTACTAATCTCCTTTCATACAGATAATCTTCAGCAGAATTTCAACTGGAAAACAAGGAGAAACTTTAGAAAAAGCCAAACTGAAAAATGCAAGCAAATTCTTAGAAGCATTGTACTCTGACCAAATAGGGATTAATAAGCATATTGACTTGAATCCTGTTTATGAAATTGTCAAAATATGTAATGAAAAATTCAGCATTACAAATTCAATCCAGCCATCAGCAAAGCAAACAATGTTCCTCCCACCACACAGCAATCAATCAACCTGTACATAAACTGGAGCCATCTCATTATGAACCAAATAACCCAAACTGAACCACAATTCAACAAGCACATACACAAAAAGAATACCCTCCCAACAAGCCATCCTAATATATAGTAACTTCCCTAATTACACAGGAAGCAATCAACACACAGGTAAGACAGAATGATCACCTTAGTAGACAAATAATCAAATAAGACTTTAATCTCTTATAAAACATCTGTCTACAATTTACCATATTCAAACATACGCAAAGCAGCAAAAATAAACAAATATATAAACACATTTCATCACTGAACATCACTTCTCCAAAACTTATGTACTGGTGACATTCTATAATAGGCTAATGAAACATCTGCAATCCAAGAAGCACAAGGGACTCCTACAATGCATCAGATTGAGAAAGAAGTTTTATTTGACCTACATTTCTAAAAGATGAAGGGAGAAAAGCTACAAGTCATTTACCTCTAATCAAATTGTCAGAGAAGGACTGCAGAAGGAGTAAGACTCTCTGGTATTTGTGGATAAAGAAAGGGCTAAACTTTTTATGGAAGTAAATTAACACATTTCGAAATGACTAACCATGAACAGAATATTATGTTTGTTTGTTTGTTTATTGTATGTATGCATGTCCTGCCACAATCCAGGGCCTGGTGCTGTCAGGGCTCTGGAAGAGTTTTCCCAAAATCAGTCTAGATCTGCCCTCCTTCTTAGCTAATGTAAAAAGAAAATTATTTTGGAGAGCACTGATGTTCATGCATTTATTCCGTTGTGTTTTAATTTTTATGATGTATAGTTTCTGGGATGTTTGGCCTGGGGATTTATAGCTGTTATTTTATTAGTTTTATTGCATTAATCATACTGTAGTTTTATTTTTTATATTAAATATGTGAGCAACTGAGAAACTTGGATAAACGCAGGATATAAATACAGTAAACAAACAAACATAATGTTCTCTTCATAGTTAATCATTTGGAAATGTGCTATTTTACCTCCATAAATAATTCAGCCTTGTCTTTGTCCACAAATAGCACTGTGTCCAGAGGATCTCACTCTCTGTAAAAATCCTTGTCTGTAATGCTTGTCTGACAGTTTGATTAGAGGCAAATGCACACATTGATCATATATCTACTTTAACATGTTAATATTTACCCTCCTCAATGACACAATTTATAAAATAGTATTTTCATTCTCTCTTCGATTTATTTTATTTGTTTATATTTCTTCAATATTAGGGCTGTGCAAGTCCTTTGTAAAAGTTCACCACAATCCATGGGAATAGATAAGAAGCAGCTCCGATTAAAGCAGCTACATTTTTTCCTAGGCTTTTTGTAAGGTATTTCCAACTATCTCTTTAGTGATGTGATGTGTAGCCATTTTTCATTTTCCCCAGCAAAATACATCATTCTTAAGAATTGTGTTTAAAACCATTCCTTTCTTTCCTCCTTTTAGCTAATGGAAATCCCTCACCACAAAGGATCAGATAACTTGCAGTACTCTGAATTTACTTGGGAAAGTAAGATTAATTGTTATTTTCTTTAATTAGCAAAACATATGGTTAATGGATAATGGATACCCCTTGTGCCTATTAGCCTGTTATATATCTGTTAATATTACCATACACTTCCCTCTAGTAAGCTGATATTTAGCCTGCATCAAAAATATTCCAAGCATTCTTATTATGTGGGTCTTCTCATCAACACACCAAATGGTTTCTAAGCATTATCAAGAAAAGTCTGAAAGTCTGGTAAAATCTTAATGTGTTCAATTTCCTTTTTGAATTGCATTGTTTTAATTTAACTACTAACTTCAAAATCTCACATTTTGTTATCATCTGGGGTACATACGCTTAGAAGTGTAATTGATGGCAACAGAACTTGCTTCCAAATAAGATTTTTTTTCAGGAGAAATTCTGCGGCTTCAGTTGATGCTGTGTGATAGGCGTGTTCTTTAATGACATTTTTTAGCTCTTTGCAATAGGAAAAGTTTTGTTAATTTCTTCTTTTCTTCTTGGTCCAAATGCGAAGGCTGAAGACCTCGCTAAATCTTCTGGAAGTGCTTTTATAAAGGGAAGAATGTCAAGGTGTTCAGGAAGTTGGCAAGTAAAGACAGCTTATTTCCAGAGAACCAATTTGTTTTGGGCTTTCTAAAAAATTGGTTTCATCCTGCGTATGTCGATACATTACATACACTTTCTCTAACTGATGAGATGCACATATTCCTGGAGTAAGCCAGACTTTGATTGATTAAGTATATAGTATCCAAATGTTTATGAATACTGTATCATTAATTGGGAGGGCTACATGAAGTAGAGACTTGGTAACTCAGCCTCCCCACTTCCCTGTTTTACTAAGCAGTGATATATAAAACCTTCAATTGACTAAACTGTGATAGGCAGGTGCCATATCTATGGGTTATCTGGAAAAAACTATGCCATATGCAATATATATGATTTGAATGTAAGAAGACTAAATGGTAAAAAACAAGAATGACCTATTGAAATGAAAGTAAGAGAAAACAGTTACAGGTGCCCTGTCCATGAAACCAACAGAAGAAGGAAGGATGTAATGGATATGAATGAAAACGTTCTGATTCTGTGGAGTAGAGACGGAGCTGAGCATCATTTAAAATTCCCAATTCAGCAACATTTTTTCTAATATAAGTAAAAAAAAATTACAGATGGATAGGACTGAATAGGAGAAGAATATGAAAGGCAAAAACAATATTATGTATTATAAATACCTTAGACTGATGGAAAAAATCTTCCCACTTGAAGTCCCAAAATGCTTTTCCAAAAGGCAAGTGGAATTTCTTGGGGTTTTTTTGTCCTTGAAAATGTTTCACTTCTCGTTCAAGAAGCCTCTTCAGTTCTGACTGAAGAAGTCAGAATTGAAGAAGCTTCTTGGGTGAGAATTGAAGTTTTCAAGGAAAAAAATCAAGAAAGTCCAGTTGCCTTTTGGAAAAGCACCTTTAGAACAACCATGAAGTAGATGATTGAGAATCTCCATAGACATTCCAACTTGCAGCTTTTCCTAGAAGTGTCTTTTGCAATCAAATAAACCATATTTATTTGAGTGAATGTTTTCTCTTTGGCATAATTCACTTCCTCTGACAAAAGAATTCAGCTTTATAACTGTATCACTAGCTCAAAAAAGTATTTGTAAAAAAAGTAATGAAAAAAATAACCTTACCCAAGTACTGAAATGCTTTTGCAAATGACCCTAACTTAATCAGAAAAGTATGTACTCAGGTCAGTTCCCTTCTCGTATATCATCTCTCATTAAATTATATTTAAAAAAAAATCATTTCAAAGTTAAGCAACACCATGGTTAACAAAACTATTAAACTGGGATCAAATGAGCACATTCCTACATATATATATGATGTCATATTAGACAGCCTATAATTGAACTATCAGAAATATGATTTTTTCAAAAGAGTAACTATCTGATCTAATGCTACTTTTTCCTCCATAGACTGACTATGCTGGAAACAGGTGATCCTGCTTTCAATTACAGAGGGCTAGCATGCCAGTGTGAGGCCTGGATTAGTTCACCTTCTCACAGGGAATTTGTCTCAGTTGGGAATGGATTTATTATGGCTTCACACATGGAACGGAGCTCATGTCAACTGAGGGCAATGACATATCATATGATTCAAATTAACCTGCTGTGGACTGTTCTGCAGGGCTGAGATTGTATATTAAAATGACGACATTTTGAAACAGCTTGAAAGAAACCAGGATTGTTCAAGTGCAATGGTTCCAATTTGTTCCAACTAATCTATCACCTGCTGAAGATATTGTTGTATTGGGATTTCTGGTAGCTGCTCCTTTCCAGTTTTCTCTAAACCAGTGACCTTGCTAATGGGTACAATTGTTTCCTTTGGAGTAAAGAGGACAGAATACGTACAAAGTGCTTTTTTATGGATGTATGTTATTCATCACAAAATGCAAACAACAGAAGGGACGGAAGGGAAACCCTAGACATGCAGAGCTCATTCAGCAATCTTTTATTTCTCATTCTTAATATATTTCTCAATTGGAACTGGCTAAAGATCTACAGCAAATCACTTCAGATAGTAAATTTCAAGAAGCTTCATAATTTAATAGATGAAGCACTTTCCAAGAAAATAACGTGAATGAACAACCCTGGAACATAACAGCTTGAAAAAAATTGGATTTGTGATTAGATGTTAAATTTTATGTATCACTGACTGTTTTTGTAATATATTATGTCAAAAACTGTGATAAAATGTGTTGAAAATTCCAATACTCCCTTATTCTAGTTGTATATTTAAAAAGAAATAATACAAAAGTGTTAGTGATGGTTCACCAAAATTAAATGGCCATTTGAAATGAATTAAAATTCATGTCTAGTTGCAAATGATTCACCAGTATTACACAAAATATACAGAAATTGCTATGATAAATTAACTAATTGATTCATATTCTAAAAAATAATTCTTGGGGTATTGAAGAAGTACTGCAGTTTGACTAATGACAGAAGTTTTCTTCATTTTCCCATACAAGGCATACTCTTACACTTGGCCTAACCCTGAAATAAACTGCCAGTCTCAAATAGCAATTGCCTTCTTCCTGCAGAGATGGGATTACTCAACAAACAGCATGTTGAATATAGATTAAGGATTACATGTTCAAAAAATCCAGGAGTTTGGCTATAGAGCCAGGATGTCTATGCCAGAACTGAAGAATTGTGTCTGGCAAGTCAAACCAGGGGTGGGATTCTACCAGTTCGCACCTATTCACTAGAACTGGTTGTTAACATTCTAAGCAGTTCGGAGAACCGGTTGTTAGAAGAAATTACTGGCCTAATCCTGTAAGGAAGGCAGGAAGGGAACATTCTGGTGTTGCTTACAGAAACTGCCTCTCCATTAACCCTTATTACATTTTTGGCAGGACTAGACTTCCTGTCTCAGGAACATCTCTGGAGTTTTTTTCCCCTCCTTTGTTGGTACTTTGCTTGTGTAGAGTGACCATTTAAAGTCACTATGGCACTGAAAAAAAGTGACTTATGACCATTTTTCACACTTATGACTGTTGCAGCATCCCCACAGTCATGAGAGGCCAGGCGAGGAGATGTGTGCCTCGATGTGAGTGATATTGAGTTGGCCACACCCAGCCAATAACATGACCAAGTCACATGACCACCAAGCCACGCCCACCAACGGAGCCACTCCCACAGAACCAGTTGTTAAAAAATTTGAAGCCCACCTCTGAGTCAAACAATACGCAATCATTATATATGGGGAGCCATCAATGAAACAACTGTCACACAACTACTGGATCTACCATCACATCAAAATGGTGAAAATAGCATTGCTCTGTAAGTTTTACTCCAAGCTACTATCTTGCCTTGCATGGGTGCAATGCTGTTTTTATCATTTGCCCTACTTCTCTTCATGCAGACACCATTGAATGCCTGAGAGAACACATAATATGTGTGCGCATCATTTAGTATAACTTCAAGCAGGCAATACAAAATTTCTATTTGTTTAGTTCACTTATTGTTGACTGTGCAGTACATTGTCTTTATTATGGCTAGTGCTTATTCATGTCTTTGGTTTGAGCAATTAGAAGCATTCTCAAATATTGAAGTAATTATGCCCCATTTAACACATAATCTGGCCTTTCTATCTACAGAGGTTTTCATATGATACTGTGCTTTTGTCAAGTGTATCAAGAAATGAAATAGTTGATATAATGACAGTACTCTACTGTCTGTATAAACAACAAGGTATCATAACTGAAAGAAGGAATGTTATAAAATATATGAGCTATCTAAAGTTTCTGAATTTGGGCAGAATACAGATGGAGTTCAGATAGTTCTTGGTTAACAACCCCTCATTCAGCAATTGTTCAAAGTTGTTACAATGCTGTATGAATGATACTTATGATCTGGTTAGTATACCACTCTTGCAGTCATACAGTTGTGATCTGGATACTTGGCAACTGCTCACATTTATGATTGCAGCAATTCATGGTCACATTATCCCCATTAGCAAATCTTCTCTGCAGACTTCCCATAAGCAAAGTTAGTGGGGAAGCCTACAGGGAATGTTGTAAGTCACTCCTGCCATTTTTTTCTCCTAAGGGACCTCGTATTCTCTGTCACATTCACATTGCAACACCCTCTTTGCAGCCCATATGCACTCAGCATCACAGCACCCTATCTGCATGCTGCATGCACTCATGCAGCACTGCAGCAACCTCTCCACAATCGTCATGTGATATCACAGCAACCTCTTTATAATCCAGATGCACACCTGAATACCACAACCCTTATCCCCAACTGCATAAATGCCTCTCCAGCTTTAGGTAGTCATACAGCTCTGCAGCATTCCCTCCCCAGTCCACACATGCTTGCCATAGCACTCACACCCTCACTCCATAGTCTCTGGCCTGCTTGTGAACCTAGGACTTGCAACTTCCACCCAGCTTCCCCACTGATTTTCCTTGTGGGAAACTGCAGGAAGTCGCATGTTGTAATCACATCAGATTCTTGCTTAAGGATCTGGAAATTTTGATTAAAGCTGGCAATGAGAACTGCCAGGATTGGCCTTGCCGTAAGTGATGCATCATGTGATGTTGTACTTTATGACCACATTTTTTAACAATGGGAATTCCTGCCCCAATTACCATCGATAAGCAACTACTGCCTGTAAATAAATGGAAGATGTCTTCATTCAGCGAATACCAACTGTTAACTTAACTTTGGAAGTTGAGTTATTGTACATAATTTTAATGATAATAATGGTAAAAAGAATCTCCACACTTATGATCTATGACTGTTGCTCCAAGAAACATAATTAATAGGTTAAATTTCCAATATTATTTGACAATTGTTGGTCATTCTTACCTGGGCCATTGAGAAAGTCTTTAATCTTCAATGTTATGAGAGGAGGTGGAATACCACTCTTAGCATCTATTTCCCCTGCTACTGTCTGTAACCAGGTCTTACAGTAGTCAAGTGTGTCTGGGAGAGTCTTTCCAGGATCTACAAATGATAAGAAGACCATTTATGATATATTGTTGATTAAATCATTATCGGTATTAAAATAAGCCAAACTTTATTCTGTACATAATACTGCATCTATTTCAGGGCACATACGAATTCCGCATTACATTAATTATACATTAATAAAAAATTGATTGCCAAATATTATCATCAACAAATGTAAAAGCCATCAGGAATGGACAAATAAGCTTAGTATATCTGAAGTATATCTAGTAATTGTGCATCTAATAAGGTCTATGATCTAAATTTTATTTCTTCTAGTAATGCATTTATATTTTCTTCAGATGTCTTTAAAAATGATTTGCCCCAAAATAAAAGAAACTATAGAGATCAGAAAGCCACATGGTTCAAGATGCAATAGAGTGCTTCTATTTATGGGTTATTTGATACAGTTTATAGTTTCACTGACACTTCAATCCCTTTTTACAGCCATACTTTTGAAGTTGACTTTGGTAGCTTTTCTTCTCAGTTCTCTTTAATGGGACCTCTTTGTTGAATTCTTAATATTCCCGATTGTGACTAAAAGTTCACATTTGGTACCTCTCAGCTCTATGCCTTTCTTCACGTCTAGGACATCATATATAAGAAATCAATACTGCATAAAACCATTTAGGGGTTTTTGGCTCCTCACACTTCCTTTGGGTTTGTTTGTTTGTTTTTCTAAAGTTGATTACAGCTGAACAATAAAAGAATCTAAGTAAAGCTCAATTATGTCATATCATCTTCATGACACTTATTCCCCTTCTGTTAAATAATGGGTGTTTACCAAAAAAATTTAAAAAAGCAAAAAACTAACCATGCCCTTTGGATAATTTAAGGATTTTGCCAACCTGCATTATTCATCTCAACAGACTGTTCTCTTTTTAAGCACTCAAGCTTCAAACTTTAGCACAACCGCTTCATAATTATAGCCAGCACATGGTAACACAGTATGAGTTTTAGCACATCAAGTCTCTCTTGGAATGCATTCTTTAGTATAATCATATGATTCAGAAAACCTGGCAGGAATTGTTTTACATGAATGACAAAGGAATTTAAGGATTGTCAGTCCTATCAGCAAAGAAGAAATGGAATTTATTGTCTGACAAATGAATCCACTAAATTTGGCAATATAATTTTTAAAATTTAGGTAAGTATTTTGGTGTATAAAATCAATCTTATGTGACTTAAGCAGATTAATGCCACAGAATTAAAAAAACAAGTCCCAGTCTAATCAAACTATTATGAAAAATTAAAATTAATGGCTATGTGGAAGAACATGATGTTCTGAAAAATTGGAAATGCCTTCTGCTAAGCATATTTTTGTGTATCATTTTATGATTTAAAAAAAAGCCCACTGGGAGAGTTGGTATGGATGGAAATTGTCCATCCAGAAAAAGTGATTCTTTTTAGTTAGTTAGTTAGTTAGAGACATTATTGAGGAAGTATGTTTAAACTAAACCTTGCTTCTGTCTTTTGCAATTAAAGGATTGACTGCTTCAAGCAATCAGTAATTCATAGCTGCTTCTGGACACACTTGCCAGGGAGGAGAGAACTTCACAGGTTCTGTTAAGTGATTCCTAATATCAGAAATAACCAATCAATAGGCGAGTTGATCATGTTTGGATAAGAGCATACTTTTAGGGGCAAAAAATGAAACAATAACCCTCCCACATAACACTAGGAGAGGGAAAATAGTTAAGTGACTGTCCACATAGTCAAAATTCTGGGTTCAGTTTGGCACCTTCATTATGTGAGCAGCGTTAAACTTCTTAACTATTATTTTTGAATCTTACATTAGAAAAGAAATGGAACTGTACAAAATTTTGTCAACAATGGAAGGAAGGAAATTTCAGCCTAACAGAATTTAGCTAATTTAAATGAATTCAAGTCTCCAAGGCCAGATGAAACATGTTGCAGGGTACTGAAAGAATGTGAAAATGTGACCACAGAACCATTCTCAATACGTTTTGAAGATTAGTCAGATCCTTGAACACTGAATGAGAACAAATGTCATCCCCATCTTCAGAAAGGGGAAGGAGAAGGATATAAGCAGCAGGTTTCTGAGCCCACGGGTAGACATTTTACATTTAATAGGATCTAGGAGAGGTATATCATAAATAAAGCATGCCATGCTAACTCTACAGTATCTCTTTCTTTCATAGAATGACTTGATTAGTAGATCAGGAATGCCACAGACTGTTCTGACGCAACCTGGGTCCCAAAGAACAAACACAGACAAAGGCAGCAGCCCCCACCTTTTAAGGTTTAATAACATATTCTGTTCTGAAGGCTGCTTTCCACTAATTAGCTCTGACAAGAAAGAGACATGCCAAGTTGCTTGTCAAGGCTGCCAAAAACCCAGAGATAAGAACTAATTTACAAAATTCTCCAAACACGAACTAAGATATCCACCAGTTGAGTTTCAGAGCTTCTTTGCTGCCTGCAAAGAACGCTTTTCCAAACCTGGCTTTTATTCTCTTGAGGGAGAGGCCATTACCTTGCAGTCTTACTCCCGAGTCATCTATGCTGCTGTAATTGTTCTTTCCTCCGAGTAATCCTTCGTGCACATACACTTGGCACAGGCTCCTCGGGAACCTCCTCATCACTGCTGCCAACCCCCACAATCTCTGAAGGCAACAGTCCACTCCCTGATGGTCCTGGCCCCTCATTAGAGTCCTTGCTCTCCTCAGCCATCTGCACCTGCTGCCAGCTAACCACAACACAGACACACCTCTGGTCTTGAGCAAACTATTCAACAGAGTACCTTCTGATGCTCTTCATAAAATGGAAAAATATGGACCAGATGATGCTCCTGTTTTATGAAATTACAGTCAGCTTAATGACCACACCAAAAGAGAATTAATGTTTTTAACCTAGAGGAAAGCATAATGTGAAGTGCCACAGGCCTCTGTTCTGGGCCCTGTGATGTTCAACATTTTTTTAACCAATGACTGGGGTGAGACAGTTGAAGAGACACTTAAAAAGTTTGTAGATGACATAAAGCTAATTTTTTAGATGAAAGATAGATCGAAAAGATCTAGGCAGACTTAAGCAGTGGGCTGAAATGAATAGGATAGAATTTAACTAATGTGAAATGTGAAGTTCTGTATTTGTGTAGGAAAAAAATATAAGGCACAACTATAAGATGGGAGAGATTGGGCTTAGTAGTACAGACAGCCGTTAACTTACAACCATTTGTTTAGCAATCATTGGAAATGACTACAACACTGAAAAAAGTGACTTACAACTAGCCTTTGCATTTACAATAGTTGCAGTATCCTGGGGTCACATGATCTCTTTGACCTTACCAGCTGGTTTCTGACAAGCAAAATCAATGGGGGAAGCCCAATTCACATAATGACCATGTGGTTCACTTATCAACTGCAGTGATTTGCTTAACAACCATAGCAAAAAAGATTGCAAAATCAGATGTGATTCACTTAGCCACTTCGCTTAGCAATGTAAATTCTGTTCCAAATTGTGGTCGTATATTCAGGTCTACCCACAGTACACACAGAATGCACTTGGCTGTCCTTCTCAACAACATATGAGTTACAACGGCACTGAAAAAAATGGCTTATGACCATCCCCACAGTCACGTGATCAAAATTCAGATGCTTGGCAATTGATTCATATTTATGACAATCACTATGTCCAAGGGTCATGTGTTCACCTTTTGCCACCTTCTGACAAGCAAAGACAACGGGGAAGCCAGATTAACTTAACAACTGCAGTGTTTCACCTAACACCTGGGTCAAGAAAGATTGTAATATGAGGCAAAACTCATTTAATAAATATCTCGCTTAGCGACAGAATTTTGGGCTCAATAGTAGCCATAAGTTGAGGACTACCTCTATTTATTCTATAAAAATATGACTAAGAGGAGATATGTGAGACAGCTGTGTTTAAATATCTGAAAGATTGTCATACAGAAGAGAGAGTAGACTTACTTTCAACTGTCCAGCAATGCAGGACTAGAATCCTTTCTAAAAACTGTAGTTTCATTTCATAAGAAATGAAAATAGCTAGCTATCAGGAGGAACTTCTGGATTATATTCACTGTCAGCCAGTGGTGAATTTTCAGTCACTAGAGGTCTTCAAATAGAGGGTGGATAGTCCTTTGTCAGATATGCTCTAGTACAGGCCTGTTAAACTGGCAGCCCATGGGCCAAATATGGCCCATGCAGGCCATGCCCACCCAGGGTACACAAAGGCAAAAAACATTGTGATAAGTCACGACATGGCCTGCAATGCGAGTGGGTTTCTAGTAGAACCAACACTGAACAGAGGGATAAACTAAATGACCTCCATAGTCTTTCCAAATCTATCATTCCATGAAATCAACATCAGATGGCCATCTCTAACTTATTCCTGTGGCTGTCCATCATTTCAGAAGAGAAGTAACTCTTTTGATATGCCAGTCACAGAACCTATGAATTTGTGCATACTAAATCATTTATAGCTATTTTTATTTTTAAAAGCTATTTTATTGTGTACTTATAAGTATATAAGAAACTCATAGGAAAATTTAAGCAGAAATGAAAATTAATACTGCTAATTAAAACTGTCCTGTGAAGGTAAGGAACTTTTGTCTCAGACTACAAATGATATTGCAAAAAAACAAAAACCCCACCAAAAAACCAACCAATCTGTTTTAGAATTCTGACATATTCTGACTGATTTACATATACTACAGAACACTTTTCAGAGTGACAGGAATAATTCACTGAAGCAAATCTTATGACTGAGGAAAAAAAGATCTCTCACAGAGAAAACTTAGTAAGATAGGTTAAAGATGAGATATTGCAGCCAATTTGCCAACAACATGTTTCAGTTTAGTTCCTTTAACAGTGCCAGTTGATGTAGTGGTTAAGCCATCAGACCAGAAACTGGGAGACCGTAAGTTCTAATTCTGCCTTGGGCACAATGCCATCTGGGTGAGCATGGCCCAGTCATCCTCTTTCATACCTAAGAAGCAGGCAAACTGCTGCTGAAATCTTGCAAGAAAACTGCAGGGACTTGTCCAGCAGTCAAGACTGAAGGGGGAAAAATAGTGTAGAGATTATCAAGCCTGTCAGATATTATAGAGGGAACAGGAAACCAACATGAAAATGTTAGAACATTTTAAAAAACTGTAGAACAACTGTATTCTGTTGCTTTTTTTGGTGTTTTTGTAATGTTAGTGAATCAAATTATGCAGCCAATAAAATCAGTTCAAGCTATTGAATATATAACCTCACATTTATCTAGAATAAATAAACTTTTTTTGTTCACACCTGAATAAAAAAATTAGGTAGTGAATCTATGACCTTAAGGATAGAAAATGATCTTACCTGTACACTTGTAATCTGATGCGACACCTTTGAGGACAGCATCAAACACTGATATTTCCACTCTTTGTTTTCTATGATGACAGCTTAAGATAAAAGATGGTTGAGATACAACAAGGTGTAAAAATGGCTCTAACTGCAAGTCTCCAGTTCCTCTGCGACCAGGTTGCCGGACAATAGTTACTCCCAAGGCTTGTCTAGCAGATGATCTTGTAGAAGCATGGAGACTTTCCAGAGATATAAGGCCTGATTTTTTCCCAGAGGGCAATGAACGGTTGCAGTTTAGAAGATCATCTGCTGTTACTGATGAAAAACCTGCTTTGTCAGATTTCTTGCAATCATCAACTGCCTCTGGAAGGTTTAATGAACTTTTGATGGTTTTTTCACCCTCTTTTTGATCTTCCTGTGATTTTGATTTAAGTAAAGTAGTACATGAATAAGTCATGAAGGAGAATCGGCTGGCAGTAATAAAAATGTCAAATGGAATAAAATTCAGGTTCTTCACTATAGAAGACTGTCGGGAAGGTTGGGCAATGCGATGTTGGCTGGTGCCGCTATGTTGTTCTATTTGGACTATTCTAATTTTAACACTGTCACTGCCAATGCCACTGTCCTGGGCTCCACTATAACGTGAAGATGTTTCAGCTGTACCTCCATCAGATGTATCCATCTTCTTCTGTTCCTGTTTGAAAACCTGGAAAGGAAAACGCTGTTTCATAAAATTGCCAAAAGATCCCAAAGATTTCCATTCCTATTAAACATTAAACAATTGCTATATAAACAAAAAAATCAAGCCAGATAAATTTATGTAAAAAAGAAAAGTTTACTAAGTGAACTTTTAAAGCCGAAAATCATTTCTGAAAACTCATCAGGTGTCTAGTCCAGAGAAAATGATGATTCATAATGACATGTTGGGAGAAAGATGTAGCATGAAGAAAATATTTCTAAGCTCAAATCATTTTTATTCAGATGCTGTAAAGATACAATGTCAGCTAATTTCCAAGATACAGTAATTGAGAATCAAGTAACTAAAGAAATTAAACTGTTTTAAGCATTTAGATTTAAATAAAATTAAAATCTTGCTATTGTGTTTTCTTACGATATTGAAAAAGGGCACAATATCAATTTCATAAATCAAAGCTGGCATGATTTATTAGAGGGGAATATCAACCTCATAATTGTTTTCTGTTTCAATATTGCATTAGATAAAACACTATAATACCCTTAAAATAAATTTGATCTTATAGATTTTGTGTTTGTTGAATAGAATCTTTTGCTAGAAACTCAAGGTCCTCTAACTGGATCATATGCAAATGTATCTTTGTGAGGTAAAACACTGCAGATAAAGTAGCCAGCAGAGCTACAAAAAAAGGATCTGTCCAATGAAAACAATATCATATTTTTCATGTCAGATGCATGTAGGCAAACGATAAAGAAATATTACTTTGCTAGCCACTGTGCTACTTTAACATTTGAAAACAATTTTATGTTCCTTAACATCTAAGGATAACTTAATATTTGCTGAAAATCTAATTTTTAAAAATTAAATGCTGGATAATGGGTCGCTCTATAGCAGGGCTGTCAAACTCCCGGCCTGTGGGCCGGATGCGTCACACGCTGGCCATGCCCACATCCGGTTTAGCGAAGAAGAAAAAAATCACCGCCATGACGACATGAGTTTGACATCCCTGCTCTATAGCAATCCCCACTAACATCCAATTTAATTACATCAAATTAATTCTAAAAGTATAGGCAATTATATACTGTACTATAAACTAATCAAACTTCTTCACTGAGTAAGAGTTAAACTGAATGATTATATTTCTACCGTCAAGACACTTAGCATTGGCACTCCGCAAGGTTGTGTCCTTAGTCCACTACTGTTTTCCATTTATTCATCTGATTGCACAAATAAACATCTCAACAATAAGATAATAAAATTTGCAGACGATACTACGCTTGTAGGACTTATTTCTGGGGATGATGAGTCTGCATATCGGGACGAGGTATTACAGCTATCCCACTGGTGCAAAAATAATAATCTTCTATTTAATATTAAGAAGACCAAGGAGGTTATAGTGGACTATAGGAAAAAAAGAGCAGACATTCAGCCACTGTATATAGAGGGAGTTCGTGTGGAACAGGTGGTTGAATGTAAGTATCTCGGGACCATCATTACAAATGACCTGACCTGGAGTGCAAACACCGCTGCTTTAATTATGAAGGCACAACAACGGTTGTATTTACTAAGGATTCTTAGGAAACAACAACTGGCTGAGAGTCTACTGACTACCTTCTATCAGAGTTCAATTGAGAGTATATTATCCTACTGTCTCTGTGTATGGTTCTCGAGCTGCATAGTGGCAGAGAAAAAGGCAATTCAGAGGGTGATTAAGATGGCCCAAAACATCATTGGCTGCTCACTCCCCTCTTTGGAAGAACTGTATAGGAATAGATGTAGGAGGAAGATATTTAATATATTGAATGACTCCTCTCATCCGGGACATCAGTTCTTTGAACTATTACCATCGAGAAGGAGATTCAGGGTATTAAGAACAAGGACGACTAGATTTAAGAACAGTTTTTATCCAAGTGCAGTTTTGAGTTTGAATGCAGGGTCACAAGATTTTTGTGGAATTTAATGGCTGAGAGTAATGGGGTATTTACATTTTTAAATTGTATAGAGATTATTGTATGGTTTGTTGTGTCTAGTTTTATTTTTCTTTCAATGGTGTTGTCCAGTTTTACTTGTGGAAGAGCACCTCATTTCGTTGCACCCGCTTGCGAGTGTAATGACAAATAAATTCTTATGTCTTATGTTATGTCTTAATCTAAAAAAGATGCTAGCCATTGAACAAGACAGATGAGACTCAAATATTCAACCTTACATCAATGCATAATCCTGCATCACATTTTCACAAAAAATATACTCAATATGCCCACCATTCTGTCTTCATCAAACTGAAGATGGCATTTGATACAATTCTGATTTAAAGTTTTGCAAGACATCAGCAGCAACCAAACCTTGCTTGATTGTTATATATTTTGAGTGATTATACTGTATTATTCTGTGATCATTTTTATTCTAATAAAATAGAAAATGCAACTTATGTTCTCATTCTTTGTTTCAATTAGGCCAGCCTTTGCAGCCAAAAAAGCTTACAGTTAACTATTCAAAAAGAAGGCATTCACAAAAACAAGCTCTGACTACGAACATAAATGTTATCCAAACAGAACAAACCAAGTGATTTAAATAATGGTCTTTTGTTAAAAGCAACACCTTTGAGAACTTTCATCTTACAAACAGAGGCTTCCAATGTGATTATTAGATATGATGATCAATAAGGCTCCTGTTTCAGTAGCAGCTGAACTTTAGAGTTAAGGCAATTTTGCTTTTATTCCACAGTACATAACTCTGTCTCTATAAAGACATATTATCCTTAGAAGTAGTTCAATACAGATTCCCTGTACTTCTCAATTATCCCTAATGTTCCAAGACTTTATCAGGATCTTCTTCTCTATCATATGAGAATCTGCCACCTGAGATCATGGCCCAATTCATCCTTGTAGACCAATTCTTTAAGGAAAAAGTTAGAACTAATTGTTCCGCCTGCTACAGTCTGTCAGCTTAAGTGCTAAAGGGTTCTGAAGAAAAGCATTTCTGAAGTTAGCATTCTAGATCTTGAACTATGAACTGAAAGATCTAAAGCTTTAAAACATGCATTTGGGAGCTTTTAGCATAATTCTTTCTTCATTTAAATGATTAAAAAAAATAGATTTCTCCGACCCCCCCTTTCAAACAAAAAGGCGTTCACACAATACTTTTTAATGGCCTACCCTCAAATTAAGTAAAGAAGTAGTTTAAAAACATCTCTTATTCAGTTCCTCATTACATAACATCAAATGTAAGCACCAAAACAACAGCCAATGTCCTGTGGCATTATCTAATATATCAAGTTTGGCAATCTACAGTGATAGATCAGCTTCTTATTAAGTATATGGTTTGACTGAGACAAAGATTAAATAGGACCTACTAGCTGAAATGTCTATGAAGCTTTTGCTCCAAATAAATAAAATAATTAAATACATTTTGGTCTCTGTAAATCAAATTATATGTAACATTGCTTAATTTTCACAAACTTAGCTGATTTAAAAAAAAATAGACAGAAATATATCAAGCAATACTAGTAGCATATTATCCCCAGCAATCTGTGTTCTCGTTTTACCATCGGAAGGATGTAAGGCTGAGTTAACCCTGAACTAGTCAGGATTGAACTCCTGGCTGCATGGGCAGAGCAAGCCTGCAATACTGCATTGTAGCCATTGTGTCATCACAACTCCTTTAAATCTTATTAATAACTACCCAGGAAAACAAAATATGCTGTACTGTATATTTTAACTCTCTTAAGTGTTAATTATGAGTCACAACACTGAAAAACTCAGAGAACTTTGGATCAACCCAATGAAAGATGAAAACCATAGACTGTTATTATAGAAGCAGAACTACAGAATGATTATTTATTTATTTATTGAATTTATATTGCCACCTATTCACCCATGGTGACTCGAGGTCGCTTACAGAATGTAAAATGATATTTAAAATAAAAGACAATAAAAACTAACAAAAAGAATCAAATAAATTAATGAAGTACAATAGAACAAAATCTGGGGAAAAAAAATCACACACCTCCAACTCCCACCCCCCGCCCGATGACAGCAGATCACACGAGCCATTTGATGCGCTCCATCCCGTTCTGGGTTCCCCAGGCCCGCTGGCAGAACCAGGTCTTCAGTGCCTTCCAGAAGAGTGCTAGAGTGGGGGCCATTCTAATCTCTGGGGAAATGATATTCCAGAGAGAATGAACCACCACGGAGAAGGCCCTTCTTCTGGGTCCCACCAGGTATATCTCCCTTAGGGATGCGACCATTTCCTGCCTCCTCGCTCTAATGGGTTGGGTAGATGTGACCGGCAAGAGATGTTCCCTCAAATAACCTGGTCCCAAGCCATGAAGGGCTTTAAAGGTGACAATCTGCACCTTGAATTGCACCCAGAAGCAAATCAGCAACCAATGCAATTCCCGCAGAAACATGTGCACATCAGGGTCTGCACAAAACCATGCGGGCCACTGCATTTTGCACCAACTGGAGCTTCTGAATGTTCTAGGGCATGAGTGACTGTGAGTAGGGACAGTTGGTCCAGGAAAGGGCATAACTGGTACAAAACCCGTAGTTGTGCAAAGGGCCTCCTGGCCACGACCGCCACCTGCTCTTTGAGCAGGAGTTGTGAGTCCAGGAAAACCCCTAGATTACACACAGGGTCTGTTTGGGATAATGCCTTCCCATCCAAGACCAAAGGTAGCAATTCTCCCTGAGCCAACGAACCCCAAACCCAAAGCCACTTGGTTTTGTAAGGATTTAGTTTCAACCCATTGCTCCCCATCCAGCCCCAAACAGCCTCCAGGCACTGTGAGAGGGAGGACACAGCAACACTTCACTCACCACGGCCCAAGACATACAGCTGAGTATCATCAGCATATTGGTGATACTTCAGTTCATGGTGACAGATGATCTCACCCAGCTGCTTCATATAAATGCTGAACAGGAGCAGAGAGAGTACCAAGCCCTGCAGAACCTCGTAAAGCAGTGAGCGAGGGCTGGATCTCTCCCCTCCTATCAACACTGACTGACAGCGGTCGCAGAGGAAGGAAGTGAATCAGGACAGCACAAGGCATGCCACTCCCATCCCCCAAATCCACCCCAGGAGAATCCCATGGTCAATGGTATTGAAAGCCACTGAGAGGTCAAGTAGAGCAAGGATGGATGCACTACCCCCATCCCGCTCCTGCCAGACATCATCCAAAATGCGACCAATGCTATTCCAAATCCAGGCCTGAATCCTGACTGGTAGGGGTTGAGATAATCCATTTTATCCAGAAACCTCTGGAGCTGCTGCGCAACCACCTTCTTAACAACCTTCCCCCAAAAGGGAAGACTGGAGACAGATAAGCTAGGCAATGTCTCGCAAGATTTTAAAAATAGACTAATATTTGTGCATAGCAACTCTCCCGCACTTTTCCAGATTGTTGAATGTGAAAATTCTAGGAACTGTAATCCCTACATATCTGCAGGGCATCAACTTTGCAAAGACAGACATAAAAGGCACCAAAAATAAAAACTAAGTCATCACCCCACCAGAATTCTTCTCCATTGTTGCTTTCAAGGAATCAAAGGAAGCAAATGATATTTCCAGAGAAGAATGCATTTACTGAAGCATATATAGAACAAAGACACATTTCAAAAAAATGATTTTAGTGATTTTTTAAAATTAATATTCTTCAATTTGAATTTTATAGCTACTGGAACTAATACATATTAGAAGTAGGCACAAATGTGTGATGTTTAAATATGAACACTGTTTGAAGTATTTGAAGTAAAGTCTTTTTAATATATGTTGGATTAATTTTAGTATGAACACTTTGTTAAAAATTGGTTATGGTCTGTAAAATATCACTTGATAAAGAGATAATTGTTTTTGGCTCCAATGGATTTCTTCTATTTATACATTTTTAAGAAGATTTTTAAAATACCATTTAAATGGTATAGCAATTTGATTAGCAGCTAATTCAGGAAGTCAGGTTGATTCACAAAAAACAGAATTTATAAACTCAAATATTAAATTCCCAATGAAAACATTAAGATATGAGATGCAACTGAAAAAACAACTTGGTAGAATTATTTATCTAGACTAAAAATTTCCAAGACAACCAAATTTCAATGGGTTTCTAACAGGAAAATGTTCAATGGCTAAATTTTTCTCTTGAGTATCTTCAGTAGATCATGGAGTCTTTTGAAAAACATAGAGCCCTTGTGACCTGCCATCAATATTCCTTGGAAGATGTGCAACCATGCACATTACTCAGGATTTGAAGCTATTAATTTTAAAAAGCCAGCTTGATAATAAATCCAGGAATCAAGTGAATATCCTTTTACATTTGTGAACAATTCCAAATGTAAAAACTTTTAAAAACATCTCTTGCTTTGTTACAAAAGAAATGGCCCAATACTTTAAAGATGTCAAAAACACCAATATCGGCTTCCTGATAGCAAATGTAATGGTAACATTTATCATTGAACTGCATTTATATCAGTTCACTCACTCTTTACATAACCCATTTAAAATGAACAATAAAAGTTTTCTTTAATTAGCTACTGGTGTGCATTAACATGATCATGATTAAACCATAAAAACCAACTGTACATTACTCAGGTCCGCTATCACATGTGTTTCAAATTATTTTAGCTGAAAATGTACTTTGAGTCTCTTTTAAAAGTTCAACCTTCTGCTTTCAGAGAATTAAATGCATATTACTGCAGTGGAGAAGATAATGTTTCAGACCTCCAGGCATATATGAAACACACTGGCAGCACATTAGACAAAATGCTTTACTTATTAGATACTTCCTATTCTAAACAGTGTCATCAAAGGCTAAAAACAAAATCCATATAAAAGCTGCACAATGCTTCCACACAGAACCTGTGCCAAAATCCCTGTACTTTCCAACTAATGAGGAAAGGATGTGCACTCTTAACATATGAATGTAAGATTTTCCAAGCATTTACTTTAGGAAACAGTACTATTGATTCCATATGGCTTATGTTAAATGAAACTGTATTGGTAAAATAACCTTTAAGATATCTGGCATGATAACCATAATTAAACAGTATTCAAAGGAGGAAAACAAAAGAGAATTTAGTTTCACAATGGCTAATTAAAATAAAATGAAAAAACACAGCATGTCCACTATCAAGATAAATTGGTAATTTTTTTTAAAAAAAAGTACTTAAAATACTGTTAAAATATACTTTAAAGATAGAATCTAAAATGTGGAGGGAAATATTTGTAGTTTGGCGAAGAAAAATAGCATATGAGTTGGATTTTTTTTTTTTACTGGAAATAATAGTTCTAAACGTTTGAACAATAACCAGATGGGTCTTAAATCAGAGGAATTCTACAGTTTCTCTGTCAGAAAGAATTGCAATGTGAAAAAGTTTTCAATTGCTGAAAAATGTCAAGTTGATAGTTTACTTCTTAGATGGCTTCAAGTGCATTTTCCCCATTCTTTCACATCACAGTAGCCCAACAGAGAAGGTGATGAAAGCAATGCTGGTAGCTAGGGAATTCTGGCAAATTCTTCCTTGTCATGTGTTGAGATAAGTGACTTTATAGCTTAACCCCTTGAATTCAATAGCATTTAGAAAAGATAAAGAGATAAGGGCTACAATCTATACCCTTCTTTTTGAATATATGCTGTTGCTGAGCACCCTAAAACATCAGTTCAAAACATTTCAAATAAAATGTTTTTAATAATTACTCCAGCCATGATAGGATATTAATTATCCTTTCAGTTTAGGGAGTCATGTTGCTCTAATTGGAGTATTTTTGTTCATATGTATGAATAGTATCTCATAAAAGTAATTATTTTTTCCCCAAATCTTAGTAAAAGAAAGGCATAGGCAGCCAGTTAACAATACCTCTTTACACCAACATAAAGTGTAATTTTTGAAAGAAGAAAATTATATTACATTTCAATATGTTGCATAATGCTAAATTTACAAACAAGAAATGGAGGAAAGCTGCGTACCCAGAAGGTATAACAATGAAACGAAAAGGTATACAGATAACAGATAATCAGAGTTGGAAGGGACCTTGTAGGTCATCTAGTCCAATCCCCTGCCCAAGCGGGAGACCCTACACCACTTCTGTCAAATGGTAGTCCAGTTTCTTCTTGAAAGTCTCAAGTGATGAAGCTCCCACAATTTCTGAGGGCAAGGTGTTCCATTGGTTGATTGTTCTCACTGTCAGAAAGTTTCTCCTTATTTCCAGGTTAAATCTCTCCTTGTTCAGTTTCCATACAATTGTATGTGATTTCTGTTAATTCTTTAGTAAATTCATTCAGAAACATTTGGAAATTGCAATATTTATATAAATTATCAAATTATGTCTCCTGATTAGATTTTATTTTCCTATGAGATTCTGCTTGTAACATATATTTTAAAAATTAATTAAATAAAATTTAAGTTATTGTTTTCCTTGGAAGTGACAGTAAATCTCAGATCTCCTGACATTTTATCACTTCGCTAAAAACTCTCAGACGTGTTTCAGCCTAATTAGAATCTGTATAGCACATAAGAACAAAGCTATACACAGTAGTTAATTGCCCATTATTAGTGCCAAGTTGAAAAAATTGGTGGCTTTGAAGTAAAGCAGTTGCTATATGCATTGGTCATCTCTGGCCTGAGAATTAATGTCTGCTTTGCTTATTTTGCGATAGATTCTGTGAACAATTTAAAATGAATTCAGTATCTCAGAAGTATATGGTATATTGTATCTTAAATGCAAGGTGAGCATGTTCTGAAAATACTGGCAAACTGGACCTTCACCACTGTGACACCTCCATCTTGATGGAATGTGATCTGGATCCAATAGTCAAATATAACAACTTGGAACAATGTGTAATTCCAGTTGAGAGTCTGCCACAACGTGAAAAAGAAAGCATTCACTTTTCTGCAACTGAAGCAGCAACGAACAGCAGCCAAAGAAAATCCTATCTTTGCAAATATTTCATTATAACAGCCAGAAGACTCTTCTCCATTGTTGAGTGGAAGCACTATTCATCCATACGCATATCAGCAGAAAATGATAGTGCTGAAATCTGCTATTAATTTCTTAATCAGTACCATTGCCAATTTCTAACTTGCCTGCTGCATGTGAATTGACTCATTGCCTAACCATGCTCCTACCGGGTGCAGTATGCAAACAAACTGGTTTAACCCACTAGTTTTAATATCCCTTTCCCTTCAAAAGTCCCCCAGGTGGCAATGCCCTCCCACCCCAAAATAACAGTGGTACAGAGTTTGAAATATTTGAGATTTTCTGCCTTTCCTCTTGATAAATAATGGCTAGACACTGAGGAGTGACTGGGAGCAGAAAGAGAGCTAGTTACACATGGAGACACCATTATTTTTAACCTTCAAATTTTTAGAAAAAAGACAATTTAATGACAAATTGCGCTTGAATTTATTAATGTTTACAAATCTAAATGATTGCAGTTTTTTTTTCTTAGTTGAGCTCCACAAGATGAGAACCATTGTTTTCTTTGATCAGGGAACCCTACTACTTGGATGTATTCTATCTTAAACATTGTATAAGACCTTTCTACAAGTAACTAATTAAAACAGATACTTTAGATACATGGCTGTCAATCAGGGGTGGGATTCTACCAGTTCGCACCTATTCGCTAGAACTGGTTATTAACATTCTAAGCAGTTCGGAGAACTGGTTGTTAGAAGAAATTATTGGCCTAATCCTGTAAGGAAGGCAGGAAGGAAACATTCTGGTGTTGTTTGCAGAAACTGCCTCCCTGTTAACCCTTATTACATTCTTGACAGGACTAGGCTTCCTGTCTCAGGAACTTCTCTGGAGTTTTTTTCCCCTCCTATACTGGTACTTTGCTTGTGTGGAGTGACCATTGAAAAAAGTGACTTATGACCATGTTTCACACTTATGACTGTTGCAGCATCCCTACAGTCATGAGAGGCCAGGCAAGGAGATGCATGCCTCAATGTGAGTGATATTGAGTTGGCCACATCCAGCCAGTAACATGACCACCTAAGCCATGCCCACCCAGTCACATGACCACCTAAGCCACGCCCACAGAACCAGTTGTTAAAAATTTGAATCCCACCCCTGCTGTCAATGATATGTTGCTTCCATGGGTGAAATGATCTTAATCACATAAATGTTTGTTGGTGTTCTGAGTTTATAAAAAGCAAGAATAAAGGTGTATTTCTTAATAAGAGTATTAGTTTTTCAAATTATAAATAATAGTTAATGGCAATACAAGCCACAGAGTAGATTTTTTTTGCGGTTTATAAATATTATTGCAATATCTTAAAATATTATTATTTTAAGATTTGAATAAGGTTTGTTTTAAAGTTGTAAGGTTGGGAAAGAGACAAGGAAGGCAAAAAATAAATCAGCTGTGAAACGTGGGATATTTCATAAAATGCAGTTTCTTGTTGCATTTTATTATGTTTCTGTAAGCCTCACTTGGTCTGGAAACATTAGCTGGCATGTCAATTAATTAAACTAATAAGAGCATCATCATAACAAAGGAGGAGGAAGAGGGGAGGTAATAGGTTCCTAGTTAAAAGAACATTTTCCTTGAAAATCTGAAATAGCACAAAAGTCCTATATACTGAAACACAAGCCACAAGAGAGGTGCTTGTTTTTGAGTGCGGTTGTATTTTTGCAGACATTTCATTACCCAAACTAGATAATATCATCATTGCTTGTGCTAACATCACAAGGACTAGCACTGATTATTTTACCTAGTTTGGGCAATGAAACATACTGCAAGAAAACAGCCAGGCAGCACTGAGGACCCCCTTATTTCAACCCTGAGTTACAGATATTCAAAAGAGAATATTGTTACAAGCCACAAGGACAGAACTAAAGAGAGCATGCTGATGATTAAATAAAAAGATAAAATTCGGGGGCGATATCACTGCAATATTTTGTACAGAAATCTTTTGTCGATATGACAAGAAGCAGTCCCAAATTCTAATAAACAGAAATGTGTAGAAGGGAAAATGAAGTGGTCTCTGTTTATGTATACATGCACATGAGGTTGACAGCTGTACAGGTCAACAATTATACAAGGGGACATTAGCAAGTGCTGCATATATATTTGGAGCTGCCCATCAATTCCATAGTCCAAATATAACATATAACACTGCTTTAAGATACAAAAACAGCATTTTGTCATTTCATGCCATTTAGAAAGAAACATCAACTTAAAAAAAATACACATATCCTACGTGGGAAAGTTCACATTACCAACAAGCAAAAAAAAAAAAAAAATCCTAAATGTCAAACTGTCTCATTTCTTGTTCCAGACTGATTATTTATTTCAGTGAAACAGGATTGCAGAAAAACTAACTTTCTAGCTCTGAAATGGAAGCATTTTAATTGGATGATTTATTATGGGAAACACACAACTCTAAGGGTATTGACAGATTGTGGTAATTCCAAATCAGAAGACATTCTAGAAGGAATGCAGAATTTTATTTATTTATTTATTTATTTGTATGCATCTCTTAGTTTTGAATTTCAATTATCCCTCTGCCATACTGTAATAGAAATTGCTAGTCAAGCAATCTGGTTCAACAAAAAGTGAAAGTTAAGGATAAGAACAAAATGGAGAATAACCCATTATGTTGCAAGAAGCTATAATCATAAACATTTAGATTTCTTTAACAGTTGGCAATTCTAAACTCTGCACATATTTAAGATTTTTAGCTAGAAGTTTCGGATTTTCTCTACTGTATAAAAATATAATCCTGGAAAAATTCAGGGTTTAATATTTAAAGGAAGGGCTAATTTTCTACGTCGGTATTATGAATTACAATCTGCATCTATTTTAGTTTCCATTAGTTTGCTTTACATACCACTATACATTACAAAATTAGGATTCTTTCATGACTGCCTGAAAACTATAAGAAGTTAATCTTCCAGAATATAACATTGCACATAACTATTTAAATGGTATTGTGAAATATGTTAAAACAAATAGTATTTTTCAGATAGCGTAGTTAGGCTTTAACACTTTCAGACAATAACAAAAATCTGCCAATTTTACAGATATCCAAGTTTTAATAATAACATTTCTCATCCCTCCATGTATTTCATGTATATTATTTCATGTATTAAAGTTTGAAATTTATTCTCAGGTATTCAACCATGGAATCCTTCCCATCACTTCAGAAACAGATGCTTGAGAATCCTGTGACACATGTCTCTGCCGTTTATTCATTTCTTATTGGCTTATGTTTTCCTTCAGTTGTGATAAGGTTTCCCACCCATTCAAATAGGATGTATTTCTATATTATCCATTAAGATTTTCTTCAGTGTAACTTTAACTGTCCAACAGCTGAACCAGATTAATTCTTTGAATATAGTTTGATGTACAGTTTTGTAGATGTTATACAAGCAGCAATTCCTAAAAAGCCAAATAAAAAGCAATTATATCTGTGTTAGTCCATAGCAGGGGCAAGGGGGAAGAAAGGGGGAAAGGGAAGGGGGAGATGCCCCCAACTGAATTGGTCCAACCAATTTGATCTTGCCAGGAAAAGGGAAAGCAGCTGGAGGCTCCTATTTCCTGCAGCATCACCAGCCCCCTGGAATGACTCCCACTGAATCTTATTTGCTCTGCAGGATGTTTGGGACTTGACACCTGGATTTTAGTCCTTTTAGTATGTTTTTAGACGTTCATTATTGTTTTAGTAATAACGTTTATGAATGTTTTAGTACTGCACATTCTTGCAAAACAATCGAGAGTCCAGTGGGATTGTAGAGGATAAAAAGATGTAGTGGGAAGAAATTTTCCTATCCTTGTGGAACATGGCTGTATGAAAGTATAGTAAACAAATCTACAAACACCATGTAAATAACACCAAAGGCTGCCCAATCTTTTCTCCACAAGGTTTCATCAAGGGAGATATAACAAAAAACTAGGGACCGAGAAGAAATCATTTCAAAAATTAAGGTAGATGCTTTGCAACGTTAGATGCATTGTAGAGCTCAACTCTCATCCCCATCTGTAATCTGTAATCCTGCAAAGATTTCACCTCTGAAGCTATTATTTACAAGCCAAAAGAAAATGCTCTTACTGCCCAAAGAAGCTTTCTTTGAAAGGCTGAGCAATGTCAGAAAGGGGACTTTATTGGAATGGTGACAAGGTCAGGTCAAGGTAAACTCCCAATTTCCATTCCTGAAGGTCTCCGCACTTTCTCATACTATCAGTATTCTGACATGTAGTAGATATTACTTTTATCTCTATGATTAACATTTTTAAATTTTTTATTTATCATTTGTAGGGCCACCCATCTCACAACAAGGACTCTGGGTGGTGTATAAGAGAACTACTAAAACATCTGCATATAACCCATGACGTCCAAGGTTAAAGCAAAGCAAAACAAAAACCAATCAGAAAAACCACATCAACAGCAGGGCTTGCCTTACCATCTGGCCCCAAAGCCTCAGGAAACAGTCTTCAAAGCCTTGAAAAAGGCAAACAGGGTTGAGGTTTGGGTTTCCTAGAGGAATGCTATTCCACAGGGCTGCGCTACCACAGATAAGACACAACTTTTGGGTCCAAGAAGATGACATTGTTTAATGGTAGGACTCAGAATATGCTCTCTTGAATAGATCTGGAGGTTGAGCAGAAATAATGAAAGGCAGTCAGCCCCAAGCTGTACATGACAAAGGATGGGGTTATTTGTAGGGCTACCTTCCCCCACAAACATCTGCTACCCCAAGGAGTCTCAGAGGGACATCATGCTTCAGGTTTCCTATTTTAAATTTTGCCACCTCGTGAGATTCAGGACACATGCTGATGGTTGCCCTTGAAATGCTCTGGAATATTCTTCTTCAGAACATACAACAGCACCCAATTCTGTTTTAGGAAAGCTTTTAAGACTTGGTATTTTTCCCAGGATTTTGGGTCAAGTTGAATGGAGTCCATTTTTTATTCTTTTACTTATTGTATCCAGTTGCCACCTTATATTTATATAATCTATTTCTTTATAATATTTGGTTTTTTCCTCCCAGTTTCTGGTTTGTTTTTCTGTTGCATGCTGCCCAGTGTCACACTGTTTGAGTTGGGTGGCTTTTAAAATCTATTAAATTTTGGATCAACTGCAGCTTCCAAATGTTCTTCAATGGTCGCCTCAAGTACAGTGCATTATGGTAATTCAAACCAGAGATGTCCAAGGTATGAATCACTATGAGCAAAGCTTCACTGTGCAGGAACAGGCACAAGTGACTTATAAGATAAACCTGCACAAAAACCATCTTAACCACAGCTGCACCTGTTCTTTGAGCAAGACCCACAAGTGCCAAAACTAACATCATGTCTACTTCATTTTAAAGGCTCAAGTTTAATTAACTTGATTAAGGCTAATTAAATAAGTGCTTGTCACACAAAAAAAAATAGGCCAGATTTTAAAGGCCAATTGCTGACCATGGAATCATTTGATTTCATCTGTAAAAGCCGTGATTTGCAATAGTTAGAATGCAATATTGCAAGCTAATTCTGCCGAATGCCAGGGGTTCGATTCTCAATGGCTCAAGGTTGACTCAGCCTCCTATCCGTCCGAGGTCGGTAAAATGAGGACCCAGATTATGGGGGGAAATATGCTGACTTGTAAACTGCTTAGAGAGAGTTGAAGGAATATAAGTTTAAGTTCTGTTGCTATTCACTTTCATTTCCTTACAACCCCAGGCAGAGGTGGTATTCAAATTTTTTTACTACCGGTTCTGTGGGCTGGCTTGGTGGACGTGGCATGGCTTGGTGGGTGTGGCTTGATGGGCATGACAGGGGAAGGATACTGCAAAATCTCCATTCACACCCCACTCCTGGGGGAAGGTTACTGCAAAATCCCCATTCTCTCCCTACCCCACTAACTTGTTTTCCAGCTCCATTCTCCTTTGCAGGCAGAGAATAGATGGGGCGGGGCCAGTTAGAGGTGGTATTTGCCGGTTCTCAGAACTACTCGCTACCAGTTCCCCAGAACTGGTCAGAACCTGCTGAATACCACCTTTGAACTCAAGACAGTGTACGTAATACTTTAGCCTCCCATTTTCCCAAACAACAACCTGTGGTTGAGGGAGAGTGAAAGTCAGTCATATAGCTGGCTTCTATGTCTAAAGGAAGACTAGAATTTACAATCTTTAGACCAGCAATGTAATTCCTACACCAAACTGGCTTTCTCTTAATAGCATATATCATTGACACTAAAAAAAAAATAACATATCACATGGAAGAAAATTAAAATGTCATTTCTTCATTTTAAAAATGTATGTCTAATATTTTAGTATAAACACTGGCTACTTCCTTCAGTATATATTCTGCTTGACCAGTTTCCTAAATATATTACTTTTTTAACTTACCAAGAGGAATGATTTGCACAGACAAGGCACATATCTAGATAACTGCATTCTATGGAGTCAGCAAAACTTTTTAAAAATGTAATTTGTGAGATGTATTGCTTGCATTCACTGCCATACACAATATCTACAATTTTAATTTTAGTTATTCTTTTCCCAAATCTAAAAATTACAATTTGAAGAGTTAAAGAAGATTACAAACTCCAGCTACTAAACTGGCCTTTTGAATTTTACAAAGTTCTGCCACATTTTATGTAATAATCTGATAGACTTTGAAAGACATTGAGCAGAATTTTAGGCTACTATATTAAAGTTAGAGACAAAAGAAATACTATCCCCACAACAAAGAGCTGATTTCAGATAATCAAACGAAATCTGGACTGAGCCCAATCATGCACTTAACACTCAGGTTAAAACTGCTTGATCCATATGGGTTAATTCTCAAACACATTGGAAAATAAATAAAAATAATTAGATTAAGTTTTTTAAAAAGCTAGAAAAATGTACTTTGGCTGAAGTACTTTATTTATCTTTTAGATTTTTCATTACCTGGGTTTCCAACATTTTTCTAAGGGAAAATCATCCCCTTGGGGCAATTACTATCTTGGTCATAAGCCAGTATGTGAGATTTTACAACCAAAAAGAGTAAATGTTAAGTCTTTATCAACAAAGAATTACATAACTTCAGAAACAAACAATTATCTTGTGAAATAACATAAAAATGCAAGATCACTGGGGAAGGGGAGGATTTGTTATATCTGAAAACTGTGAGTCAAGGATTTAGAGTCACTGTTAATTTTTATAAGAAGAAAGATAAAAAGAGACTACCTTAAATTGCCGTGGCTTACTTTGCCAACTAATAAGTGCTTAAAGTGCTATCTGCTGCTAGATATTTAAAAGAACAGAGATGGTTAGCTTACAAACCACTGAAGCCAGCACTGTATTTTGATGATGCTTCACGATTCCAGCTAGTAAAGCTAACATCCATTCCTGTACTTTGAAGCTTTGACCAAGAAGGCTGTTTACCATGCAAAGACCAATTTTATGAACTACTGAAAATTTCTTTTGGGACTCGGAATTTGCGGTTCCGCTCAAACTCAGATTTTGTCAGCCTTTCCAGGTAGACTGGCTGAGAAACAAAACCAGATGAGCTAGTTCTACTTTATTGTAGGACTACAGTCTTGCAAGTCTGACAGTAAAACTTTCCAGCTCTCTCTTTTATAGCCTGATAGGTTAAGGTGATTAGTTTCTCAGTTTCTTTCTCTGCCCGTGATGTAGCTGCAGAATGATTAACTTTGCCATCAAATATATTGCTAACTTATTCATACATAGCACAGAAATCAATGACAAATGCTTGTAAGTGTCCTAAAGATTCCATATGTGACTGCACTGCTTGTCTTTTCTTGTCTAGGCCTTAACAAGTTAAAAATAAACATGCAATATACTGTCTCTCCTGGTTCAAGGATGAACATTTAATACATCTCAAGTAAAAAAAAATTATATCTTAAACAGAGAACGATAATCAGTATAGATAGGAGAAGCTCCTACAGAATTACAGTATTTTATGACATCATATTCAATAACATTATGTTTGGTTTCACACTAAAACAATTTCTTCAGAGAGTGTAATGGTGGGAGACAATGATTCCAGCATGCGGTTGACTGGCAAATTTGGGCCAGTCATTCTCTCTTAATTCAACCCACCTCACAGGTTGCCGCTGTGGGGAAAATAGGAGGGAGCATTAGGTATGTCACTTTGAGTTGTATAAAAAAGGCAGGATATAAAGGAAGGAAGGAAGGAAGGAAGGAAGGAAGGAAGGAAGGAAGGAAGGAAGGAAGGAAGGAAGGAAGGAAGGAAGGAAAATGGTGAAGCAATAGTGCTAAATGAATAAGCAAGCAAGCCTGCGTTGCATTTTAAAAACTAACTGCTGCTTTCTCACCACATTATGGAGGCTGCTTTTGTATGTGGTTATGCCACATGATGGAGTATTTCTGTGGACTGCTTCTCATGACATAGAGTTTTCAAGTGGCTTCTTAAAACTGCTTCCACGGAACAGTGCTTTGTGTGCATGCCAGCTTCTCATGAGAATGCAACCTTGCCACATGCTTTGCTACCCCCTCCTCAAAATATTCTGTCTTTGAACTGATTCTGTATGCCAGCTGTTTCCCAGAGCAAGCCATCTCATAATGGTTTGCTGTAAGGCAATTATCATGTAAAAACAATTTCAAACAGAGCTTTTGTGGTGACTCTCAGTAGGTACTATATGAGTAGTGATCCACAGCAGCCCCTCACCATGTTGTTTTTGGGCATGCAGTTGTAAACAGCTTGTGACAATATACAGACAAAACGAGGAGTTTGCTGCATAAAATTACTGCTTGTATATTCTTTTCCTTCTGATTTAATCATATCAGATTCTCAGTGACTGCCTGGACAAGTCCCTGCAAAATCTATTTACATCAATAATGCAGAGAGAAAATTGCTAAGGATTGGGCTTCAGGACTTCAGAATAACTTTATGATACAACTATAATAAAGACAATAAGAAATCTGTATCTAGTCGATGAAAAATTAAAGAACTACAAAAGTTATGAGAGAGCAGGAAACTCTCCAGTATTATAGGTTTATTTTGGAATTGTGATACTACTTTCTTTTGCTTATCTTCAAAATGTTCTGCAGAAGCCATTGTGAAGTAACTCAATCATTCTTGAACCTTGACTCAATAATCTTTAAAAGGGATTTGCCTACTTGTACTTATATTTCAGCAGATCTACATTTTCTACCTAAAGGCACAATCACATGAATGAGAACGTACATTCACAAATCTGATTTTATATTGCTTTTTCAGAGGGTGAAAGTTATGCTTTAATTACAACATCCATCACCATGGGAGCTATTGAAAGTGAGTATAAATTAAGATTACTGAATTCTGGGAATGTAATATAAACTGGAATAGATTTATTTAATTTTATGGAAATAGGAAATATAATATGTAACTACGTCCTTAGGAACAAATGTATATAGTTTATCCAGTAATAGGATTACTTGGCATTATGTAATAATGATCTGAATATGTAATAGAGCCATGAGCCATTATAGATCAGTGACCAAAGAACATTCATACCACTTAAATACTACTTACCAATGCAGGTAGTTCACATATTTAGCAAAAATTATTAACTACTACGTCAAAGTTACAACTAAGAGACCCAAGCAAACCAGAACTCTGAGACTGGAATCTTCCTCAAAGGATTATTGGATACATCATATTGGCATGATTAAATGTACCCAATAAAGAGGTCCTTTGTGGAAGATTCCAGCCTCAGAGTTCTGATTTGCTTTGGTTCTCTAGTCAGAACCTTGACATACTGATATACACTTTTTATACTTTTTAATACCAGTGTTTAAAAAACTACACAAATTTATACAAAAGCCCAATGGAACTGACACAAAACCATGTTATAGCTCCTTATTTTTTTTATTAAAAAAACTGTAACATATAAAAAAAATCATTTTATAAAAGAGTCAAAAGAAACTTCCTTATATAAAAAATAAGTCAGGACCCCACTGAGTCTATGGACATCAAGTTGGCTTAAATTTCATACATGAATTTAGTAATTTAATAGATAGAAATTGTAGTCTATAGATTTATTTTATTATTTATTACATTTATATGTTGCCCATCTTACTATCCAAATTACATCCATCTACTCTATGGTATCTACAATTTTTTAATATTTCCAAGATCTTAAGTAAAATTTATTTTAATTAATGAAAATGTTACTAGTCCTGATTATTTATTTCTTTATTTAACAATATGGAACTTGAGCAGATCACTGAGGGTCAAGTGACATATAAATGTAATAATATTTTTTATTATTTCTCTGATATTGTTTTGCTTCAGAAGAGCTTCCTAGACACTGGTTACAAAGAGGCCAAATAACTGATGCAAATTGGAGGAAGGAGGGAAGAATACAGGCAACCTTATCAAGGAACCCATTCTTAATTCTTCTAGTCAGTTTCACAATGCCCAGGTTAATTTCCCCATTTTATTGCAATTAAATTTTGCCTTAATTCTCTCTCATTATTCTCCTCAATCCAAAAGATACAGAGAATCTAAACTGCAACAGACAAGCATTATTTGAGTCAATTCTTGAACTCTTTTATTAGTCAGCTGGATGGTTTTTTTGCATATAGTTTTCTCTGACAGCACAAGATTGCAAAAATGAAAGTTCTGTTTTTAAGCTAGGTAGTGGCATTTGCTAGATTAGTAGTTTTTAAGAAAAGTATAAACTGCCACATAGGAATATCGTGTGATGAATATGAAAGAATTTGTAATGAGTAAAATATAAGAGTTCCCCATCCCTTAGCATACTACAGTTTCTCTTAGCAAAACCACATACTCTTCCCAATTTATGGGAACTTTTATTCAGATTAAAGAGGAAGAGACTTTAGATTTGCAAACAAACAAATGGAAAAATTCCCCCAAGGAGGTGTCAACTGTTGTATTCCAATAAATGTGCCTCGTGCAATAAAGCCCACTGACTCTCCCCATAACGCAGAAGAGAAAAGGGACTCAAGAAGCTTATCCAGTGAGATCTGCATTTGGTTATAAATAAGTGTGTGGTCTCCTTTGTACTTGCAGACAGCTAGTGGTTCTACACCTGCTCCTCAGAGCAGATACCGTAAAAATCTGTTATTTGTGTATCATTATAGAACCAAGAAACTCCTGGTATTATCAACTGCCCCTCTGTCTACTTCTGAAATAGGAAACTCCTGCAACTGGTACATCATAGCTTCTGATTGCAGCTGTTCAATGCAATACAAAATTTAGAATGCTCCTCCTTCCTTTTTTCAGAACTTAAGCTTTAAACTACCAGAAATGCAAACCCATGTTCAGGAACTACAAACTTCAAGGACATGATGCCAGTAGATATATTTGCTGTCATGACAGTTCAAAAGATCATCTTGCTACAAACACACAGAAATGTATACATGTACGCTTCCATTTTAAAATTTAAGAGTTTTCTCCCAACTCTTAAATTACCATGTTCTTGCCCGTTATTTTCTCAGCCTTGATTCCCTGTCTGAGAAGAGCTATCTCCCATCTCACTAGTTTCAGCACTTACAAAATAGAAGCCTTTGCATACCTTTTCAGTGTCTTATTTTGCCCTCAAATACAAATTACAATACCTAAAAATATATTGATGAAAATTCATGGCTTTGCTTCTGAAAATCACCTGCAAGATTTGAGGATGCTACATCAGCTGAAAAAAAAAATCAGGCTTAGAATACAGGGCCCATAAACCAGAGTTTTTCAAAGTTGGCAACTTTAAAGGTATATGAGCCTCAAATCCCAGAATTCCCCAACTAGCCAGTCATAGACTATAAATTATCCGCAAAAATTAATTTATAGGTTTCTTTCTTCTGAATTATTCTGAGAATTTGTAACTCTTTTACTGAATTATATTATCTGCTTGCAATCTTTATGAACAATCTAACTTATCCTGAGATCTACTGATATGGTACTTTTAATAAGAATAATGATAAAATAATAAGTAAATAATAACAATAAGACAGTATAAAAGGGATTCATGGATATGTCCAGAATATTAAAAATTAAGAAGAAACATGATTATTATTCACTTGAAATTGTTTCTTTAACATTCAATGGAATATAGTCCTTGATCTATCAGATTAGGTAGAATAGAGTGCATAAATAAATTTAACACTAAATGGAACATAGTCGTTGATCTATCAGATTAGGTCCATAAATAAATTTACAAAAGCCTAGTAGCTGTACAATATCCTTTGGTCTTCAATACAGTCCAGGATTCATTCACACAAGGTACAGTAAAAACTAATGAAAACTTCTGTAATATTTTTGACTTGATAAAACTATTCTGATGATCTTGCATACTTCATTATAGATACATACAGAGAAGACCCAATAGCAAGAGAAAAGAATGATTGCTACAGAAGTGATTCATTTTCCCTAAATTTCCTTAATTTTCTAAATAAAAAAATACTATTCTGGAATAGTAAATTTGTACCTTCAATAATGTATAAATATTTTTTCCAGAAGCTAGCATACAAGAAGATTTAACTCAATTGTGTATTACCTGGTGATGTATAAGTTAATGTTTGGATTTTAGCATAACAAAATTAAAATCTTTGCTATGTTAACTGAAACTAAATGATCCCACAAAAGTCTCTTGTTCTGCTTAAATACTTTAATCTCAATGACAGATAAACAAGCAAAATTAAACTAAAGGAATGACAATGTTAGGAAAGTAAGTCCAATCAAAATAAGACAACTGTACAAGAATAAAGATCTGAGAACTGTAATAGGAAGTACTGGAAAATTCAGAAATTTACATTTACATAAAATAACATTTGTCCTTTAGCACCTACATAGATCAAAGAAGAGCCATTTTTGGCCTTAATTATGTGGTTACTCTCTAACATTATACACAATATGTTTTTTATTTTGGTAAAATATAAACATTTAATTTACTCTATAACACTGGTTTAAAAAGTATACATATACTATTTCTTACATATGGTCCTTTTGGAAGTGGGTTTAATATGATGATTACTGGATATTTGTGAACAAAGTAATTACTACTTCCAGATCAGTTAGCCAACTTTTAAAAACAAACTTGTTATTCAATTACTGTAATGTAGCTTCAGTCTTCAACTTTTATCCTTTTTGTAATGTGTTGTACCACAAAATTTCTAAGTGATGTTTGAAATTCAGGTGAATGCAACATTATGTAGAATAATTAGCGATAAGGTTTGAGTTAGTACAAACAACTGAACAGGAGTTGAGAAATTTGTAATTCAAACCATTAACTCCATCTGAAGGGTTCTTGGTCCCTGCACTATTTTGCTTTGAATAGTAGTATCTGATTTCTAGTAATGATCTCTTATGAAGTCCTAAAAACGTCCCTTTTTTGCTGAAGTTTACATCATGGTGTTACATTTGCAGATTTATGTCCTCTTTTAGACTCTGCATTTCCCTCTCTCTCCCTCTCCCTCCCTCTCTCTCTTTGTATATCTTTCAGAAATCTTGATCATAAATCAGCCCAGTCCTCTGAGTAATTCTGTTGCTTTTCTTTGAACTTAGAATTTGTAGAGGTCTCAGAAGACTGTGTGTTGGAGGATATGTTTGCAGATGATAGAAAATGGTCTTCCTTTGCTGGGAAAAGAAATGCGAAGGAGCTCCTAATGGGAGTTGAGAAATATATAGCAAAGGAAATAAAATGTTGGCTTTATTTCTTTTCCTTCTTGATGCTCATCATTCCGAGAGTGTCTAAGTGGGGGAGTGAAAATGAAACAAAGGTTCTCTGCCATAAAATAATTGATAACACCTCAGGATAGGAGGAATTGTATAAATAGGCTCTATCATGAAATGGAACTTGAAGAGCAGTTTTGGGTTACTTATATGTTGAAGCCATTAAAAGGGACAATCTTAAAAACTGCCAATGAGCAGAAATTGTTTTGTTTCTTCCTTGCTGGACCATAGTCACTGTAATCATTTCTAGTAAGAGAATAATTTTGTGGAGTCGCATTGTTCATAGGCAACGATAAATTAGACTATTTTAGAAGTCCTGCTTATCGAAAACAAGCCAACAAATTAATTATTTCTAATTAATTCCCAGCAAGAAATGAAGATGTCCTCAGTTTTTCAGACAAATGAGAACATTTAATGAACAGTTACTGTGCCTTTATAAAACAGCTGATGTGGTATAGCTTGCTGTTCAAAATATGATTATGGAAATATTGCCAATCCCTCTACATATCCAAGAAACTTTATGATATTCAGTTTCCTTTTTTTATTCTTTTCCTGGGCCGCTGGGCACACATTGAAATAATACTCTGGACCAGTAACCATTTAAATTTTTCTAAGAATGCTTTGGGGTGCAGAGTCAAGCAAACACAAAAAGCTCTGTGTATGTTTTGTTTTGTTTAGTGCAATGTAAGAACTAGGATACCTCACTGGAACCTCTAGAAACAAGCCTAAGTAGTAATGAAAAGCAAATTCAAGTTTATGATTCTGGCTTATTTGATTGGGAAAAAAAGTAGATGAAGTTTAGGATATTATTCTATAGAAATGTTCAAACTTAAAGTACACTTCTTAGGTTTGGATTTACAAGAAGAAAGAAAACTATGTTTCGAACAAGATTAATCAGTTTGGCTTAGTGGATAAGATACCGTGTTAGAAATTGGGACATTGTGAGTTCTAGTTCCACCTTTGCCATGAAGGCTAGTTCGGTGATTTTGGACCAGCCACTGTGTCTCAGTCCAACTCACCTCACAGTGTTGTTGTTTTGGGGAGAATAGGATTTGGATTGATATATATCAAACCTCAACCTAAATACATTATGTAGTGTTCTCAATTTGTTCCACAGAACCTGGTTTTCACTGATATCCCAACAAACGCTACAGCATTTATGGAGCTAACCATGATTATTATGGGCAATACCTGTATGTGATATACCTGAGATTAGTGCTCCTGTTCAGGTGATGCGTCATAGGTAGAATGTGAAAAAATAATTCTGATAACACAATTCCAATGCTTCAATTGAACCTCAGATTAGAGAAAAGTTTAACTATGGTTTAAACTACTAACTACTTGCTTGTTCCTCAATTGTACAAATGCACAGGTCAATTGGAACAATTTTACTATAGCCAATAACTGGAAAGAATGAAACCAAACTCTTCCTTTCCTATGATCAGATAAACAAAATGCAGCCAAGAAAATACATACAGAAGACAGCATTCCTATACGGGTAGTTGTTGACTTACAACAGTGACTGTTCGAAGTTACCAAGGCACTGAAAAAAGTGACATGACCATTTTTCACACTTATGACCATGGCAGCCTCACCATGGTCATGTGATTTACATTCAGAAGCTTGACAACCAGTTCATAGTTACAACAGTTGCCATGTCCTGGGACAATGTGATCACCTTTTGTGACCTTCTGACCAGCAAAGTCAACAGGAAAGCCAAATTCACTTAACAGCTAATTTAGCAACTGCAGTGATTCACTTAACAACTGTGGCAAAAAAAGGTTGTAAAATGGTGCAAAACTCACTTAACAAATTTCTTACTTAGCAACATAAATTTTGGGCTCAATTGTGGTTGTAAGTCAAGGACTAGTGTATATCTCAAAGGGGATCGCTATATTGAAGTACTTTCAGACATAATCACGATATGTGTAACACATATTTAGGCAGCATATGCTATCAATAATAAAAATGTTAGAAATTAGATGATGAAGCACACAGTTGCTTCCAAAAGTCAATCAACAATGGAAGTTACCTCTGCAGCTTTATTGGAAGGCTGCAATCCAGACATATTATCCTGCATTAATTGTTGGAGGAGCTGCAATTGAGCAACACTGAGGAAGAAATCCAGACCTGTTGTCATATTCACTTCCAAAGAATGGCCACATACTAAAATTTCCTATGAAAGAAACAAGTTTCCAAAACAAATTCCATTGGTTATCAGCTTATTCTTGGCATTTATATAATTTTATTTTTAAGAAAAACAATATAAACTGTTTATATTTTCTAAATTATTTATTAACATTTTCTCTATCTCCTTCAGCAGAAAAGCACAATGCACCATCTGTAAAATTAAATCAAGTGGAGGAGTGATGGAACATCATACAGCTACGGTTCCAAACAGGATATTTAACAATTAAGTTGCTTTCTCTTTGTTTCATGTATTTGTGTGTGAGGTCCTGTTTCTTTGTTGTATTAAATTCTGGGCTGTCAAGAACCCTTATTCATTTTCTTGGCAGAAAATTGTAATTCTTCTTTCTCACAAAGATGTATTTGAGTCTACAAGCACATCTTCGTTTATAGTGAAACTGTATTTTGCAGTTCACAGATAACTGATTTAATTAATTTGTAGCTGTCTGCCAACATTTGGAGCATAGATAAATGACCATTGTCCCCTGGCTATTATAACCCCCACACAAAGAAAACAATCATGACCATATTTTAGAAATTAATGAAAGGAGAAAACAAACAGATTTGCTTACTAAGCAGGAAGTCATATCCTCTTGTTAAAAAAAATATGTGCATATTCATCCTTAGTAATCTGTGGTAGATCTCTCCCTTCCTTACTGAATATCCAAGGGAGTAGATTCAAGAAAAATTAAAACAGCTAAAGCATTTACGTTCCTGAACAACAGGAACAGTAACATTCATCTGTTACTTTGCTAGTACATGCTTTCCCTATTCATCTAATTTTTTTTTTCAAACTCTTTTTTCAGCAGATATGCAATACAAGATAAAGCTGTGGAGATTGGCGCCAAGGGGATTGGAATTGGGCAGGCTTTATAAGAGGCCTTCAATTCTATTTCAGTTCTATTCCTGGCCATCGCCAGTGATAGAAACGCAAGTACCACAGCTACAATCCTTTTCCAGAAAGGATGAAAATCCCAAACCTCTGTGCAAAGTTTGAAATAAACTGACCAGAGCTGTGGGAAACAAGCAGCTGGATGCCAAAAAGATGGTATAAACTTCCTTGATGAAACTTTGAAAAAAAAATTAAAAAGAAAATAATCTGACTTGAAACTGCATTTCTTTTGGGTGATCTAAAATTATGCCTTAACCTTCTTTCTTACAAAAGAAATTATCATTTCAGGTCCTAAATGACATGTTTTCCCAATGTTGACATTTAAGGATTCTTAGTTGATCTTCAAAAATCAGGTTTGAGACCTGACGAAAACATAATTTTGGGCATGGAATATGGCATTCCTTGCGGTTGGCATCTCAACTTAAATCAAGTCAATTTTCAGCATGTGCTTAATTTAAAAGCAGAATTTATTATTCATTAGAGATCTGGTGACAATGTGGAAGGCGGGGAAGAAAACAATTCTGCCTGGACTTTCTGTTCTGGCCCAACAAGTGCATACCACACAGTATTTTTAATACAATTTTATGTATCATTTTAATTAACAAATGTGTAGATATAAAGCTCAGTGATAAACATCTCATATCTGGTACTGACCTCTGTGTGTAAATTCTCTGGAGAAATTACTTTTGTGAAAATGATGGCAGGTGCTGCAGTTACCCGTACAGTAAAGTCTGTTAAAATTGGAGTTAAAATGGCTCTTCGTTCTTGATGGTGTTTTATGCTTAAAAATGAAATGAAATAATTGCACATTTATCATTAATTTTCATAGTCAGAAGATTGTTGCTTCATATTTGTAAATATTAATTTCTTAACCTAGCAACACTATTGAAAAATTTCTGCTGTAAACTATCACAAATTAATAAAGGATAAAATACTGTTACAATAAAGGTCAGAGAACATTATATGTATATAGAGAATATTTTACACACACACACACACCACACACCAATATCCAACATAAATGCTATTCCATTAGAAAATATATAATAAATATATTTATAAACATATATTTTAAGTCCTATATAAAATTTTAAATAGTCACATTAACTGATATCCAGAGGAAGAAAGGACCATTCAACATTCACTGCTTATTTGGGACCCATTTCTGAATCAGCAAAATTAGCTTTGCAGGATATTTAAATGTTTCTCTAAGAAAAGAGGCTAAAGCAGGTATTGGAATTAATGCAAATGTTAAAATAAACTGAAGTCAAGACATTATCTTTAGATCTGAAGGTTTTTTCCAATGACTTTAAAGAGATAACAAGATATAAACCAGTGTTTTCTCTACTAATTTTCCTACACAGTACTACACTTTAACGTTCCATTAATTTGGTGCAGGTGTTGCCCATGTGAGTATCATCAGTGAGGAATAGTATAATGTAGTATGATCACCTAGGCATCTGTTACATATTTATCTTTGAAACAGAAGGAGCAATTCAGAAATATTAAAATATATGACTCTTCTTTGTACACTCTGCTTTGAAAAAACATTTGTTTCAAGTATAGTACTGAGAAAACAAATAAATAAATGCTCCAGAATATGTTTCAGAATATTAGAGATGCAAGTGACATTTTTTTTCTTTAACAGAAATTTGGTGTTTAGTGTTCATTTTGTGGTCATTTCCACACATTATTGTTCTGTACTACAAAAGAAACTGATCATGTAAACATTATAACAGAAAAGGAATAAAATGGTTCTTTCCTCTTATTTCCTGAAGAAACTATCAATTAAGTTATTAGAAGAATGAATGAAATTAATGCCTTTAAAGAAATAGAATCCATTTTTCTTTCTAGCTTATATTCATGCCCGTCTGCTAAATCGACAAGACCCTGCACAATTAAACACATAGGTAAATTTTGCCAGAAATCTCAAGGCACAGAAATTGATAATATTCTTTTATCAGAGCTCCCCAGTAAAACCTGCTATGATTTTCTGTCTTAGAGGAATATTTAGAAAGCTTCATTAGATATTTTGAATACTTCAAAATAAAACCTTAATGTTATATGTATACTTTGAACTCAACCTCAAGCACATTTTCTCCCAAACTTGCAAGGGTAGCAAGGCACAGCATAAATCAAAAGGAAAAAACAAGATGTACCCACTTGATCTAAAACTTTAGAAAAAAGTTTTATGTTCCTGAATCATAGCCTTTGCAGGTAGATTTTTGGCTCCCCCCACTTTACATAAAATATTGGAGAACTGCACTGATACAGACTCTTTTCAACAGGCATTATTTTAATTATGTCTTTTGCATCCAGTGATATGTATATGCTGGATAGCATATCTTTAAAGGACTGTTTGACCCTTGACTGAAAACAAAATCAAAGACTATTGTAGCAACATAATCAAAATGCAAAATGGAGAACTAAAAATGGAAGATGTCAATATAATCTTTCTAACTAGATTTGAGTTGGAAGCCCTCTTTTGCATATCAACAAATCAACAGAAATTTGTCATTTCAAAAACAGCAGCTGTTTTCATTTACAGAAGCACAGAAACTGGTTTCAAGCCAATTGGGGGAAAACATTTTTGTCGTCTGTTGGCTTTAAAATGTCTAAACTAGTTCTGTTCAAACTTTTACAAAAGTACAAAGGACTAGTAATGGGAATGCCAGTTTTTGGCCCATGTTACTTTATGGCTATAATAAGCTATTATAGAAATATAGTCATAACCATATCTGTATGATTATTGTACTACAATTCTATAAACAGTTTGAAATGCACTGTTCAGAATCCTAGCTCATGGAAAACGTGTTTGCAATGGAATGAAACATACACTTCTATGTATAAATAAAAAAAGCCAATTAGCTGAAATCTATGAGCTGCTGTTACCATTATGTCTTTGTTTAGAATCCACAAAGCACCACTTCCAAGCAGATTCTTACCTGCTGGCCATATTCCATTCAAGTGCTGGATTCTGAGAATTCCTTTCATTCTCTGGCACAGCCCTGCTTTTACAATGTTCCTTCTCTGGCTTTAGTTGTTCCCACTGAGCAGTACCAATGTTGATGGACTGGAGGTCTATTTGGTACTGTCTGTCTTCAACCTCTGAACCAGGATCTCGAAGAACTCCCAAATTCAGGGCTCTCCTATGATGGCAGAAATCAAACAGTTACTTTACTTTCTTCAAATTCAAAGCTAACTCAAAAGTTTGAAGACAACAATAACATAAATTTAAAGTTATTATGAGATTGGATCCATTCACTTACCCATTTATTCTGTTGGGAGACTAATATTCTAACAGTTGAATTTCATACAGCACCTGAATTTTCTGTAGTAATTCTATTTTCATTCAAATTTGTTTCCTTTCTTTTATTTCTTTTTCTTCCATATCCAGTTTTCTCCCCACTCCAAATTATTATTCATACTACCAAATAATGGTCTATCTCATGTTATAGCTTCTTACTGTTTCATATTGTTAATTAATCCTCTTAAATTATAAATAAAATAAACCACAATTTTAGATTTATATAATTTTTTGTTATATGAACATATTAAAATACATATTGAAAAGGAGCAGATCTTTTTTCTAAGTAGGTAACCATCATTCTCCATCATTCTTGAATCTCAAAATGGAGCAGAGTAGGTGAATTACACACAAGGAAATGAACACCAGATCTATTTTATCCATCCCATTTCTCCAACTTTCACAGGCATGTAACATATTTATTTTATTTCATTTCACATGTTAATTCACATGTTATACCATTTATGCTTCTTATATTCCAAGTAATAATCTTTTTTATCCTGTGGTCATCACCATCAAATGGGCCCATAACTATTGAGTTCTGCATTAGGCATAGATCAATTAAGAATTTCACTTAATACTTATTTTGTAAACTAGAAGAAGTGTAGACTAGGTTATAATTCTTAAATGGCAAGATTTAAGTTGAATAAGATGAATTATAAGTTTTGAAAAGCATAATACTGAATTTGATGAACAGCTTTGTACTAATGATGATCATATTATTGCTAAGATCTACAAACTTTATTGAAATGGAAAAAGAAGGCAATGAAATTAAATATAATAAAACAGGCAAAAATTGAATATAATCTATGAAGGGCCAATGGGGGAGTATACAGAAGAAAGGATTAAATTTTACATTGAATTACATAATCTTAAAGAGAACTTTGATAAAATGATGTATTGTTAGTACGAACCCAGATAAATAGTTAAAAATTATACGAAAAATTCAAATACTTGTTGCATATGTAATCAAATTGAGGGAGCATTTTTTCATCTTTGGTGGACCTCTATTTAAGCTAGAAAATGTCAACTATCTAATGCACCTTATCCATACATTTAACATCAATAACTAGAATGTATCAAGATGGATGAAAGAGGATGGCACAGAGGTCAGAGTTTGGCAACCAAGCTAGAGTAATTCCTTATTGAACTTTCACCATACAAATCAAATATTCTTACTTTGGACAGAACATAAATCCTATACAGACTCATGAGTAGTAGAAAATAAATATGTTTTAAATTTTGTTTCAACTGTGGGTTATACCAAATTTGTCACAGCTCAATAGTTATTTTCTTATACCATTACTTTAGCTGCATCATACACCTTAATTCCAAAGAAAATCACAAAGCACCTATTATACTGGAAAGTATACTGAGTAGCTAGGAGATAATGTGTCAAGTGAACTTAGCTAATTTCCAGGATATCACTCAGACTCCAGCAGAATTTCAATTATGTCACAAGTACATTCAGTTTTAAAGCTATCCAGTTTCATCAGTCTTTAGGAGAACACATACTTTGGTGACTGACCAAAAACTCAGTGATGGAATATATTAGCACTGTCATGTTTATTGCTATAAAGAAGGATCCAGTTTTTTATCTCTTTGTATTTTCAGCTAGTAGTGGGTAAGACTGATAACACGGAGAGCTGCAACCAATCATAGGTTGTCTCCTCTTGTGAAAATTGGTCACTTACTGACTAGCTCAAAAATTATGCCTATATTTTATTTATTAAGGATCAGATATAGACGTTTCCTTATTCATTACCTTCCTTATAACAATCATTTGTTGGCACTTCATTAAACTTTAATGTCATAGCCCAAAACAAACAGCTAAACTTTCAAACTTTAGCTTATTGCATTTTTTGCATTAATATATAGTAACTGGACAATAAATGACTAAAACCTCTCTAAACTTTTTTTGTTGCCATTGTATAAGGTCTCTGTCCTCTTCTTTGCAGGTGGCATCAAAGGATAAATTGAAAGTCTATCATAGTTGATAAATAACACAGTAATGTATTACAGTCAAAGAAGACCTTAAGCATGTAACCGGAAACATAACTTTAATGTTTTCCTTTTTAAATTGATTTAGTCTGGGTCAGGCATTTTGTATGTTTATACAAGAAACACTCATGTTGAATCAGTTACTATTCATTGCTGAATAGGCAAAATTCAGAGGTTTATTGTAAGAAATTCAACATGTATTCTCTTACAGTCCACTGGAGAATTATAAAAGGCTATAGAAAGCAGGTAAAAAAAGCTCCAAACAAAAATGTTATAAATAATAGTACTATATGATATAGCTGTATTTAATATAAAAACTTTTACACCTTTATCTTCTTTACAAAACTAGGCATTATAGATGGTTATAACATTTAGCTCTCAGTATTATGCTTTCAAGTTTACATCCAGGGAAATAGTTTTTCTTGGCTTTAACATGCTTTTTAAAGGTTTTTATAAAGATAAAATATCAGTATACTGTAAACTGCTCTTAACAAAGGATCCAAAGAGCAGGTGTTCATATTCTGTGTGTTCAACTATTTTGTGTGTTCATCCAGTCAAGACATTAGGTGTATGAAGTGTTCAAAAAGAAAAAAGCTGTTGGCATACATATTTTTCTTCCCATTTTCTCTTTCATGCGGTTTTATGTATAAGAGCCAAAACATTACTTCAACCTAGAGCACCTCTAAAAATGTATTTTGGTCTTTTAAAAATAACCTAGTTTAAGAAATATGGGAAAGATCACAAAACAATACATAATTTTCTCTCCAGCAAAGTAATGGATTCTGACCTACACAGAATTTTAATAATAATAACTTAAAGAGCAAGATAAATTCATGGCTGGTCATGTCACCTAAAATCTGTGGGGAGATTGATTGATTGATTTAATCAATCTTGCCACATATTTTAGGTGACATGACCAGCCATGAATTTTTCAATTTGAATTGAAATCATTGTACTGCCAAGGGATTTTTAACTCATCTTATTAGTACTGTATATATAGCTTTAAACCATTGCCCATTTAAGCAAAATGTACAAATACCTAAATTTTATTCTTATGGAAAAATAATGTATCACATAAGATGTGAAATAGAAAAAGTCAGGGACCCAAAGTGAATGAGCCAAGAGACATGCAACCCTTGGTGTCCAATTAGATCCTTTATACAAAACTAATTAATAAAAATGTGAATAGGCATGGTTGTATGCAAAGTATAAGTCTCAAGCACCTCTATCCATAATCTTTCTTATAAAAAAATAATAAAAATGAAGTCTAAAAGATGTTTAGTTGCCCAGAAAAATCATTTTAAAAAATGGAACTGCCTTGCATTTTTGAGGGTAGAAATGGTAACAGGTAGCAATCCAGTAGATGTTTTGAAATCATTTCTATCCCTGTTGACAACCAACTTTATGAATTTATATGCTTCGACAAACAGCTGTTTTGTAAGAGTATAAAAATACCCAAATTTTTAGTTTTCCCCAAAACCCTAAAGATTTGGACTCCCCAATTTTTAAAGATTAGATGATATGGCAATGGGGAACCACAAATATTTTAATGATTAACAACTGAATTTAAACAAAAGGAAACTAGTCTCCATGATATTTGTCACAGCTTATTAATATAAAAGGCAAATAGTTTAGAAAATATAGGAACTCCATATGAAATCCAATACTGCCCTGTGATATGGTTGCCATAGAAACCACAAACCATATTCTTCCAGTTCTACAGGGATTTTCGCCACCAGCTGATTAATCTCTTTTATTTAAATTTCCAGGACACTCTCATAGCTTTTATCTGACTATCTGTTAAATCAATTATTACGTGCAAGTTTCACCCACAAATCATTGCTAATAGCTGTAGTTGTTAGGGATAGTTTATTAATTATATTTTTATTAACCAATTAGCGAAATAAAGTTCTGTGTATTTGTCAGACTTGTCCATATTTCCAAGATGTAACACATTCAATTTATAATAAGATAAAACTCATATTTTTATCGATGATACAGTTTTGACCTGGAAATCACATGAAGCTCAAGTTCATGTGGCAGCAGCTCCACATGAAAACTAACAAATTTGTTCATTAACCAAGCAAATTCATGTCACCAATTAACTGTAATTTACAGTGGAAACAAATATGCATAGTGGGCTGATATGCATAAAAAGCCTGAAAAATGTGTGACAACCATCCTACATTGTTTCAAAAACTGGTAAGTGGTGATTTTGCTCTGTGAACTAGCATAAAAATTCTTAACGCACAAGGAATCTTGGGAAAGTCTAACTTAAAATATTAAAATATGATACTTTTAAGAATAATTCCAAGCTTTTTCAAGTCATGTAAATACTAGCTACAGTGTCTAATTTAAATTATCAGATACTTTTAGTATTCCCTTCCAAAAATGAAATTATCTTTAAAAAACAAAGGAAACCTCCCCATAAAATTTAATAAAACAATCAGCTTAAGGGCAAGACGATAACCCTTTCATTATAACAGTGGCAGCTTAATACCACTTATAATGTTTGTTTTCCATTTCAGAGGGTCAGCATAATGAAATGGACCACAGCCTGGTCAAAACTGACTGTAGGATATGGATCCTATGAAAGCCACTGAACACATGAAAGGAATTACAGTAGACCACACATCAAACGTTTGGGCCTTGGTGCTTCCTTCCTCTTATCCTAGTGGCAGGAAATGCACTACATATCCCGTGAGGTGACCAGACATTTAAAAGTAGTGCCTTGTTCAAAAAAGCTCTGTGTACAATAATTTACCACAAATAAGCAGAAGACTGTTTTCCACTGCAGTTGTCTTCTAGACTTGTAACTGGAGCACAATAGTTGGAACAAAGGTAACGTATGTTAACTATACAATGTATTTTCAATCTGTTTGAGAGGGAAATAAGAAAACCCTGATTTCTGAAAAGTTTTAGGTTTTTATTATATGAATGTGTACAATCTGCCTGTTATTATCTGTAAAAGTGGCCTATGTCTTCTTTAAATATGTTAGTTAAAAGACTGGCACATTGGGTTATGTGTATTATTTTTTAAAAAAAATGATTCTATGACAAAAAGTTTGATTTGCTTTTAAGCTTATTCTTACATGCATAACATAATCTAAATCATTCTGTAAATGAGGAAGTGAATAATTCTAAATGCATGCAAAATGACCAGCCAGGAATATAACTTTTCTAAACAGACTCAAAAACATGGACAGAGGAAATAGAGGTTAGCAGTTGTAACAAATTGTGCCAAAATAAAATGTAATGAAGTAATGCATTCTTTATGGATTTGCATTCTGTGTGAAAAATTTAGTTTAGAACACAACATTGCTTGCCAGTAATAGGAGACCAGGGTTTGGCTTTCCCAAACTTCATACAAACATTTGGCTTAGTGAGAAATTGAGTAAACAAACTCCTTCTGATTCTCTATTAAAGTTAATGTGGTCATATATAGTAGTCACAGGGTTGCTTCAGGTTATTTGTTTCGTGGTACAATACCTCAGCCTTATCAGGTGCTGTATATATATTCACCTGGAAGTTCTGAGGTTAAGTTTCACTGAACATGAGCTTCGTGTTTACCGAGTAGTAATTATTTTTATGTAGGATGAAAGACAGAACATTCACAGTGCGTTTGATAAGTTGACATGGGACAGGAATTCTTTTTCACTGTTGTGTCAATTTATCAAACCATATGTAGATATCAATCAAATCCTCTATTAAGCAAAATGAATTAATTTCAAAAGCTAAAGAATAACTCATATGATAACTAGGATGCTTTCCACTTACATTGAATATATAATACACCATGTTGTTCTATTTCATTGCTACATTGCTCAAACATTATACATTTAAATATTGTAAAAGAAAGAAAATCTCAGGTGGGTTATTATTTAACAGCTGCCTCCTGAAATGACAAAATTGCTCTCTATTTAATAGATTTTAATGGAACAAAATGTGGTGTATTTCATAAACTCTTTATATAAATCCATATTTATCAGCATTACCTTAGTAACTGTATATTTCTACCTTATATGATATCTAAGTATTAAAATATGAGGACATTTCATGTTTCATGTTGACATATACATAGTGTTAATTTGTGATAATAAAACAAGTTTTCTAAAAATGAGTATAAAAATTGTCTGTCACACAGTATTCCTGTGTTTATCTTTATTTTTCACCTATCACAAGAAATCTGTGGGATCCTCACCTACATCAATCAAGTATTCTTGCCAAAGCTGAAATTCAAGACTGTTTTATTAATAGAATTAACATTTCCTCTTTGTTTAAAGACAAGGTTCAACCAATGCTTGTACTACCAAATCAGTGAAATATTAACCAAGAACAACTATACTCAACATATTAATGGTAAATATTTTTTTCATTCTGAATGCTTTTAAACATGATAAAGACTCTCTGTATTTAATGCTGGTTTTCTTTCCTAAATTTATATTCTGAGTATTTTAGATGTATAGATATTATCTAAACCAATATCCAAGCTTGAGGTCTTTCTCAGGTAAAATATTTGAGGAATACAAAGTGAATTTCTCCATTGAATCCCTAACACTTGTTGCTCCGTTGAAATTTAATGGAATGAAGAGTTTATTATTTATAATAGGTAAAGGCATCTGTAAAATACAATAATTTATCCAAAAATGCTACTTAGATGTCAAAGTCTATAAGCTCATAGCTGTTTCAGAAAAATAAACTTCGTGTTCTCACTGTTATATTTCTTCTCTCCACTTTGAATAAAAGTGCTATGAATTCATAGACAAAAGTCCTTTGCACAAAAGTGGACATTGGGGACAAGAAATCTCCAGTTCAGATAAAAATAATTACATTAGTATAAAACAAAAGGAAAGGAAAGTGAAAGAACTGGCAATCAAGCATTAGGAAAAATGAATAACCAACTTCTTCTATATTTATCTGATTAAAGTAGGCAACAAATCTTTGAATAAATTTTCTCTTACTTTTTTTTTCCTGTTCCACTAAATTCTGTAAGCTATTAAGAAATGAAAACATAGCAATAATTTCCTAAAGCCACATGGAAAATGATACTTTTAAAAAATATTTGTATACTATTGTTTATATAAACCATTTGATCTTAATCTTTTGTTTTAAAGCATTATCATTCTAATGTTTCAGATATGGTCCATGGTTTCAAAGAGGAAGTTATTTAAGCTAAATAAAAAAGCAAGAGTAATAATGCTGCTTTCAACTATTTAATGAGATCAGGCTAAGGTCTGTTAACATGTTTATTGTGTAAGTCAGAGCTGTACCACTGACACAATTAATTGGAAAAATAATTTTCAAATTTGTGCATGATTTTAAAAGTCCTATTGAGTAATAGCTGTTTAAGAATTAAGAACATTATACACACATATAGAAATGTGTATTAATTGGTGTGATTTTTAAGAAAGACATCTCTTCTCTTTTTTCTGAGACAAAAAACCTTAAATCAGAGTTGATCAACCTGAAGCTTATGGGATGTATAGATTCTCCATTTGCTGTTCCCAAGCTCACATGTCTCAAAATTCACTGTTTTACCATTTTTACAATAGTTTCCCTCTGGGAGGCCTCTAACTCACACTTTTATACCCCTCCAACATTGGGACAGAATATTTAGCCTCACCCACTCTACTGATGTCATAAAATCAAAGGACAGCTTCATTCATGTAAATCCCCTCCCAGAGATCAACCCCCCCCAACTGCTCAGGAGAATATTTGTCCAAAATTTGCTACAGACCAAAGGACATGCTTACACATATATGTAACAAAAGAGTGGTTAGGTGAGTCAGCATAAACCTGCTGATTCCAATTAATCAAAAATAGGCTTTAAAACACAAGCTGCACCAAATGGCCATTTCAAGGGATCCTGGGATACTGCAAATGAGATAAATGCAGGCTTAATCCTAAGAGACCAAAATGCTGTCATGTGGCTGGAAGGGTGTTCACCAGAACTTTGAAGCTGGGTCATAAATATCTTTTGGGTAGTCCATTGCAATGTGACGGTCATAACACACAGGGTTACCTATATTGTAACTCTTATTGTCACTCTTTATGGGCAACCCTTGCTCTTGATCCAAATGTTGTAACAACCTATGACTCAAATATCTGAGAGATTGCTGCTGACTGAAGATTACACTGCATACATTAAGAAACACAAGGAGTTACCTTCCTTTCATTTGTAGACAGGACTTTTTTATGGTAATGCGTCTATTCTGGAATATTCTGCCTTCTGAAATTTATGAAGAGCTTATTATAATTCCTGTTAAATATCCATTCAAAACTAATATTTTCATCTATATATTTTTTAAAGAATTACTGCATGATTTCTGTTTTACTTTTAGTCTCTCCTGTCCCTATTTTAAACAATTGTGTTATTTTAGATTATGTTCATACTACTGCTTCTTTTGTTTTTTAATTACTGCGTTGTAATGCTTTTGTATGCACTATAAATAATTATTTATTTAATAAATTATAGTGATAGCTGTTTATGGCTATTTCATCTCAAATAAATGTATTGTGATACCCAAGCAGCATTTTGAAACAGGTATAGTTAAAGCAGAATTATGAAAATTGGCATTTTTGTGGTTTTTCCTACACTGAAATACTTTCTATATAAACCATTTCTAATGTCTGAAATGTCTCCTAAAGGGAATAATTTAAATTACAATGCAAAATGACATATTTTAAATGAATGTTATTAGTGTCCACAAAAGCATCTCTGCTTTTCTTCCATTTTCTTTTACAATGAAGCAAGAAGCTAAGAATAAAGCTAATAGTAGTCCCAGCCACTAGCCTGAATTTTCCGTGTGAAACAATCTAGGGCCTCTATAAATCAAACTAGCTATGTCACTTGCAAGTAACCATATCACCAGCACCAGCTTTCTTGATATGTTGTGAATTTTCTCATTTGTGAAGACCCAAACTGAATCCATCTGAAATGTATATTCATTTCATAATTCAATTTTGAAATTTTTCTGATACTTTTGTTTTTAGCTATTGTCATATAGTATCTTAAGATCCTGGCTTGTAACACACTATTTATGGAGATAACACAATGTGTTCTGCTGAAACAAATACACCAATGGGCTTTCTATTAATTCCATGCAGACCTGAAACAGCCTGCATAAATGAAAGAAAAAAAGATTTGGGTTACTATCTGACTGCAATAACTGTCTTATTTTTCTTATTATTGTTTCCATTTGATAAATTCCTTGCTAGAATTATCATTTTATTTTTGCCTTACAGGATCAGTCAGAAAAAACTAAAACAATCACACATAAATCACACATCACGAACATTTCTAATGTTTGTTTTTCTTGTTGACAAATGGTAAAACTGTAGTGATTAAAACATTGCATATTTGTGAAGAATCTTGAGCAAATATATCAATTATATTTTGTACATAGTAACACACACGTACATGCACACACATTAAAGAGATTATTGAAAACACAATAAGGAATCCTCTTCTCCCTGATATTCATTATGCAATATTTAGATAAATTCAAATGTATGATTTCAGGTTAATTCAAATTAACCCGTCTGCAGTGCAAATTGTATAATAATATGTGTAGCATATTTTAATAACACAAGCCAAACTATGATGTATCCTAAGGTAATATAATATCCCAAAATAAAAGCACATCTGTCCGCTGAAAATCCCATGGAGAAAAATACACATACACATATGCACATATCAGCTGGCCAGGAAAGAATCTCACCATAAAATTATTAGATTTATTGAGATGTTTTATCGTCTAAAATATATATTATAATTGACTGAAATTGGGGAACAAATACATGGATCAATGGATTAAAATATATTTATTTTGTGTAAAATTTGCAATGAAAAATAGAGCTTACCTAAAATACTAATTCATGAATAAAGTTGAATAAAGTGAAAGATTTTCAATTTGGTGGAATCAGTAATAGGATACTACATTAATTAATAATCTACTTGTAATAAAGTAACAATAGTGAAGACAAAGATATCCTAGAACGTGCAAAGATTTTAGAGAAAATGGGGAAAGAAAGAAGGAAGGAAGGAAGGAAGGAAGGAAGGAAGGAAGGAAGGAAGGAAGGAAGGAAGGAAGGAAGGAAGGAAGGAAGGAAGGAAGGAAGGATCATTCTTCCAGAGCATTTCAAGAGCTATAGTAAAAAAATTGTTATAGATAAAACTCAGTAGAGGTCATCAGAGAGCCCACAAGTATTGCTGGAATGAACCACAAGCTGTACTTCTTCACAATATATTAAATTAAAAAAGTCTACCATAATCAAAAGAAATAAAATGTTTTAAATATTACTGTGAAATACTTTAAAATTTTCCTTGAACCGATATATTGCATAATTTGTAATTTAGTCATAAGATGCAGAATAAAAAAGAGAAACTAATTTTTCTGAAGGTGTTCTGTTTCAGTAATAGTATCTACTACAGTTATTATTTTTAAATATTGTTTTTAAATATATACATGTCAGCAAGGTATCCTTGAAATGAAATGTTTAAAAAGGCATTTTTAAAATTAGCAGGAAATTTAAAAACCATTTAGTGGAAAGCCATCTAAATGTAAAGAATCAAATATTGATATAAAGCAGCAATTGTTAGTTTTTATTTAAGTCCTAAAGTCTGTATTTCAGATATTGAATTCTGTTTTATGACTTACTGTATGCAAAGGAATGTTTTTTGCTTGAACTTAATTAAACCTCTCTAATGGGTATATACCAAGGGTCTTCAAACTTGGCAAGTTTAAGACTTGTGGGCTTCAACTCCCAGAATTCCTGAGCTAACATGACTGGAGGAGGAATTCTGGGAGTTGAAGTCCACAAGTCTGAAAGCTGTCAAGTTTGAAGACCCCTAGTATATACTGTCAATTTTGCCATGGTGTTCTCCAATTTTAGTCCCCCAGTTATTATACTGTAGGCAAAACAAACTTTGATGCAGATACTGAAAACTGTTCAGTTGTTTGAATAAGGCAATATTCCAACAACATATACTTTTGTCTTGTTCAATTAGATGTATTTATGATGTGATGTTTGATCCAGGTTCCCTGTCTAGCAAATTTCCAATAATCCAATGAAACAAGTGATATAATTTAAGGTTAAGGGATATAATTCTGCCTCCCAAGTACATCTGGCTCACAGGATATTCTCCAAATCTACAGCTAAATCCTCCCAAAATACACATACACATCATTTTAGGTATCACAGCCAGATTCTGTCAATATGACATCAAAGCACGATAAAGCAAAAGCTTATTTTGTCTTTTGTATTATTTCTTAGGGAGACTGTCACATCTCAAGAGCATTAAGGGTAACCCAGTGATAGATAGATAGATGATAGATAGATAGATAGATAGATAGATAGATAGATAGATAGATAGATAGATAGATAGATAGATAGATATGGTATTCAGCTTTGTTCGGGTATTTTCCCACGTCATTATAGTTGTGCTTTTAAAGTTGTAGCAACGTTTCGGCAGAATCTCATCTGCCATCATCAGGCTTCTGTATAGTGTTCATCTGTGAGTCAGACTTTCACAGTTCCGAGTAAATAATAGCCGTCCGTTTACTCAGAACCAAGCCGCATTAAATGCCTCCAATACAGGAAACACAATGTTGCCAGCCAATCAGGACAAAAAAAGCTACAAAACAGACAGAAGATACTAGAAACACCAATCAAGCAGAACACAGCAAACTCCAAGACCAATAAACACAGACCAAGACTCCCAACCAATCAGGATGAAGAAAAAACCATTCTGGCACAGCGTAGGCCAGCACCAAATTTAAAACAGAAACAGCTGTGAAAGTCTGACTCACAGATGAACACAATACAGAAGCCTGATGATGGCAGATGAGATTCTGCAGAAACGTTGCTACAACTTTAAAAGCACAACTATAATGACGTGGGAAAATACCCGAACAAAGCTGAATACCATACATGTAAGTACCCACGAAAACTTAAGAAAACAAATATATATGTATATGTATATCTATATGTATATTTGTTCTCGTAGATTTTCACGGGTACAGGTATGCAGGTTTTGGCGTGTTTGGGTCTTTTCCCATGTAAGATTGAGAGTATCTTCGCAACGTTTCAACAAGGTCCCACTCGCCATCTTCAGGCTGGTGCCTTCGGCTTCGTGCCTGTGCGAGCAAAAGGCACAAAGCCGAAGGCACCAGCCTGAAGATGGAGAGTGGGTCCTTGTCGAAACGTTGCCAAGATACTTTCAATTTTACATGGGAAAAGACCCGAACACCCCAAGACCTGCATATACATACATACATACATACATACACATACATATACATATATGCATACATATCTATCTATCTATCTATCTATCTATCTATCTATCTATCTATCTATCTATCTATAATATATAGTATATAACATATAACAAAACATTAGCATACATTAGCTGATTTTAATATCTAACAAGGGGAAAAAGTGTATGAATCCAGAAGAGAATTAAATTTACTTTATGTTTACAATTTTCTTTTTTGGCAACATTTTTTCTTAAGCTCCAGTATAACTTTCTCAAACATATTTTGCCAGTAGTCAAACTGAAGCTCTACAGTTAATTCTTCCTATTTAATAAGGAATTTAAGTTATTGGGAGCCATTCTATATTATCATTCTAGTTTATTTATTTGAGAAGATGGCAGTGCTTTTTCAATATGTTTACTTGATTGAGAAAAATATCCCTGATTTAAATGGGACTCTGATTGACGCACTTCAACAACAGAGGATATGTGAGTATGAGACTAACAGACCAATCTATCTTAAAGTGCATTTTGGGAAAGTTCCCCATCCCTGCTTCTCAGATAAAAGATCGAAAGTTGTAAAGAATCTGTACAACTTAAGCCATTAGAATGTCTGAGCAAAAGTAATATCTGTCATTTTAAAGCTGTAAAACATTTTACTGTTGGTGGAAGATTTTGAAGGTTCTGACTTATTTCTATTGAAGTGTACTTTTCAAACACATGCACATATAAAAACATACACCACATCTGAGAAACAGACCAACAGGAAGCATAAGACACTTGTTCATCTGTATTTCTGTGACTTTTCTCACTTGGTATTATTTGAAACTATACTTTCATGTTTTCCAGCAATGCCAAATCTAGTAAAGATCATATATTATTTTTATCAGGTTGATTACATATGTTCTCCAGTTTTTCTGCTTACTTATGATTAGTGTGGTTTTCACAAAGGCAGTGACACAATCCAGAGCAAGATATTCACACAAAAAATGTGTTTACTGTGAAACTTTTCCTTAGAACTTTGCTTTCTTTCACAGCTTTGATCCACATGACATCAATGGTCCAGCATCTTGCAAGTCTGCGAACCATTTAACATTAGGAAAATCACTTTCACACTATTCAGCTACTGAAACAGATAGTATTTGCAAACATATCTTTTGTATAAGTGAATAATTTTCTGGAGATGAGGAAAAGCTTTTTCAAAGCTCAAAGTACTTTATTTTGGTCATTGGCTAGCCTGCTTTTCCACTTATGTTCTAAGCCTGGTTTGTTTCCCAATGCACATAAGTCCCAATTTTGTAGTTTTCTGAAGTATTAGACTTAATTATTAAAGCATGCATGAAAAAAGTAACAATGAATATGGAAAATTTCATTACAAAGTACAGACTTTAACAAGTAGTTTAATTCCCCGGTATGATCACACAGAGGCATCCATATGCTATTATATGCCAATGACCTTTACTTCTCTCAGAAAGGTTTCCAAACAAGCCTATAAGCATCAGCTAAGTCCTGTCAGTTAAACACCTACGATTAACTGTCAAAATTTAGAAATTTTACAAAAATGGCAAAGTAAAATTTAGAAATTTTACAAAAATGGCAAAGTAACACATCCCAATAAAGCAAACTAAGATTTTAAATAGTTTAAAAGTAGAATGTATCACTGTCTACTTTTCCTTTCCCTGAAATTAATATATCCATAGTTTCACGCACAAAAGACCACAGAGGAGATAATTGGAGCTATAAGTCAGAAAGGTAACAATTTTGTTCTTCTAGCTGTTAAACTATTCAGAACCAAGATGATTCCACTTTGGCTCTATGGCAAGCTTCATACATTGGGAAAAGAGAGATAAGACTGCAAGAAATGCAGATTATTCCATAGTTTTTCTTCTAATTTTAGCTACATTTCAAAAATAACCCTGAAGGAATGGAGTAACAACAGTGATATGAATCAAATTTAGACTGATTAATACCTATATTTTTCTGATCACTTCTATGTCAGACGATTGAATATCTATGATTTTTTTAGGTAGGGACAAGAAGCACACTGATTTGCCCCTCCAAGCATCCCATTCAAGCCATTTATTGTTTCAATTTACTATATGCAAATAGACCCTCTGCACATGAATCAAAGTGCACTGGTATTACACCACTTTTGTGATATGCCTTGTATACTCCGAGCTATATGAGTTAACTTTTAATACTTACTGATAAATGTCTTTCCTCAACACAACTCTACTAAGAGGATTGTCAGCCTGAGGAGCCATTGATACAGAACCAATTTTCAGTACCAAAGTATCTTCCTTGTTTGCCTGATCTGCAATAGAAATGGAAGACAATCATCACATGTTATAAAAGTCAGTCATTAACAAAAGAACTTGAAATGGATAAATATGATTTAAGGTCACTTCTGAACAACAAAGTTGTGAATTCATTACTAACAAAATACAGGTGAAACTCGAAAAATTAGAATATCTTGCAAAAGTTAATTTATTTCGGTAATGCAACTTAAAAGGTGAACCTAATATATGAGATAGACTCATTACATGCAAAGCAAGATAATTCAAGCCGTGATGTGTCATAATTAAAGCGATTATGGCTTACTGCTCATGAAAACCCCAAATCCACAATCTCAGAAAATTAGAATATTGTGAAAAGGTTCAATATTCTAGGCTCAAAGTGTCCCACTCTAATCAGCTAATTAAGCCATAACACCTGCAAAGGGTTCCTGAGCCTTTAAATGGTCTCTCAGTCAGGTTCAGTAGGAATCACTATCATGGGAAAGACTACTGACCTGACAGTTGTGCAGAAAACCATCATTGACACCCTCCATAAGGAGGGAAAGCTTCAAAAGGTAATTGTAAACGAAGTTGGATGTTCCCAAAGTGCTTTGCTGTTTGGGAACTTTGCTGTTCCCAAAGTGCACATTAATAGAAAGTTATGTGGAAGGGAAAAGTTGGAATAAAAAGGTGCACAAGCAGCAGGGATGACCGCAGCCTGGAGAGGATTGTCAGGAAAAGGTCATTCAAAAGTGTTGAGGACTTTCACAAGGAGTGGACTGAGGCTGGATTCAATGCATCAAGAGCCACCACACAGAGACTGATCCTGGACATGGGCTTCAAATGTTGTATTCCTCTTGTCAAGCCGTTCCTGAACAACAAATAACGTCAGAAGCGTCTTACCTGGGCTAAAGAAAAACAAAACTGGTCTGTTGCTCAGTGGTCCAAAGTCCTCTTTTCTGATGAGAGCAACTTTTGCATCTCATTTGGAAACCAAGGACCCAGAGTCTGGAGGAAGAATGGAGAGGCACACACTGTAAGATGCCTGAAGTCCAGTGTGAAGTTTCCACATTGTGTTGATTTGGGGAGCCATGTCATCTGCTGGTGTTGGTCCACTGTGCTTCATTAAGTCCAGGGTCAACACAGCCGTCTACCAGGAGATTTTGGAGCACTTCATGCTTCCTTCCACAGACAAGCTTTATGAGGATTCTGACTTCATTTTCCAGCAGGACTTGGCACCTGCCCACACTGCCAAAAGCACCAAAACCTGGTTCAATGACCATGGGATTACTGTGCTTGATTGGCCAGCAAACTCGCCTGACCTGAACCCCATAGAGAATCTAAGGGGCATTGCCAAGAGAAAGATGAGACACATGAGACCGAACAGTGCAGAAGAGCTGAAGGCCTCTACTGAAGCATCCTGGTCTTCCATAACACCTCAGCAGTGCCACAGGCTGATAGCTTCCATGCCATGCTGCATTGAGGCAAAAATTGCTGCAAAAGGGCCCAAACCAAGTACTGAGTACATATGCATGCTGATACTTTTCAGAGGTCCGATATTGTTCTATGTACAATCCTTGTTTTATTGATTGCATGTAATAATCTAATTTTCTGAGATTGTGGATTTGGGGTTTTCATGAGCTGTAAGCCATAATCACCTCAATTATGACACATCGAGGCTTGAACTATCTTGCTTTGCATGTAATGAGTCTATCTCATATATTAGGTTCACCTTTTAAGTTGCATTACTGAAATAAATGAACTTTTGCACGATATTCTAATTTTTCGAGTTTCACCTGTAATATATTAATTATTGATACTAATTCACATGGAAAGCCAGTTTTCACAGCCAAGTTCATGCATTGTACTAAGCCATATTGTGCTCTGATTGGTTTTGGCTTAAATCAAAATCTCAATCCAACCATTGGGTTTTGTAACCACATATTATAATTCAGTTTAGCTGTTTGTAATCTAAGGCTTGTACACTCTGTGCTGCATTAAACTGGAAGAAATGCTGCATCAGTCTAATATATAAAGAACTGACTACATGTTTTAGTACTGCAATCAATCTACACACTAGATTTTGTAACTTTTTTTTAAGCCTGTGAAGGATTTTATTATATTTTAGAAGCTGATATTGACATCTGATATATACATAAAGGCAAGCCCAGTGTTCTCCATGAGTCTATGTTTTGAGGATGGATGTAAGCTTTCAATTTCTCCATCTGTGGCCACCCAGTGAGTTATCCCAGACTGGTTTTTGAAAGTTTGAAAGTTAAACTTTTAGCTACAAATGTTAAAGTGTGGTGAGTGCTAAGTATTTTACTAAATAACATATTGCTTGATGTGGAAAGAACAAGCAAACTACACATGCAGTTCAGAAGAATCAAGTAAATGTGCCTGTGTGTGTGTATGTATATGTGTGTGTGTATGTGTGTCTAAATAAACAGAAATGCATCCACAATGAATCAAACAACCAGAGGCCATAATTAACAATATGGACACACACATTAATGCAAAAGTCATGACATGGGTCAAGCAAATTATCAAATATTTATTTCACAGACATCTACCCTACTTTTTTTTTAAAAAAAGATCTTATTTTCAGAAAAAAAATATTGTACCATAAATCAGTGCAGTAGCTTTTCCCTTTAATTATTATAAAATAATTAAAGAGAAACTGAATTGAATACCTGATACAATAAATCATTTGAGAAAACAAGATCCAAAGAATATTTATTATAGGCTCCCCAGAGGCACTGATGGAGTGAGCAAAGTGTGTTTTCTAAATAAGGACACAAACTTTAAAAATACCTTCTGTGTTGCATGGTCCTTCCTCCATTTTGGGGAAAAAGATTCTGATTACCCCAGTATTGACATAAATAAGTGGCAAGTTGCGAGATGTCAGAATATGGGACCTCATAGGCTGGCCTGGAGATTTTATTTTCTCTTTTTGACTTTTTGGAAGATTTGTTTGAAAAATACTTGCAATTGCATTGAGGAAAGGAAAACAAAAAACAACATCAAATGCCTGAGCTGAAAGAAGAATCTCATGAAGAAAATGAGGAGAACTATCTGTAAAACTTTCAGATAATTTCTGCAAAGTTCTTCGTTCATTTCTTGAGATCAATTTGTGACGGACATTTTTTGTAACAGCTTTTGTGTAAGTCAAAGAGAGAAATCCATGCTGTTGATGAGAACCATCCAAAAGTTTTGCAGTTGCCTGTGCCGAGAAACAGAAATATCCAGAAATAAGAAATCTGCACACATTACATAACATTTATAAAACTGTTTCTGGTTTAATATTTTATTTTCTATTTCAAGTTCTCCACTTTCTTGGCAGAAGAATGTATATCTGGGAATTTATGAAAATAATAAAATGCCCTGTCTCTTTGCAGACCTGACTAAAATTTGTTCATCTGTAGAGGTGTTTTAAAATGCTTTTAACATAGTGCTACTCAACCTTCACAACTTTAAGCCATGTAACTGTAAACTCCCAGAATTCTGGGAGTTGAAGTCTACACATCCTAAAGTTGCCCAAGTTGAGAAACATGATTTAGTTTCAGATATAGAGCATGGTAACTGATTGGTTCAGAGAAACAGAGGATGAGCCATAGCATACTTCAGGCTCTTGATGACTCCTTTATTTTCTTTACATTTGCATACAAATGCAGGAAATAAATATTATTAACTTTGATTAAATTGCAACCTCAACTTAATCAAAAGTTAGGAATCAAGGATCCATTGTAATCATTTATCAGGATTTGAAATTATAGCCATCCAGAGTCATGGTTTTTGTTTCACCAATTAACTGTAAATCAACAATGGATGCTTCATGTAAAGGATGCTAAGCCACAATTTTGTGTCACATCCAAATGAGACCAATTCAGATGCATGTTGTGTGTGTATGTTTCAAAACTATGGCATATACGGGTAGTCCTCACGTAACAACTCTCCTATTAAGCAACCATTTGAAGTTACAATAGTGTTGAAAAATTATCTCTACGACTAGCTCTCACATTTACAACTGCTATAGCATCCCCATGGTCACATGACTGAGATTGTGTGCTTTGTGACCAGTAGATCTTTATGACTATCACAGTTTTCCATGATGATGGAAATGCCATTTGCACACTTTATTGCTGACTTCCAACAAAGCCAATGGAGGAACCAGCAGTAAAATCGCAGGACAATCTTATGTAATGTCTTACTAATCACTGAAGATGATTTGTTTAATAATCACAGCAGGACATAAGCCCACTGTGGTCATGTGATGCCTCACTTAAGAACTCTGTTGCTTAATAATGGAGTTGCCAGTCCCAACTGTGATCATTAAATGAGGACTACCTGTTATTTACTACTTCTATATTTGGAGAAATCCCTCCCTCCCTTCATACCATGATTACCATGTTATGGATAATATCTGAAATCTGGTTAAGATAGGAGTTCTATACATGCACTGTACATTATAGTTTTTGTATACATACTGTATTTAACACTTTCTTTTTAATACTAACAAATTATTTAAAAATTTAATTATATTTCACTTTACATAATCTTAAGTATTTTTGCATAGTGAAAATGGACTATGGCAAATAGTAAATATTAGTAAATTAGCTTAATTCATGTTAGAACAAAATGATTGGAATAGATATAAATAATAATTTTACATGAACAACAATTGTGCATTTTCCTGATAAGATAATAATTAAAAAACAGAACTTCCAGTAACACTTTTTAAAGACAAATTTATCTTATTGAATATATTAGCCACCACTGCCTATTCTTCATTACTGTCCATAGAGAAAATCTCAACATGGTGAAAACTTTGAACCTTCTCACTTTCTTTTCAGAGCAGAAAGAAAACAATGTGAGATGGTGCTTATTTTATTGAGAAGTGTTCTGTTGCATATTAAAAGCAAATGTACTCTTATAGAATCTTCTGCTAAACCTAATCTTATTTATCAGATTTATAAAGCTATCTATAAACACTCTGGGTGTCTACAAGAATAATAAAAATTATAACCAAATAGACAGAATGATGGATATCCAAGAGAGTAACAAAGTTTCCAAACCTAACATGCACAGCCTGATAAAAAGCCTGATAAAAAACCCAAGGACTGGGGAACATATTTAAAAGACTGTTTTCACAAGGCCCCAATAGATTCTGTGGAGGATCTTGTCCCAAAGGAAAGACAATAAGACAAAAAAGTCCATTTATTGGGTACTGGTGATACTGTTCAATTAATGGGACACAGAGCATATTTCTATCCAGTTGAAGAAACTGCCAGAGACAGATGACTACATCAGTGGGGGGAAAAATGTTCTATATGTAATGAAATTAATCTCTTGATTAATTATCATGCAGTTACATCACAATCAAAATAGATCTTGGGTTCATACATACAAACTAAATAATATTCTGTTCCTTAGATGAAATGGGCTGTATTCCATGGAAATTTAAACCATAAATTTCCCATGAAGGTCAATCTTTAAAATGACTTAAAGTACTTTTTTAAAAAAAATTTGTTGCAATACACTTAAAGAACTACTCCTTGGGAAATTATATGAATTTTCAGTAATGTGTTAGGGAGATGAAAATAAAGAAAATTGGGTAATTGAATTTGTTTTTTTCCCCACACTCAAAAAATAAAATATCTATATGTAGAAGATGGGGTGTATATAAATGTGTGTCCTATAGTGCATGAGATTTCTCCATGGAAAGTAACAAGTGAATTTATATATAAGGCCATCTTAAACATATTAATTTTTGCCAAGTATAAAAATGAGAGGGCAGCTAGTATAACAAAGCAATGGTACAGTTGACTTTTAAAAAATATTCTAGCAGTCACTAACATATATTTACAGCAATATAGAATATATATGAGATAGAGAAAGAAATGGAAATTTCAGGGTCCCTATATTAGCAAAGATTTTTTAAAAAGTTTTATCCTAGAGTGGCTTCCATTTCCTCCTATATCTACATATTTCCCCTTTTCCTTTCTTCCATTGGTAACCCATTAAGCCTTCAATTCTAAAGTGTGTTAAAACTGATCTCACTCACAAATCTTGGAAGATTTTAGTTACTTTGAACGAAAGTTAGCATTATCCTACTGTGGCTTTTGGGTTTTGGCAGTGAGTTTACTCTAAGTTTGCAAAAAATTATCTCAAATATTTTAATAGGCACTCAGTAATTTTGCTAACAGCCATGGAGCAGCAAAACACTTAAACTTATCCTGTAGCTATTAACTTGAACAGCTGTAGCTTCTTAAATGGCCAAATATAAGCATCATTCTTCACATAATTAAATTCAAATCCATAAGTTGTGAAGATAAATATTCTTCTTTTGCTACTCTAGCCAACTTACTTTGCATGTGAAAACACTAGCCAGAATACCACTGGGAAACAGAACATATTTTTTAAACATTAAAAAACAAAAATACGACTTTGACTAATGGGTTTTTAGATGAACAGCTTTCTGCCTTCACCATCACCTCTCTGAAATATTGTTTGTTAGTGGAAGTTCTGTAACATACATCTTGCACTGATTTCTTACAGAAGGAAAGAAGCCAGAGAAGTTACTGAAAGGGTCCTGCTTGCTGACCGGTCGAACCAGCAATGTACGTCTGTTCAGCTTGTCAGTACAGGAAAGGAAGACACCTCCACATTTCCCCAGAGACCAAGAATCTTCCCCAAAGCTTGAGGTGATATAGATAAAAAAAAGCAGAAAAACAAACACTGAGCCTTGGGGGGGAGGGGGGGGGAGAAAAACTCATTAAAAAAATTCAGCCAAATTCTGAAGTCTGAGTTTTCCTTGTGAGTCCTTCACTTCCAATATCACAGATCAAATGATTTTTTTTTTAAAAAAAAGAGAGAAATCATGAAATCAAAAAAGACGTCACTGTTTCATTATTTGGAAGCAACAGCTCAGCAGCAGCAACAACAAAAATCAGGGTTCAAAAGTAGAACATGGCTATTCAGGAATAATGTCCCTTGATTTGCTTTTCAATTATGAACGAAAGAAGTTTTATTAAAATGGAAGGAGATGGATTAAAAGAACTACAGAACTTGAAAAGAAACAAAACTCAATTTTTCCCATCCACCTCTGCAAGAGCAAATTAACATCGTGATGACTTACATCATAATTGTTGCAATCATTCTTCTTGTCATGAAAATAAAGTCATATTTAGATTTTAGAGTAATTATTTGGTTAAATGTATTATTCCACTACATAAAAAGCTCACCACAAGCTTTTCTTTGCATTGTAGAAATATCCCTTCAAAATGTCCAGATTGCCAGCCTTCTCCTGGTCTGGAAAACATAATGTTTACCTTATCTATTCTAAGTAGCTGTTCAGAATTCAAACATTTCAACTACATAAAAACATATACTTTTTATTTAGTTATTAATAGATTCAATTTCTGTAGCCACCCATCTTGCACGAACAATTCCAGGCCTTAATCAGGAAGGGGGAAAGCTTCAACATAATCACAAATAACAATGCACAACAAAAATGAAAATAAATAAATTTTAAAATACAGCTTTAATTCAATTTTACAAGCTGGGTTACCTATACAGGTAATCCTCAACCACAATTGAGCCCAACATTCCTGTTGATAAGCAAGACAGTTGTTAAATGACTTTTGCCCCATTTTAGAACCTTTCTTGCCACAGTTGTCAAGTAAATCACTGCAATTGCTAAGTTAATGGTATAGCTTAAGTGAATCTGGCTTCCTTATTTCTTTGCTTGTCAGAAGATCACAAAAGGTGATCACATGACCCTGGGACATTGCAACGGACATACATATGAACCAGTGGCCAGGTATCTGTGTTGGGTATATGGATACTCCAACTGGTTTGGGTGAATAAATATATGAACCTAGGATTAAGTGCTATGTAGCTTTAAGCACAAGAAACTGCAATGTCATTGTGGGTGCGGTTGCAGGCAGCCATAAAGGTAGGAGGGGAAATGTAATAGCCCCGGCTTCTGGATGCAACTGTCTGAGTCCGGCTTCTGGATGCACCTGGTTACTGTTCCAGGTCTGCTGCCTACTGTGTATTGGAACGTCTATCTGCTTACCTTGGAGGCTACTGTGCCAGATACCATTTCACCTGAACACAAGGACTGTTTACTGGTGAGCTGTGGATTCAGCGTTAGTACTTGAGAGAAAGGTATCTTAAGAAGAAGATATACAAGCAGATAAAGAGATTGTATTTACTGTTTAATGGACTTGATAACTGGATTGATAAACTGGATTCTGACATATGGACTGAATGACTATTCTTAATCTCTGTATGAATTAAATACCTATTTAAACCACAAACAGTGTATTTGTCTCAAGTGTGTGTATACTCTAGGGCCCAGCCTCACTCTCATTTGGCTGCCTGGCTTGACTGCTGCTGTGCACTCAGCTCGGGGGTTTATCCCCAAACACTAACAATCTGAATTTTAATCATGTGACCATGGGGATGCTGCAACAGTGTGAAAAACAGTCATAAGCCACTTTTTTTCAGTGGTGTTGTAACTTTGAACTAAATGAATGGTTGAGGACTACCTGTATAACTGCACTAATATTAAAACAATTATACAAGGTTAATTTCAACATTATTTGTTTATTAGATCAATAAACTGTTGGAATTCAAATGTTATAGGTGATATATAAAACAAGTCAAAATTTCAAAAAAGAATATGGAGGAAACATAATGAAACAATAAAACAATATCTGGTGCAACTTATTGCAGCGGTTTACTTCTAAAGGCCTTCCAAAAGTCTCAGAAGTTTGTGGGAACAGGAAGCCATTCTTAAAAGGCCCATCTTTGTAACTCCTCTTTTAGTACTGCATGACAGAAGAAGTCATCAACAGATATTATTCACACAGTTCAGGCAAGCAGAAGTCAGTTGGTCAGTAAACTAGTCAAACCTCAATTCATGGAATGAGTTATTGGTGATGTGATGACCAGCACCTTGAATTACATTGGGAACAAGCTAACAACTATTGCAGCTCCCACAGCAATACTATGCTTATTCTGTGGGCAAAGGGTAGGTACATTTTCCACTAGCAGAAGTTTCCAGGTTGACTTCAAGTGTAACATCATACAGAACACATTTCAGAAAGCCAATCAAGATTTGTGTAGCTTCTTTTCAATGTTTAATATTCTACAAAATTTACAAGCTTCTGGGACAAATGTAAAATAAATGTCTAATATCTAAGATGTAGGCATGTTTAAAAGGGCATCTGAGAAGAAAGTAAACTATATAAATGTGCCTCTTACAAATCTTAATCGTATGACAAATTAATAATAGGACAGCTGATTCTCAAATAATCATCTCTTAAATCTATGACTAATAGAATGGAAACAGTCACAAAATATGGGACATCTCTCAATATGCATTTCTAGAGCATAATTTCAGAGGAAAAATATAGTAACCTAATAGTGGATTAAAAAAAAATCGTAGGGACAGCTTGGAGTACAGAAAGAAAAAGCAGAAGGAAACTAAAGTTATTTTGACTAAAGTTAGTTCACGTTCAAAACAATGTCCATATTGTATACTGTATAAAGATGCAATTTGGGAAAATATATAATGCTAAAAACAAATACAACTTCATTAAAAATATGGATTAACTAGTGTAGTCCTGTATTAAAGAATAGAATGCATAGAATACTGCAACTATATAGCAGCAAATGGAGGTATGCTAGCTGTTAAATAAAGACAATACAAGCAATTCTGAGGAACATGGTTAAAGAGTAGTCAGGCAGTAGTCTAAATTTTGGGAAACATGGGGAGCAGAAAAGGCAAGTTTCAGAAACAGCAGCACAGGGAGGGAACAACAGACATTGTTTCCAGGATCTGTCTTCTGCCCAAAAAGTTTATGCAGATATTATTTTAAAAATCTACTCATACTCAGATTCTGCTTGTTGCCTTTTAAGAGAAAATAATCTACCAAGGAGAAATGGCAAACTTCTAAATAAGATTTTATTGAATTTAGCTTTGCAATCTTGAATTAGCTTTGTAATCTCCCATTGGCAGTAATTTATTGGCAGTAATGTCTTGTGGGCATCTTCAGCGTTAGGTATCTAACTCCTGTCCAAGAAACAATGTTCATATCTAATATTTCAAATCAGATTTTATTCTCATCAATTCCTGGGATTGATTGGGATTCTCAATATGCCTGTAAACCCATAAATTATTTTTTTGCATTGATAAATGCTTCAGAGAAAGTTAATCTTTATCAGAAATTTTGAGTAAATTCAACATTGTTTTCTTCCATTGGCATATTTTTTAGTAATAATTTACTTGTTCAGTTACCTAACAGTAGATCTTCTATTGGCTGCTCTACCGGTAATATTGGAAGATGGAGAATGTAATATTTGAAAAACATACAATGGGTGCATTTTATAATTGCACATTTTATGCATTATTTTACAGGTAGCAAATCAGCCATTTTAATACACGTATATTGTTCTAAGATAGGGTTGATACACTCTGACAATCAGGTTGACAATCACTTTGAGAATGTCAAAGTGTTTAGGAATTTAGCTGCACTCCCAAAACTTTGAGATGTTTTTTCCAAAACAGTGTACTAAAATGATGAGGCATTCATACAACCCTTGAAGTCTGAAGACATTTAAAAAACTGTTCTTTGATTTCATTAGTTGCAATGGAATAATTAATTCATAGCAAGGCCAAAATGTGATAAGTTGAAGAGTATTATTATATTAGTGTATATTTGAGTGTTTAGAAGCTCTATAATTAAATCCATATAAATTATTTCTCTCAGATGCTTGGCTGGGTCCAAACATGAGAAGATTAATGGATTTCTCAGCCCTTCCTCACATTGGGCGTGCCTCAGTGTTGTCCTTAATCTCAAACATAACGCAAGACCACCAGCAATCCTGGGAAAGGTGGGAGTATTTGGCATAAGCCAGAATGGTCTTCTGCTTGATGATTAGTGAACAATGAATTTTGTTCCATGGTGTATGTATTTTTTTTAATTTACATCTTGTCTTTTTCCAGGAGCTTAAGTCCACTTACATGAGGATTTCCTTTCCTTTTATCAACACCTGATGATATGGAAATTTAAATGAATCACCAGTGCAGATGGGTTTTTTTTTTTCCTAAAAATTGGGTGACATATCTAACTCCAGTTCAGATAAGGTAGAATTTGTAGCCTGGAATTTAATGAATAGTATAGTCACAGATGGTGTACAGGCAGATGGTTTGTTTCTTCTTCATGAAAACCATCCTGGAGAAATTGACATTTTGCCCACACATAACTCAGGTTCTTCTGATGTTGCAACAGCAGCACCAGCCTCCAACAGCTGCAAATACCCTTGATATTTACTGGAGAAATATTCTGCTTTTCTGTAGGAACATTGCATTTCATTGAATCTTTCATAGTGAACTTAATGCTACAGGAAACAGCTACTACATTGAATTGGTCCCAATTATTGTAAATAATCATAGAAACGGAAGGAATATCAGATGTATACATCCAGACAGAAATGAATTTTCCAAGGCAATTCCATGTTTGGGAAACACAAAATTTATAAAACTACTAGAAGAAATGTAATCATGGCAATGTCTCACTGGATATTTAGGAGCACAATTAGTTATCTCTTCAAACTGATTACTTTTTTGGTCCTGGAGTAATTTGTTCCCAGTTGAAAAGCATCTTTTTTTCAAAGATATTAACAGTAAATGTCCAGCCTGCTTTTCCCCCCCAGAAAGCTAAGGTATAGCCTTTTCTGCTGTGAAAGTACCATACTGTTTACAAAGTGTACACTACTATTACTGTTAATCTTCTCACCACTCCTTATCACCCATCCCCTCCCACTTGTGATTGTAGGACTGTAACTTTGTTGCTTGTATCCGTACGATTTATATTGACTGTTTCCTAGTATGATTTGATTGTTGATTGTACCCTATGACTATCATTAAGTGTTGTACATTATGATTCTTCATTATTAATGAATGTACCTTTTCTTAATGTATACTGAGAGTATTTATACCAAGACAAATTCCTTGTGTGTCCAATCACACTTGGCCAATAAAGTATTCTATTCTATTCTATTCTATTCTGTCCTGTCCTGTCCTGTCCTGTCCTGTCCCGTCCCGTCCCGTCCCGTCCCGTCCCGTCCCGTCCCGTCCTCTCCTCTCCTATTCTAATGGACTCATGGCACTTCTATATTTGTTATGCCAGTATTGACTGTATTAAATTTCTGGTAACCCATTGATCTTAAACATATGCCAGGAGGCAAATATATTCAAACACATCCAACATCTTTTTGGAGACTAAAACTTGATTGGTTTATGAGGTAGCCTATTCCAGGCAAAGTCTTATACAGTAAACCAGAGGTTGCTGGACTAGGCAGCTAAATGTCTCTACTTTCTAATTTCCTTAAATCTCTCCTACAAAGTAGTGGGATTTACTCCAACAGATACGGACTTGCTAATTAACCAAAAGGCCTTAAGAGAACTGATGAAAAAATACACTTGCACATAGGCATCCTTCATCCTGCAGCTGCACAGATAGTGTAGTGAGCTGGAATTTTGGGAAACTTCTCAGCATTTTGGACAAATTTTGCAGGTGAGGCAAATTTTCACTCAGGCTGACTCAATTCCAATCTATTTAATTATCCCTGTATAACTTTTATAACAGCTACTTGAACAAGCTGATCATCTGAGTTTCTTGCAACAATACTTCAATTTCAAGTCAGTTTCATGTATGTCCAAGGATGTCCAGCATAATGTGACAAACTAAGGTCAATGATTCAAAAGATACATACACTGAATAGAAAAGAAGTAGATTCATTCATTTCCAGTTCAGGACTGAATGCAACAGAAGCAACGCAAGCTATTCAGAGAAGCAAGCATAAAAAGAAACCAGTAAACAGACTAAAGTTCCAAAATTCAGATGAGTAGCAAAATTCAGAATGTCTGGATAAAAGCATTTCAGCAGTGACTATGGCTCTCCAGTGGAGGTTCGTAATACTTATTCTGCCTGATGTTCACCAGGAATCAGTATTCCTTCATTTAGTCAAGCTCTCCAGTTGCTCCGAATCCCTTTACCTTCAGTTCCTACTGTTAGACCAATCAGATTCTACTTGCTAACTATTTATTTTGCTAATTATTGCTCTACTGTTTGTATAATTCACCACAATATTTTTTCAAGTATATGTTTTCTCCACTACTTACCTATTTTAGTTAAAATACTCTATTTAGTTGATTATCTATACATATGTATGATGCTTGTTTTTACTTTTATTGAGTACTGATTCATATTGTATTATGTATGTGTAATTACTGTTAGATTCACAGTTTAAAACTGCTGAAAGTATAATAATTCAAAACCTAATCAAGAACTAAGAATATTTAAGATAGTGTCTAAGAATATAGGCAGTTCCAAGTAGGATGGGGGGTTTGTTTGTTTGTTTGGTAAAATTAGGTGTTCAGGTCTAATAAATTCAACATTTCCAATCCAAGTCCTTTAGCTATTGCTCTGAGACTTCCAATCACGATTAGTATAACAAGGGATTTTTTTTTCAACTTTGATCCACAAGTCCTGGTATTTCATAAATTTTTCCAATTGCTTTTCCTCAGTTTGGAATAGTAGCATCAGTGAACCAGACTTTCTTCTCAATAACTGTTATATCAGCCATGTTATGAATGCGGTTGTTTTATCATCAATTCCTAGAGCCATCTTTAATTAATGTAGATAACTAGATATTATAGTTGGTTTTTCTTTTACTCTTTGGATTTTTAATAATAATAATTCTTTTATACACAGAAATTCCTCGACCTACATTGAGAATTGGGACTGGAACTTCCATTGCTAATTGATAAAGTCATTAAGTGAGTCACTCCTAATGACCTTCCTGTCATTATAACTAAGCAAATAACTATAGTTGTTAAGTGAATCTGGCTTCCATTTTTGACTTTGCCTGTCAGAAGCCCCCTGGGAAAATCACAAATGGCAATCACCTGATCCTGGGACACTGCATCATAAATACATGCTGGTTGCTAAGCACCTGAATTTTGATCATTTGACCGTGGGGGTGCTGCAATGGTTGTAACTGCAAGGACCAGTTATACATCACTGTTTTTGAGCACTATCATAATTTTAAATGAGGCTAATCCAAATGGCAGTTCATATATTTTCATACTGCTGATTAGAAAATGTTTGCTTTACTAAACAACTGTAATCTTTGCTATTTCTTATGTATAAAATACATTTCAGTAACATAGCACTATTACTGTCTGACACCTTTAATCTGAGCAACAAATTAGTAAAAAATAAGAGTTTTTTTCATACAACATAATCTTATGAATATTACACCACTATGGTATCAAATTTCTGCAATTTAAGCTCATACAAATCATACACAAAAGGAAAGATATCTCTCTTTTCTATCATGAGATTAAAATTTCATTTCATTTTTTAATGATAAATTAGCTACCTTAATTAAGAATGTGACAAAATGTTTAATAAAGAAGAAAGAAGGAAAGGAAAGTATATGGTGAGCAACAAAAGATTATGACAGAAAAAGATGAACAGCTTAGTAAGGAATGTATCTAACAGGACAATCCTTTGCAGGGATGGATGCAAATATTTTTACGACCAGTTCTGTGGCTTTGGCTAGGTGGGAGTAGCTAGGTAGGCATAGCCAGGTGACTGGGTGGGCATGGCTTTTTTTTTTTGTAGCATCCCCCTGGTATTGGGTCTCCTGGGCCTCAGAGAAACCTCCTGGGTGAGGCGTTTTTGCTCCCAGAAGGCTTCCCTGAGGCCCAGGAGGCAAAAAAATGGAGCACAGAGGCAGAGCGCAGCACGAAGAGTGTGGTTACTAAGTGAAAAATCACATGAGCATCATGTGACTGTGATTGCAATTTCATTTCCGTATTTTCCATTAATTCTGCCTTTTGGAAACTGGTTGTAAAATTCACAAATGGCAATCATGTGACCATGGGACGCTGCAATGCCTGTTAGTGCTAGGTTTTGTTGCAAAGCTTTTTTTCCATCCAAACTCTTGTAACTTTGAATGGTGACTAAATGAGGCAGTCAGTAAGTGAGGACTACCTGTACAAGAAGCTGTTTCTTAGTTGTACTCCTTGATGAGGAGAAACTGCCCATGGCAAAAGAAGGCTTGTTCTAGGCTAAGCATTTAGTCTGGCTTAATATATAACTAAGAGCTGTAAACAGTGAAACTTTACATAGAATATGCTAACTCTCTGGTGCCAACTAACTGCCATCTGGATTTTTATAACTAAGATTTGGCTTAAGAGGTTGCGAAATTTGTCTTATCAACAACTTCATTTAAGATGTTAGTGAGACACAATATAAATGAACTTCCAATTACAACCAAGATTGTAATATTGATACCTAGAATTATAACATAGCAATATAATTTCAAATACATAACCTCAGCCTTTCAGATTAATAACTATTACCACTGAAACAATATAGATGTTTCTATATGAATACTAATATAAAATGAACATAAAATTCTTACCTATTTCTGTAGTGGTCAATGTTGAAACTTTCTATTTTACACTTTACTTTAGTGTAGACATCTTGTACATCTATTGAGGCACTGAGATCTTCTAACTCACCAACCACACATATCTCTGCAGTATCCAATAAAATTAGCCAGTTTACCAATAAATCACATGATTATTTTGTAGAAATGGAGAAAAAAATAGTTTGACTTAATTTCAAACCAATATTATTAAAATAAATCTTAAATAAATAATAATTCCCCCTGAAATGTGTATGAAAAGCTCAAATACAATTTGGTTTCCCCTACTCTTAACTTTATCTAGCTTAGTATACAGATATTATATTCATAAAGGGAGGGATAGGGGCCGGATTCTGTTCCACAAACAAAGCCATGGACTTGACTAAAGCTATATACACACAAGTACATGTTGCTAAATGACAGTATGCATATATCTACTACTATCCATCTAGTTATATAATTACTAACTGCTATTATATAACCTATCCCTTTCAATAGACAGATCAACCCTAAAGCAGCCATTAAAATCAGTACATAGTGCACATAATCACTTGATCTACAACCATATTTAAGATTCTGCTGACTGGGATGAGATCAGTAGAAGGACATCAATTGTAACTTCACTGTTGATAAGGCATAATTGTTCTATTCATCCCACCGTCTAATACAAGGCTGGAAAACCACTGGCTGTGGTCTTATGCAGCATGACTTTTATAGTCCTCAGATCCAGCCACAAATATCATTTGTCTAGTGTTAAAATGGAGACATTGAACAGATTTGATCTCTCTTCTTTCCTCAAACATGGAAGGACAATATGTTAAGCCTCCATTGGGGCAGCATGTTTGAGCAAATGTGTAAGACAAGTTCTGTTCCATGATGCTTTTGCTTTTTAATCTGAAATGTAATACCTGTGGCATTGTTTTCTGGATCTGGTGCAAATAACTTTACAGTAAGCTTCGGCAACATCCACTGCATCCATAAACTCACACGTCCGCTTGAGATGCCAATATTGCTTGTTGTTTGCTCTAAGGTAACAGAGTCTGAGAATGGAGAATCATCACCCCCTTGGAGGGATTCACCCTGAGAGAGAGAGAGAAAGAAAAAAAAGGGGGGGGGGGAATGAAAGAATTAAAAAATCTAAATTTAAAATATCAACCATTCCTATTCATGTTAATAAAAAAGTATATTTGAAAAAGAAATTCTGACATGGAAATTGTACATGTAAATAAAATACTTTACAAGATATGGCTTATTAAGTAAGGTCTGTAAAGTGAGGAAAGACTCTGATGTACATTGCTATGAACAATTTCTTCTTCTGTCTGCCCACAAAAATGTGCTGTTTCTAAACTGGTACCATTCTACAATGATAACCGGAAACTAGGACATAAAATACTCCTATACATTTTTCGTAACATTAACTTACTTCTTTCATACATATTGAAGACCCTATTACTGAGAATACTCTGATACTGTGATGACCCGTAGTCTCTCAAAATAACCCAAAACCCAAAACATATATTAAAGTCCGGTAAAGCCTTCAACTTAACTTCACTGTTTTATTAGGCACAGTTTAAAGTCACAAAAGTAAATAACGAGGCAAACAGAAAATCAAAACAAACCGCATTGATGAGAATTCTGAAGCAAGCCGAGATAACTAATTATAAACTCCAGGAAAATAACTGAGAAAAGTCCATGGGAAGAACACTAGCAAAGATAAGCCTCTTTCAAGGTGAACACTAATTGACTTCAACAATTCTAACTGCGCAGTTGCAAACTTATATACATAGCTCCCACCTGCAAGCCACGAGGAGGATCATGGTAATCTCCTCTTGAGTAGACCTCGCTTTTCCCTGATCCTCTCCTCCCTGCATGACCTAGGATGGATAGGGGATGGGCCTGGATCCTCCTCTGACTGCTCAGCCGGCCTCTGCCCTTCCCCAGCCTCCTCCACCACCTCTGGAGCCACAGTCCCACTCCCTGTTGGCTGTTCCTCCTCTTCCTCAGAGTCAGACTCCACTAGGGGCATGACAGATACATACATATAAGCCAACAAAAACCCAACCCAATCATTTCTGATGTCCATTTATCTAGCACTGCAACAGATGTCAGCTAGAATATGAGAAAACCATGGCAGACACTTTCATATACATCTAAATTGCCTACAGTGGTGCCCCCTATTTCTATAATGTTGCCTTCTCCATCGTGATCCACAGAGAATCAACTTCCAGAAAATGTATTTTTTGCATAACTGAGCCCCATAGCAATGCAATATAATTACAAGTCAAAGAAAAAAGAAAGCCCTATTTAATTAAAATCAAAATATTTTTAGTATTTAGAAGTGAAGTTCAAGAAAGTTTTTTATTTCTCTGAATAGATGCACTATTCCCAACATGTTATAAAAGAATTATTTTCTATGTACTTGAAAGCAGGATACATCTTATTACACCATCTTAGCTGAATATGCCAAATTGCAATCAATATACGCATGAGAAGTTGTGCCCTTTTCACCATACAAATACATTGGACTGTACTAATTTAATTAAATAAATGATTTGCATGATAACAAATTTAACCTAACAATAATAAACAAAGACATCAAATTGCATACAAAAGTAACATATATGCCATGGGAAGATAGAATTTTTTAAAATGCCTTGTACTCAAGTGTTCTGATACTTAATCTAAATACGAAATGTTCTTTCATAAAAGTATGTTTGTGTTTAACATCTGGAAGCTACATATACCAATGTAATGTATGATTTTAAAAACATACTGTGGGAAAATTCCCAAATTGAAATATTCTAAGCGCATTGATGATCTGTCATGTTCTCAATGTTAAATGAAAAAATCAATAGCTTTTTCTATGAAAGCATTCATTAAATCCAGCTTGATTGCACTTAAAAATATTCAAATAATTGAGGAACTAAGCATTCAATGTCATATCACAGTTAATTTCAAAGGCTAAAACCTGTATCCTAACAAAGGTAACAATAAATCCCACAGCAGTTTCAAGATCTCAGATGATATAAGGTAAACACTGCATTTTATATTGCATTTTATAATGAGCCACTAAAACAGAGTTAGGCAACCTTTGAGTTTAGGGCTTCACTTTTGAATGGCAGGACAAGGGCCACATCATAAAAAGGGGATGGGCAAATGGCAGCAATCAAGATAGAAATATAATTTAATTTAATTTTAAAAACATTTGAAATAAGTCTGGGAACTTCATGAAGGTTTGGAAGGGGAAACAGTTGTATATCTCTGTATCAGTGAGGTTGTCATAGATAAAATACAATATTGATCCATGTGGTATAAGCACAGATGTACTTTCTTGGTAACTCATAATTCAAATTATCTTTGAATTGTTCTTAAATTCAGGAGAATTTCCTTCACAAATGCAAGAGGAATTTAGGTTGGCAAAAACACAATGATTGCTACCATGATAATAATTTGCAGATGTTTCCCAAGAGCAGCTATTTTTTTTAGAAGATGTGGCCTTTTCTTCAGTTACCATATGAATAGTATTAATGTTTTCATTATGGAATCAAATATAGTTATGAAATAACAGAATATAATAGGAATGTTTGATTTTCAATAGGTGAGTAGGTTGAAAATAATGTTAAACATCTTGTAAATTAAAAAACTAAGTACGTAAGAATGTAGTTGATTTATAAAACACAGCTGAATTTCAGTATGGCAATTTGTCCTTTTTGGTAGTTTCAATCTATAAGTCCACTTTAATCATAATCTTGCACATTATTGCACGTTATTTTTCAGTGTTCCACTTTTCTCTAAAATGAACACTTTCTCATAATTTTTCAGTTTCCATATCTACGTTTATTTTAAATTTTATTTAAAAGCAATTTATGTATTAGTTTTCTATTTGTATTCAAATCCATAAAATAAAGCCAGAATAAAAGTAAACTGTTATTTTACCCTCCTCATACCAAGCTCTAAAATACATAATTTCATTCTTTGCCAATTCTTGCAAAATGAACCAAAATATCAAGTATATTTTTCTTAGCAGAATTTATCCTTATTCATCTGGAAAAGCCAAACATATAAGACCTTCATCCTTGATCTGCATTAAAGCTCAGGGATGATATATGTCTGAAGCAAATTACTGTTCCCCAAGGACTAAACACTTCCTCAACTGTTTGTACTTAAGTAAACAGTAACAAATGGCCAATTGTAGACTGTACTACCTTTACTCTAATGCAGAGGAGGTTAAAAATGATTAAGTATTTCTAAACTTTGGTTCTTAAGCCTCTCACTCAAGTTTTCATCTTCAGATCTATCCAGTTTGTAATTCAGGAATCCTAACAGGTTTAACTGTATGGTGGAGCAGCACTCCCTATCAATCTGTCAAAATGAAAAGAATTATTCACAGCTGGATAATATAAATAAATACTTCTTATGCTATTTAATGTAAACAATTTTTGGAGTGAGCCATACCTCCTCACCTTTCCTCCATCGGGTTCATTTATAGGAAGTCTTTTACTTGAAAGAGCTAAAGACACTTTCAAAATAATCATTTTGACCTCATAGAGAAGTAGTATACTTTAACTGTGAAATGTATGAAATTTTTAAGAAATGTATTCAGCATACAGCACTTTTTTTTCATAATATTCATCATTTTAAATGTAAAGTATAAGGGATGTATAAACAAAAGCAAAAGAGCAAAAATCAAAGTGGTTCCTTGACAAATAATTTAAATATATCAAAGGATTGCTATACTATAGAATTCCAGTAATTAAAACAAAACCTTATAGCCCTGAGATATAAATTTTTCAACTTAAAGAGCCCAACTATCTTAAAGCAATAAAATGTTACCTCTTTTGAGGCTTATTATTCACTTATCTTTATATAGTCTCTAAACATATTCATTTTTAAAGATCTTTAATATGTTCAAACACTAAGTCTTAAACATAATCATAGATGCTATGTTTTGATGCTGCTTCCTCTCTCCAGAGGATCAGAATATTCAAGCAAAGTAGTAAGCCTAAAACAGATTATCTCCACACAAAAAGATATAATTGACAAATCTCACATTTCTATTACAAGATCATGATAATGGTTTTAACAGCTGTAGCAGTTTTTACTGCAGCCTCCTCAGCAAATATGCAATAACACAAAATGATGACTTATACATGATTTTGTAAAATAATGATAATGATGATTTAGCAAACTTATGGCCACCCATAATGTCTGAGGACAGTTAGGTAATTATGCAATCATTAAAAGTGTTATAATTGTATCAGGAACATTTGCTGTTCTTTCTTTAGGTTCCCCAACTCACAAATGCAAACTCACAAGTTTAACTGAGTTAAAAATATTAAAAAGATGCATGCATTCATATATTTGAATGCCTTATTCTTTCATTACCAGTTTAATTCCTTGTTCTAGCAGACCACTTATTTCAGTACCTCTGTAGTTGTCCCAATGTCAGCTGATGGACTACATGTACTGGCATCCAGTGGAGCAGTCCCAATACTACTTTTAACAGGTGAAACAGGTGGTACAGGTCCTGAAACAGATTCTGTATGTGCCAGAGACTGATAGAAAATTCCCTTCTTATGAATCTTATTCCAAACTTTCTCCATTAAATCTGTTAGTTCACATAGCAGTTGCACCTTAAATAAATGAATAAACAAATATGTCAGCATCTTCCACAAATCCAATTTCACACAGTATAAATATAATAAATTTATGATGGCCTTATATAGTAGTACACTGCTCAAAAAAATAAAGGGAACACAAATATAAGACTTCCTAGATCTGAATGAATGAAATATTCTCATTAAATACTGTGTTCATTACATAGTTGAATGTGTTGACAACAAAATCACACAAAAATTATCAATGGAAATCAAATTTAGCAACCCATGGAGGTCTGGATTTGGAGTTACATTCAAAATTCAAGTGGAAAAAAACACTACAGGCTGATCCAACTTTGATGTAATGTCCTTAAAACAAGTCAAAATGAGGCTCAGTAGTGTGTGTGGCCTCCACGTGCCTGTATGGCCTCCCTAAAATGCCTGGGCATGCTCCTGATGAGGTGGCGGATGGTCTCCTGTGGGATCTCCTCCCACACCTGGACTAAAGCATTCCCCAACTCCTGGACAGTCTGTGATGCAATGTGGCATTGGTGGATGATGTCCCAGATGTGCTCGATTGGATTCAGGTCTGGGGAATGGGCGGGCCAGTCCATAGCATCAATGCCTTCGTCTTGCAGGAACTGCTGACACACTCCAGCCACATGAGGTCTAGCATTGTCTTGCATTAGGAGGAACCCAGGGCCAGCCGCACCAGCATATGGTCTCACAAGGGGTCTGAGGATCTCATCTCGGTACCTAAGGGCAGTCAGGCTACCTCTGGCGAGCACATGGAGGGCTGTGCGGCCCCCTAAAGGAATGCCACCCCACACCATTACTGACCCACTGCCAAATCGGTCATGCTGGAAGATGTTGCAAGCAGCAGAACGTTCTCCACGGCGTCTCCAGACCCTGGCACGTCTGTTACATGTGCTCAGTATGAACCTGCTTTCATCTATGAAGAGCACAGGGTGCCAGTGGCGAATTTGCCAATCTTGGTGTTCTTAGGAAAATGCCAAACGTCCCGTACGGTGTTGGGCTGTAAGCACAACCCCCATCTGTAGACGTCGGGCCCTCATACCACCCTCATGGAGTCTGCTTCTGACCGTTTCAGCAGCCACATGCCCGTTGGAGGTCATTTTGCAGGGCTCTGACAGTGCTCCTCCTATCCCTTCTTGCACAAAGGCGGAGGTAGCGGTCCTGATGCTGGGTTGTTGCCCTCCTATGGCGTCCTCCACGTCTCCTGATGTACTGGCCTGTCTCCTGGTAGTGCCTCCATGCTCTGGACACTACGCTGACAGACACAGCAAACCTTCTTGCCACAGCTCGCATTGATGTGCCATCCTGGATGAGCTGCACTACCTGAGTCACTTGTGTGGGTTGTAGACTCCGTCTCATGCTACCACTACAGTGAAAGCACCGCCAGCATTCAAAAGTGACCAAAACCATCAGCCAGAAACCATAGGAACTGAGAAGTGGTCTGTGGTCACCACCTGCAGAACCACTCCTTTATTGGGGATGTCTTGCTAACTGCCTATGCTTTCCACCTGTTGTCTCTTCCATTTGCACAATGTGAAATTGATTGTCAATCAGTGTTGCTACCTAAGTGAACAGTTTGATTTCACAGAAGTGTGACTGACTTGGAGTTACATTGTGTTGTTTAAGTGTTCCCTTTATTTTTTTGAGCAGTGTATTTTCATTTGATACATATGGGGAAAATCTGCAGAGAAAAAAATATCAAATAACAGTAGGTAAGGCTGTGTGGTTTTAATGAATGAACAGTTAATTTAGTTTCCGGGTTATTTCATAGACTTTCATAGAAGCTGCTGCTTCAAATACAACTAAAACATCAGCAGCTCTAAGAAAAAATCTAATATATAGAATATAGGAGAATTCAATTTCTGCAGTCGGTGTGAAAATAGTTTCTAACCACAAAAGAAAAGAATCAGCATTTTTCAGAGCTAGGTCCTGGGATATGACATCTATCTATTCAGAAAACATTCTGCATAATTTACTGTATTGTTCAACTCGGATCTAAAGTATTTATGCAAAATACTTCATAAATAAGCAATAATCATGTAACTTGCCATTTAGTATATAAAAAAAAAACCATGGAACTTGCACAATATATAACCATATCCACAGCTGGATGCCATACCCACTTGCCATTGTGGAAAAAAAAATATTTTTTTCATATTTAATGAAGAGGTTTCAGCCTGAGGACACATCCAAAAAATGACGTTGGCTTCTAATGTGGGCAAAACAGATGCAGGGAAACATTGCTGTCTGTCTACTTTTGATATAAAGCAGGCCTTGATTTGTGGATATGAGAATATAATTTAACCTTACAGATCTTCCTTAGCTGCTTTTATATTGATACAATATTGGATAATTTTCTTACATTCTGCAAAATTAAATGTTTTAATTTAATACTATCATTCATTCATTCATTCATTCATTCATTCATTCATTCATTCTTTCAATCAAAAAAATTAATCAATTTATGACTACCCATCCAGTGGTGGGATTCAAAAAATTTTTCTACTGGTTCTGTTGGCATGTCTTGGTGGGCATGGTGTGGCTTGGCAGGGGATGGATACTGTAAAATCCCCATTCCCTCCCCACTCCAGGGGAAGGTTATTGCAAAATCCCCATTCCCTACCACCCCACTAACCTGCTTTCCAGCTCCATTCTCCTGTGCAGAGCAAAGAAGACCCAGACAATCAGCTGGGACTTGGGAAGCAGAGAATAGATGGAGGTGGTATTTGCCGGTTCTCCGAACTACTCAAAATTTCCACTACTGGTTCTCCAGAACTGGTTAGAACCTGCTGAATACTACCTCTGTACCCATCTCAACAAGTTATTCAGAGCAGCTATAATGGTTTCCCCAGAAAGAAAAACCCGGACCCAGACTAGGGTGCGGAAGAACATCAGAAGGACACAGAGACTCCATTTCAGGAGTGAATGGGCAAGAGGAGGAGAAGTCAGGAATATTGGAAACTGGCAGAGGAACAACGAGAAAAGCACCTGGCTGAAGAAGAGAAACAAGAGACACAATTGCTGCCTGAAAGCGCAGATGATCAGTCAGAGGCACAGAGTGGAGAAGCGGTGTAGTTGAAGTCAGTCAGCAGAGACAAGGAGGAATTGCCTCTCTCAATGGATCTCAGGGTGCGTATAGCCAAGTGGAGAGAGGCGCAATAGAGGTCAGTGAGGTCGCCCCTCCTCATGAGCTACACCAGATGCCTACTTAGCCCAAGCAGCATGAAACAAAGCAGCATTGGAGACAACCATTCATTTCCCTGTTGTGCATGTGTGTTCTGACTTTGTATTTCCTTGATTCCGGAACTGTGCCTTATTTTCTGACTTTGTGATTGGACTTTGGTCATTGTGCTTGGATTTTGGACTCATGCCTGGACTTCAGATTTAGTGTGTGGATTTGTAGACTTGTGCCTTGAACTTTGCCTTGCCTGTGACTCTGTGCCTCGGCTGTGTAGACTCAGACTCATTGGGACTTTTTGTTTAACGTAAATGGGACCTGGGGAATAAAATTAGGGGCTTGCGGTATCTCAATAAAGTATCCAAAAGTCCTTGATGTGTGTGTTTGTGCATAGACTGGGACAGGACAAAAGCACTTTTTTATATTGAAAGTATACTTAGGTCCATCAAGAATTAGAGCTGAATGTTTTTCCCGTGTCTCTCCTTACTTTGATAATCTGAATATCAATAACCCCAAAAGATGCATAGTAGCATCTTTTCCAACTAACACATTTTATTAGAAGACTTCATCAGATCTATTGAGCAGCTAGACTGATTTCAGGTTTAAATTAGCATGAGGTAGGAGGAAGGGAGAGGGAGGGAAGATAGGTTGTGCATGTGCAGGTTACATGTGACACAAATTATAAGTATTTTATCAACACCTAAACTAGAGTTTCCATCCTTTGCTCCAGCTCTGGGTGAGGTTTGAAAAGAGCCCCCAACTGGGCATCCCCTGGGCAATGGTAATATCGCTGGCTAATCCTTTCAATATGGAAGTGGAAATGCAATAGCTGTTCAAAGTTATGATGGACCTCCTGAGGGTACTCACAACCTGCTTCCCAAATTGCAACAGATACGTCCTCCCTTGTGATCACATCATGCCATGTTGGACACTCAGCAACCAACCCACCTGTATGGTTATTTGCAGTATCCCAATGATCACATGACCACATTTTACTGCAGTTTCACTGAAAACTGGCATTTACTTCTAGTTTCATAATATAATGAAAAAAGAGCCATCTAATGTTGTGAGAAAATATCTGAAAGGCCAGGTTAGAGACAGAATATCATGGAGAAAATCTATGTGTTCATTAAGAATCAATACTGATTTGATGGCAATCAATCAATAAAAAAACCATATGAGGTATATTTTATTCCTAATTTCAATACTATAATTTAAATGCCTTTAGCCTTATGAACTTATCTTATAACCTTAAGACTAACAATGAAGAGATAGCCTCTATCCTAGTCAAATTTCATAGATTCCTCATGAATTGCACAAGTATTTGTTGCTGTAAACAAAATACAAATTCAGCAACACGTCTTCAAGGCCTAAAGAAATATAAATCAATAAGTCATAACATCTTGTAACCCTATTACTACATCAAGTACACATCCACTGAATCAAGTTTCTGTAATATCTGTAAAAATCATTCAGAATTTGTTATAATATTTCTCACCTTTTCATTGGGAATAATTACTACATGAAGATAGGGCAAATTTCAAGATTCAACAAGTATTTCATAAAGGGAAATGATTCACAGAAAGCTAATATCATATAGCATTTATTGCTCTGTAATATTCAGCTGGTTGCCTCCTCCTTACCCTTTTAGATTCTGTGATTTGTGTGCTTTTAAATTGATCTTGTATTCTGTCCTTATTTAAGGGACTGTTTCTACTTTTGCTCCTTTTCTTTTTGTAATTACTGAGTGGTACTGGTGTTTTATTTCTGTGCATTCTATGCATTTTAAACTTGTTTTTACATTTGATTCATGGCTAGCCACTTTGAGTGACTGTTGGTTGGAAAAGAAGAAAGTAAATATTTATATAAATAAAGTCATGTTCTATTACCCTCATAGAGGGTATCTTTACTTTAGTTGAAATAATTTGATGTTTAATGAGATCAGGTACATGTGTTAATTTCTGCAAAGAATACATTAATTTATTTCAATAAATATATCCACTTTGACAACAAAGAAGGGCCTCAACATTTAACAATACATCTGCAAGTGATTTTGTTCCATCAAACCCAAGATGCACTTATGTGCTATAGCTATTACAGATGAATCTAAATTACAAAACATGAAAGAGCTTCAAAGCAAATCTTAATCTAAGTATCCTGAACTTGATGACTTGGTTTTTATAGGAAAGATACTTAAAAGGAAAAAAAAAACCACAATTCTTATAGAATCCAGAACAATACTTAAATTAAGCATTTTTAATTTGTTCCAATAAATTAAATGCACCAACCTGAGGATTTGAGCATTTTACTTCAAGTGATTCAAGGTCAACATGAAGACATACAACAAATGAGTGCCTGGATTCTGATCCTGCAGCGGGCAATACTTGTGAAGTAACTGCCAGAGTAGAAGTGCAGCCAACAGGTTCTATGATATTAAGAGTCAACTGCTGCCCCAGAAGTGTATAGATGCTGAAATAATTCAGACTGATTGTCCAAGGAAAAGCATCTCCTAGTTAATCAAAAGGAAAGCCAAAACAAAAGTAAAATATGTATATAAAAGAATCATTCCAAGTGTGGATTATTCTCACATAAAACGAAAATATTTCTGGATTATTCCTTTACAAAACTAACAAAAGTCTAGTTCTAGTATTTAGTAATACAATTCAACAGCACATTCTATGTTATGTAACACAGAGATGTTATATTTTAATTTCCTTCTCAGATATAATACGTATAATACAATATGAATATGCACAATTATATTCTTTGCATCTACCTTCACTGTATGCTGCTGTTGAGTTTAATATTGCCCAAACTGAGCAATTTTAAATTACTTTTTCACTGGGAAATTTAAACCTAATCTATATAAGAAGTTTAAAATTAATTTGGCTTTTTTATCATGTCCTTTGATGTCTATCTTTTGCTAGGAGAGACAGTGTTAATTACTGGGCTTCAGAAACAGATAAAAATATCTTAAATGTTACTTTGAGTGATACATTACTAAGGTGTAGTCACCAGCTTTCATGAACAAGAAATAAAAGAAAAAAATAAGCTCTTTCATTTTCCTAATGATCTATTGTTTAACTATGGGAGTGTATGTGGGTGTGTTTTAAGAACAGCAATTATGTTCATAAGACTCTAAGAGGAAGCATAATGACTTTAGCAACAGAGTGGTCAATGCCTGGAATATACTACTTGACTCTGTTGTTACATCTTCAAACCCCCACTCCTTTAACCTTAAACTATCTTCTATTGACCTCACGCCATTCCTAAGAGGTCTGTAAGGGGCGTGCAACTATCGTGCCAACTGTTCCTGTCCTATTGTCCCCATTTATTCATACCTATTTCCTATATTCATAATCCTATTTATTCTTACACCTATTATCTTGTAAGCAATTGACAAATCAATCAAATAAATAAATAAATAAAATGATATTCTGGGAGAAGAATAATTCAATTGTATTACAGGAGAGCTCTGATATGATGATTCTTGGTTTGTATATGGGCTGCAGAGGGCTGCAGGAGGCCATCGCAGCTGAAAATGGAGCTTGTGAGGGCTGCATGCGACCCATCAATTTTACGCTTGTTTTTAAACTTTCAATAACATTGTATTTTTAAAAGGATATGTAAGAATATGTTATGTGATATGTTCAAGTATATCCTAAAATTTTAAATTTACAAAATGAGGCACTATTAACAGTGTTTAGTCTAACCTCGTTTTCTGTAGCATGGTATTCCATAACATTTCTGTAATGTATCGTTAACAGAATTTAGTTTCTGAGCAGAGGGAGTTAGTATGAAAAATATGAAATATGCTAGTCAAATTTCACCTCAATTATAGTGACTACTGCAAACAGATTAAAATAAAGGCATTGATTACATGGAGATATCTGGGTTTAATTCTTGGGGGGGGGTGGGGGGGATTTCCTTAGTATTCTCTAAGCTTGGTTGTTTTCTTAGACCTTTCATTACCAAAGTGCTGAACACTGATGATGTTACCTGGTTTGGGTAATGAAATGTCTGCAAGAAAACAACCAAGCTCAGAGAACACCCATTTCAACCCCAATCCGCAAATATTCTCCTTTACTTAATTCTAGTGTCATGTGAAGAGCATTTAAAAAATGGAAAAAAAGTAAAAAAAAGAGTAAGTAATAAAAAATAGCATTTTAAAAATAATGAAACATTTTGAAAAGATTAAAGGAGAATGTTGATATCAAGCTACATAATTCATCTTAGAAAATAGTACCTCATTATAAAACTCTTTTTGGAATTTGTCATCTCTTACCTTCTTCAAGTATTGGTCTTGGCACAACAAAGGGAATCTCTTGGAGGGGTTCCATGTACTTGTGGCCTGCACTCATAATCTTTAGAAGGGGTAAGCAAATGACAAGAGTTCCAGGCATGCTAGTCTGCCCATGATACCAACTACGGACAGTGCCAGGAATATCACCAGACACAATGGTACTGGGAGATGGCAGGCTGTCATTGGGAATGAATACGCAACATGACTGCACTTCCATCTGAAAGACAAAAACAGCCGTTTTTTAAATAAAAATTTGTAAGGATGAAAGGCAACATTCTTACTGTGGCCCTAGATCTAAGACTCATAGGAAAACAAGCGTCAAAATTGGTTACTAGATTTTTTTAATGCTTAAATTAAAAAAAAAAGATAACCACATCAGGTAATTTCTATTTTTGGTGTGTGTGTGTGTGTTTGTGTGTGTGTGTGTTTCTCAGTCAATATCTAAGAAAAATTCTACTAATTTGTTCAGGAAATTGGCAGAAAAACCTGCCTATTGGCCTTTTCACACATTTTTCCCAAGGAAGATGATTGACTCGTAAAGTATATCACAAAAAAATTAACAAAAAAAAATCCATGTGTAGTTTGTTAGCTTCTGATAGCACAAATTAAGACTTCAGAAATGACTGAAATCTTGGTCAAATCTTGCTTCTTTTAGTGACAATTTTTCAGTTTCTTTGAAGTTCACAAGGAATGGCGTGTATTATGAAGACTGCATCATTCTCAAGAAATGCAGCTGAAATATCACCTTTGTTACATTGCCAAATATTCTCATTATTGCCAAAACCACATACAGCCTGCACTGTTTGTGTTCTGTAGCTATGTGCGCATGGAATGTGATAACCAACATAACCTCCTGGGCACTTTAGCCTCATGTTTTGATTTTAAAAAACAACACCCCCTATAACCAGAAAGCTTCCAGCTTTCCTCTTAACAGAAGAACTGAAAGTATCTAGGAAATCAACCCTTCAGAGAAGAAAATGTGCATGCCATCTTTAAAAATGCTATTTCCATTCAGGAATCCACATAGCAACACATATAGAATTCAGACAACATACCTGCTACAGACTTAACAATTGTTGATGAGACAGATAAAATTCATGAAGTATAAGTTACAACACACTCCTAAAAACCTTTTCTTGTCCTCATAAAGCTGATACTTGAATATAGAAAGCTGATCACTAAATAATTTAAATATAGGATAAATATGATCCTGATAATTCTATTTCAGGTTTGTTTGACAGGTTAATATATTACAGATAAGTAAAAATTGAATAAAGAATTATAATTTATATTACTATTTTTAGAAAGCTGATAGCATTTTCAATAAGAAAGTACTGAGATGGTCCCAAGTACAAGGATTAAGATAGAAAATATGAGGTGGTCAAAATCCATACTCGATTTGACAAGGGGAGTTTTGTACATCTGATCTACAGCCAAACTGTTCATAGGATGTTCACAGGAGTCTCCCTGGGGGTAATTTGGTTAGAAGCAAAAAAAAAAAGAAAAAAATCCAATTCAGCGGAGACACCTCCCCCTTAGTTTTCCCTACTAAGTTCTCTACAATTTTTAGCAATACATTTTAGGTTTGTTAGCTTTTCCTCAAATTTATATACCCCCAAAATGTAAAATTTTATATATGAGATAATAAGTTAGAGTTTAAGGTTAAATTGCATTAGATTGTAACATTTTTAATAACACAAGTTTGGGTACAGTTAACAGATACTGCTCACTGCCTTTGATTTTACTTCTGTATATCCTAGCAACTTTGTGATTCTAATACATGAAAATGCAAATGTTATGTCCTCACTCTCTTTTCCATTATATCATTAATATTGTTAGCTGTACAGTAAGGAAAAAAAAGATGGAGACATTCTGAAATTCCCCCTAGTGCTGGGTGGGAAACTTGGTTTTCTTCAACAACCATCTATCAAATCAGTCACATTAAAAAAAAAAAACCAATGTTTTCAGTTGAGCTTTCCTGTGTTGCCACTAGTTGGTACTGACTCCTGCATGTGCTCAGGTTTTATTATACTTCTCCAAATAGAAAAGTTCTAGAAAGGTATTAGTTATGCTATCTGCATTTCCCTTAGTTATCCATATGCTGCCATGGTCACAAGCTTTATTTGCCTTATAAGAGAATAATTTTTTTTTGAGCCAGATGGATTATGAGATGCTCCCGCATAGCAATTCTTGCATTCGCATTATTCCCTTTTCTTTGGGCATGAAGATAGGGCATTGCTGTCCTGGTTCTCAGACCCATGCTCAGGAGTCTAATTCTATTTCTTATCTGAAAACAACTCAAGAAGAAACCAGGTAAAGTAGGTATGTTCAGAAGACAACTATCCATAAAGCTGCTCACCTTGAGTAAGTTTTAAACCCTTTGATTAACTTATGACATTAACATTTAAAATAAGAATAGCATTTCAACTAGATGTTACTTCTATATTCTTATGAAATTACTGAAGATGAACTAGTTGCATGTGCAATCCTCTGAAAGCATGAATATATACAATATTTATTGAGGTCACATATGATTCATTTTTTATGTACAGGACAGTAACTTTGCTTACATATCTGCATGCATGTATAAAAATGTACATAAAACTTTCCTTTTACCATTACCAAATGCAGGTGAACTTAGCCTTTGGCATATAATAATAATAGCAGAGAGAAAAAATGCAATTAAAAATCTTCTAAGTTGTTGCATTAAATAATGAGAAGGTGCCACTGATCTCTCTCTATTGATAGGTATAATGTTAAAATATCTTCAAATTCCTGTATCCTTAGAGTTAAACTATTGTGGCATATGATAGATTATATTATTTTTACACTTTGAAACCCACTATTAAACTACATGTTTAATACTGTAAATTTAAGATAAAATGTGACTATTATTTATATAACAATATAAATCTACAACAATAATTCTTACATTAACGTAAAGAACTGACAAATAAAAGGAGAGAAAATGAAATAATTTCCCAGTCAGAAATCCTCAAGATGAAGGTCAGATCCTGTTCAAGGAAACCATCTGGTTGAGATCCTCTAAGCCATACCATATACAAATGATTTAAAAAAAACACTTCTATTCATTAATGCATTACAGCTGCACTAAGTGTTACTTTATTTTTCCATGGTAACATCTTTTCTGTTTTAGGGATTGCATTTCAGTTTTGGTAGCAACCTGTACTTTTGCCAATACTGAACATAATTCCTTGTTTTTAACATACAAGTGTTACGATTTCTTGAAATAGATTTTCCCCTATTTTGATTATGTAAAGATCATACTCTCAATACAACAGTCTATAGTGCAAGACCAATAAAAGACAGCAAAATTTATCACAAAATGAAGGTAAAATGTGTTTTATTTGTCTTTTTATCAATAAACACACTTTCTTAAAATTGTGCCAACTGTGCCATCAACAAACATTTCAGAAAGAAAAAAGAGCATTTGTAGTAATAAGTAGACTAAATGATCTTGGAAACTGTAGTATTAATGGAGTATTAAGTTATATTATAGGTGGGTTGGAAAAGTTGTCAACCTTTGATTTGAGGAGAAAATTAGTAGTCCCTTGCATTTTAATGAGCTTTAGGGTTTTGTAAGATTTTGAATATACTTGGAAACTTATAGGCAGTCAACTACACAAACTAAAGTTCCCAACTGGTCTTCAAGGTAGCCCCAGACAGAGTGCACTGCAGTGGATTATATACAGTGTGGTAATGCAGGTATTTCTGTTGACTGCCGGCTGACTGCAATTTGGCAGTATGAATCTCACCGGGCTCAAGGTTGACTCAGCTTTCCATCTTTCCAAGGCCAGTAAAATGAGGACCCAAATTGTTGGGGGCAATATACTAACTCTGTAAACTGCTTAGAGAGGGCTGTAAAGCACCGTAAAGCAGTATAGAAGACTAAGTGCTATTGCTATTCTTCCATTAAACCAAACAAACTGCTCTGAGATGCTAAATAAATAATTTTAAAAGCTTTATTACAGTAAACTTGCATTCTAGCATTGTTTTTGTCACACCTGACTGTATACAACAGAATATATAGGTATCTAACCCTACACTTACTTGCCTTGAAAAGTTTAATTAATTTGGCTTCACCATTACATGACAGTCTACTGAAATTTGCCTTCATTATTCCCCACATAAACTTAAAATGGAAACTTATTTCATAGAAATTGCAAAATAATGGAAGATTCTAAAAGTATATCAAAATATTCCTTTCTTTAATATCCTATCCACAATTTCTTACCTGAAGGGTAAGGCACTTAACTGCATTCCATACCACACTAATAAATTCTTTCATTCTTTCTTCAGGACTTTTGCTGCACATTTCAGCTGAACTAAGCATGGCTTTCACGGGTACTGATAATGGTCGTGATTCTTAAAGAAAAGAAAAAGAAAGAAAGAAGGACCAAATAGCTTGCTGAATGGAGTACGTGTTACTAGATACCTAATAATCCCAGTAAAACTAAAATTAGTCCTAACTGAATCCTAGTTTTAGAGTTCACCAGCACTAATAAGCTCCTTTGTGCTCCAAATTTATAGCTTATAAATGTTCTAAAACTCTGTTCTCTTACTGATCTTTTGCTCATGATTTGGTTGGCTCACATCCCATTCCTCATAAACTTACTTCATGAATGGAACATCTAAAAGGATATCTTTCTCTGGCCTTTAGAAGAAAAATAGAGCGACAGTAGCAATTAAGACACAAAGGCAAAGAAAGGAAAATAGTTACATATCAGTATAGATTTGCGGTTATCCTTGGAAAATACATTTCCTTAAACAAACAAAAGAAATTTTATAATCTTAATCTTGGTAATTCATAGAATAGAACAGAACGGAGTGGAGTGGAGTGGAGCAGAACGGAACGGAACAGGACAGAACAGAACAGAACAGAATATACTTTGAGTGGGAGAACTGCTTTGAGAGGCCTTCGAAGTCGATTACAAGCCATGCAAGGCTGTCTAACTCAAGAAATCAGAACCACTTGGATTTCTAGAAAGATATTCATTATTGGTAGAATACAGGAGCAGAATTTTAAAAACCGAAGTAATTTTCCCAATTAACTTATTGTTAATTAAGATGGAGTTGCTGTGAGTCTCTTTTACGTGCTTCTCTCCCTGGACTGAGGTATCACTTCAGCACTACCAACTTGATGTGATAATTACTGTATGCGTTTTTTTAAAAAGCTTGGTTACAAAACTGGATGGTAATTAGAAAAAAACCTGAAGTAATCTTCTAGTAAATTTAACCTGGACTGGTTGGAGCTAAGCAAATCATGATCAAAAGATCAGTAAGAGAAATTCTTATCATTTAAATCATAAAATTATATGCGTAATCATTATAATTATATACATAATCCGAAACTGAATTAAAGAAGACACACCTGTTACAGTTTTTGTTTTTATAGGGCTGCTGGCATATTCAGAAGCCTGATTGGACTGATGCTTAATCAATGGTGTGCTCCCAACTGATACCTCGTCATCTTTTTTCCTTGTGATGGGTGTCCCTAGAGAGACAGATGCAGTCTATCAGAATAAAAAAAGGAGAGAAAAAGAAATACAATGAGTAATTCAGAATTCAAAATCAGCACATAGGAAATGTTTTATCAAAATAGAAAATAGTTACTTTATTAATTTTTATTAATAAATGGTTAATAAAGTGGTATAACTACAAAAACTAAAAAAGCATGCCAATCAATATAAATTACAGTATTAAGCACTAGACCAATGCAGCACTGATCATATACATTTTAGTAGCAATTGTTTCATATTTTTTCTTGACCGTTACTGAAACATCACTTAAAAATAAAAAGCAATAAAGCCTTAAAAAAAAAAGCATTTGTGTTAATTAGTTGTTCAACAGATTGCAGGGCAAGCAAAATTAAATGCAGCCCTCTCTTCCTCTTTTCAGAGTCCATTGATAAATTACTAATGTTCCAATAATTCTTCATGCCTGGAAACTGGATCAAAAAAATTGGAAACAAGTATTTATTCAGCAAATACTTCTATCAGCAATACTCTTATCTGGTCAGGTATACTGCACCAAACCCACTTTTTCCTAGATGCAAAAATAGATCAAGGCATAAAACAAATAATCATAACAAAAGAAATTTATTTCCTCTTATAAAATGAAATATAGAATCAGATATAGCTTACAACAAAATGTTGCAGAATGGACATCTGGAGTTTACTGTTCCAGTAATTTAGCGATAACCTTCAAGAGACTCCATTCAATTATTTATTTATTTATTTATTTATTTATTTATTTATTTATTTATTTATTTATTTATTAAACTTGTATGCACCATCTCGCCATATTTTGGCTTTGAATTCTTCCCTTGGTTTTCTTTTTAAATTTACAGATTTCAACCGAAATCCATATTAGATTTTGATTCGCTTTTCCATCAGTCTCATACTTACATTCACCATGGAATGGTTTACTTTACCAGATGTTAATCCGATTTTGAATTACATTAGTCTTATATTCCAATTTAGCTCTTTTGTGTTACTTCAGGCGGTTTCCTTGTGAAGTTCCATAAGCAGAGTCTATTTTCTTTTCCAGACGTAATCATTCAGACTATATTTTTCTTATTCGATAGTTTGTTTTACTTGCAATAGTCCTCTACCACCTCTAATTCTGAATACATATAATCTATGAATGTCACTTCTTAGGTGAAGTGCATGATTTATGATCATTAATTTTGTTGTTTTACTGATCAAGATTGTCCAATTTGGCTTGGATCCAATCAATTACTCCTGCAGTATATTTAATTACAGTGACTACCCAAGCGTTTATTGTTTTAACAATATTTCCACCATTTAGTTTAGTTTTTGTTTAAAAAAATATGAAATTGTTTGAAGTAACTTAAACTATCTGTGTTTTAACTTGGCTGTGTAATTAATCAGAAGCTTCCATTAATTCTAAACATTTGTATCCTTCTTCAGCCGCCTGGTGTCTAATGCCATTTCCATTCATTAGGTGCAACCCATTTTGTCCTATAATCTTACCTCCTTTCGTTGCCAAATTGCACATTTATCCTATCCAAATTTCGTTCTTGTATCTTTATTAAATATACAGACTATATCTAACAGAGACTCAATTTTAGATTCTGATTCAATATAGTTTTAGGTAATCTCTATAAAGAAAATTGCTTATTTCGGTAGCTTTGTTTCTGAATTGTTACTGATACTTACAATTGATTCTGTTCAGAATACTTGCAAGTTGAATCACTGCTTGTATAAAGAGCAATGATGACAATCTGTTACTTTGAAATAAACCTGGTTTTATTCTGGCTTCTCCCAAATTTCTCCCACATTCTGTAAGGGTGGTTTCCAATGAAGCAAATTGTATCCAAAAATCTTTTAATATTTCATTTTATTCCAAACATTTCCAAGTGTTTTTGAATCCAACTATGAGAAATGATTTACAAACCTTTGTATAAACTATTTAGGCCATAAAAATTTCTTTTAAGCTTTTAATGATCAGTTTTTCATTAAGTAGCTGATCTTATGCCATGTGAATTTAGCAAGTCCCATTTTGTTCTGCTGAAAAAATGCATTACTATTAGCAGATAGTCGTCTTGCTATAATTCCAGAAAACAACTTTAAGCCTATGTGTTATAGGCCTATAGTTCTCAATTTCCCTTGTTTTTCCAAAGGAAATATTCTTTAAGATGTTGTCCAATATTATTATATTATTACCATATTATTATTACCAATAATAATATACAGTACTATTTCACATTGGGAAAGCAATGGGAAAGCATAACTGTTAGTTCTGTAGCAAGGCTTAGGCTTCATATGCATTCTGCGCTCCCTGAAAACCTGGGGCGTCGTAATCAACCAGGGTGGTAGATGGAATTTTTTTCAGTGTGCAGATTTTGTAAATGCTGCCTAAGAGTTTTTGGTGTGAAACCCAATGTGCCAATAATCACTGGAGCTGCCATAACTGATTTATTCCACAATCTTTCTATTTCAATTTTAAGATTTTGATACTTTGATCCAATTCTTTGTTTTCTATTGTACTATCCCTTAGTATTGCCTCATCAATAGTTTACATTTTCTCCTTTTCAAACACAGTTAAATCTAGTGCATTATGAGCGAAGAGTTTGTATTTGGAAATCCCACAATATTTTAACATACTCATTCTTAACTATTTTTTTTTTCCAACTCTATTTTCCCACAAAAATTGAGAGTATTATGTTTTTATAATCAGTTTGTGCAATCTTTTTGATCTTAATAATGTACTATTTTTTTCTCCCTCTTTGACACAAACTGCACTTTGAATCATTTGATTTTCCAGTTATTACTATTTAAGGAATATCTGGATCATGGTAGAAGAGAAATCTATCAACAAACAATTAGAAACTGATAACTCTGTCTTGTTATCTGTGCAAATATACAAAATGCTACAGCAATTTAAATATAAAAACACACTAAAATACAAATGCATCTTCTTCTTTTTATTTCCTTCCTAAATGGAGACTCCTTCTCAAATGCAGAATACCCGTCTGTTCTCAATCCAATCATTCATATTTTAGAAATGGGATTTTCATGATTCTGGAAGAGAAAGTGATCATGTTTCCAGAATCACAAAAGGAGAGGAAACTCAAGTCACATTTTACATGTGATACTCCTTCATGCAATGAATGGAAAGAGTTTTTATGTCAAAAAGATTCTGCCTGAAAAAGAAAGATGTACAAATATAGAACACTACTCTTATTTTTAAAAACAATATTATCATGACAGAGACCAGATGATTACAGTACAATAAATGCAAGCATACTATATGTTTTTCCTCCTTGTGAACAGTCTCAAAATGACACAGCTTTTGATTAAACCCTTTAAATGCATTACTACAGAAAACATGGAGAGCATCACAGAATATATGTCCAAACACTAGGAAAGAGCATTTATATTTCCAGAAGTCAATGTTATTTATGTGGTTGCAATCTGATCAGCTTTTGGAAACATTAACTAATGTAGTAAATATTAAACTTAACTACCTCCCCTCAACAGATGATATGCAGTTAAGGGCTCCCATTTTGCCGTTACACACTAAAAAACATCAGTAGTTATTCTTAATCTTTAATTTTAAATTATTTCAATCTAAAATCATCGAAGATGTCCAATTATGTTTTAAAGAAATACACACATTCATGTCACAGTAGCTTAACACAAACCAAACATACTGTGAATCAATTTAGCAATTAGAAAATCAGCACAGGATAATTCGGGACAAGATAACTCAATTACATAAGTTGCTGGGTCACTTGGACAGCAGTTCTTAAACCAAGAAGTAATTTTGGAAAATCCTGGGAATAACAAAGCAATTTGCTTTGCTGAGATATTCTCTCTCTCTCCCTCTCTCTCCCCTTACTGTGAATTGTATACTGAGTTAGACATATACGTATTAGATTAGACACCAAACACTAATATTATTAGCCATCTCAGAGATGAAACAGTCTAGATAAGTATTGAAGGGGATACAAATATGCATCACTGATTTCTTTAAAAAAAGTGTTGGATATAAATTAACTAAATATTTCTTTACCATCTTTCATAATTTATTGTGTGAGTTCAATTAACTCACAATTAACATATGATCTGCTTAATTATTTCTGAGAGTTTACTCTCTCTCTCTCTCTCTCTGAGTGTGTGTGTGTGTGTGTGAAGCATTGGGTTGATCACCAGTTCCAGAGCAGACAAATCACTCACTGTTACCAAAGATATGAACAATACAGCCAACTTCACATGTTCTTTCCAAAAGGATTCTTACATGCTACCAAGAAATCTTTATTATCTTGTGTGAATCAGTCTCAGATTACTTACATTTTTTAAAACTGGCTCTGCCGATTGGTCTGGGCCTTGATGGGGGTGTTTCATATTGGAGGTTGTTACTAGGAAAAGGATCCCACCTTCACTTCTTTAGTTTCTAATCTATTTCATTTTTGTTAACTTTTAATATTTAAAGTTTTAATGATTGTAACACTTGGAAACATTTGTATTTTTGCTTTTATGATTAGGTAAGCCTCCTAGCATCACATGATCAATTATCAATTATCCTCTATAATTCTGAACAATATAGCTTCTTTTAATAGCACCAGAGAACCTTCAGTTTCTCATTGAAATAACATGACACAAAGTACCCTTTTGCTGTTACCCAGCATTACTTACAGGATCTTAAATGATCCCATTTATGTTCACGATGAGAGATCATCTAAACAGCTTTTCTACAGAAATGCCTTCCACATGATTCTTTGAAGAAAAAGGCATGGCTGAACAGTGAATAAATAAATAAAAAGTAACCAGGCCACTATACTACTATTTGTAGATTAGCATTATATATAGCTTTAAGTTTCAGGACACTTTTCAAAAAAGGAAATAAATACCATATTTTACCACTACCCAATAAAGAGGATATTATGTAAATTTATGCAGGCATTCAAAAGCCTTGCCATGGTTTTTATATTGTTTTCAGTGAATGTCAACATTGTTCACCATTCGAAATAAAAAGAAATGTTTAGACACATGCAGAAGCCAACTGAAAATATAACAAAACATCCTCTTTTGCCCCTATAGCACTAACCACATAGTCACAACAGGAACTACATAGGTCTTTACTCAAATAAGTAACAGCCGCCATAACCCACCCTGCATTTTCTGTGTACTAGGAAAAGCACAAATGTAGTGCATTATGCTATGTTTTTAAAAGTGCATTTTAAACTAACATTACATTAAAAATGCATAGCCAGAACTCTCCTTCAACATTCCATCTACTTTGAGTAGGAGAAAAGCACTGCTATCTTTAACTTTACCAAATCTGTAAAATTAAAGACACAGCTTAATATTATTTAAAACTTTAAATCTTATTGATAAAGAAAATAGCTATAACAGTAAGTAGCAATTTTTAAATTATAAATGATCAAAAGTCAACCCCAAAATTATATATGTTAAAGAACTCTCTCTCTCAAAACTCAAAAAAAAAAAACCAAAAAAAATTTCTGGCAAACCTACCAAACATAGACATGGAACATTTAAAGGATACGATACAGAAGGTAACTTTACTTTACGCAATACAAAAACTGATATTTTCAGAAATATTTTCAGGCAACTACCTACTATACAATTTGTTTCTTTTGGAACTATTTAAAGAAAATACGATCTCATCATAATCATATTCTAAGAAATGTATCTAACATACCATATTAAAATTGAGTGGATTCTAGCCAGTTTTACGGGCTTTACAAGCTTTTCATCGTTTCTTTACAGTATTATTTTCCAAACTTTCAAAGTTAAAAGACTCTTGAGATATCTTACTAAAAATAAAAGTAAAATGTAGTTACGGTATGTGCTTCTATCTTCAATCATGGTTATTTTCAATCAAAGACTATTATTCAAGTTGTGTCTATTTATAACCAGCAAATCAGTTCCCTACTTTTTAATACCATTGATGCTCACAAATATGATGCTAGAATATATAAATCTACTAGTTACTTAATTACTTAATAACTCAACCTTTTCAGGAGATTTGTATTTTAGATTTCTGGATTTGCTTAATTTTATTGCAAATATATAATATCTTGATGGCAAAAATGAGATGACATTTGGAGGTTTCAGATGTCAGTGCTTTTGGTTTCTTCTCATGTATACTTTCTATCATGTCTCTTTCTCTCATCTATACTTATTGTATAAATGTTAATTGCCTTGGCATTGAGATATAAAGATATAAAAGTATATCTTAGGTATAAAAATATATATTGGTACTTACCTGATACACCCATTCTCTGTGAGCTGTGAAGAGCATCCAGTGATGGGAAGGTGCTTCAGTCCTTCAATAACTACATTATTTATTTACAAAGCCTTATATTTGATCAATAGATAACGCGCTAAATTTATTTGGAAGATATTGGTTTATAGTAATTTATTCTCTTTTCATGCAAATGTTGTCAAATCGAACCTTTAAAAACTATATTGAAGAGCATATTACAAAAATAGGCTGAATCACTCTGTCTTTGCACCTACAATTCAAACTGTGAAATTATTTTATGAAATTATTTCTTACAAAGTTTATGCAATGTGTCATATGAACATTATATTCCAACTATGGAATATACTCATTAGCTGGACCTATTAGCTTTACGGGTAATTCTTGACTTGTGATCAGAATTCCAGTTGGAATTTTGGATGTTAAGCGATATGGTAGTTAAGCAAGTCATCACAGGATGGAACCCTATTTTGAGACCATTTCTGCCATCATTAATCAATCATATGTTCATTAGATTAATTACACACTTGTTAAATGAATCTGCAAATGTTGGAAGCAGGTAAGGAAGGTCACAAATCTTGTGATGCCAAACATCATAAATGTGAGTCAGTTGCCAGATACCTAGATTATGAACACATGACCATCTCAAGGATGGCTTGTAAGATACTTTTTCCCATACCAGCATAACTTCAAACAATTATTAAGTGAATGGTCATATTTATGGCACAAATCAAACGCTTTCTACAATATGTAAAAAAATTGTAAGTGATAATGTGAGCATTTAATTTCTCCTGATTAATTTGATTTTTTTAATATTTCAATAGTATGCCTTGTCTCTGTATTGCATGTTGCTTTGGGACCATAAATAAATATGCAAAAATGTCCTACCTGCTGCATTAGTCTGCTGCTCCGTTTCTGAGGTTGGTACATGAGCCAAGTATATAAAACTGGATCAATATTAACTGTTAATCCCTGCATGCTGGCCAAAAGCACTGCTCCTACATAAGAACAATTACAAAACAAAAGCAATGAGATTGATACATCAATGCTAAAAACATTTGGAATATCTAATGCTATGTTTAGAGCAGGAGTCTCCAACCTTGGCATCTTTAAGACTTGTGGACTTCAACTCAGCAAAGCTGGCTGAGGAACTTTGGGAAGTCCACAAATCTTAAAGTTGCCAAGGTTGGAGACCTCTGGTTTAGAGGTCAAGGCCAAACCCATTCTTTTGAATGCAGCCTGGTTGCAAAGCATGGGGAACTATATTTCATGCTCTCAAGACAATCAGGCCTGCACAATATCTGAAGTGATTATTTATGTTTTCAAAATACATTAATGTATCTAGAAAAAGTGATTCAGAATAATATAATATGAATCTAGAGAGGAGGGGAGAGAAGGGAAGGGAATGGTACCCAAAGGTTTTACAAATGCATATGCTGTTTCTATCAGGTAATATTCAAACATAATAAAATAACAAACAGGATTAAGAACATCCTATTATTTTTTCAGGATTTACTTTCCTGTATTGTCAAGATTTTGGCAGTTACCCCAATTAAATCATGAGGCTCAAGCCAAACTTCCAAAACTTCAAAGGATTTATTGGGAGTTAACATGTCCAGCAGTGTCAAGTCTGAGACACATAATTCATTGTCGCCCTTGACCCTAGTTTCCCCCCACCCCCTGGGTGTATCATAATTCATATTCTCCAATGAGACACTTCCATAGCAAAGAGCCATCAATCATGTTCTCCAGTTAGATTTTTCTGTGGCAGAAACCTCAGTCACCTAGTTACTATCTCTGAAAAACTATGTATGGAATGCACTTTCGATTTGCAAGCTGCCGCACTGCTCTTTCAAACCCCTTTCCCCCCTCCCTTTCTGTTGGCAACTCTAAAACAATCATATAAATATTTTATGAGTTAACATGTATTTTTAATCATTGATATTGAAGTTCCATGATGGAGTGGCTGCACACTTTAATTTATTTTAACTTTTCAACAAAGATAATTTTAACTTATTTTGACTTTTAAAATTGTAACTGTTTTTATCTTAACCATTGCCCTACTTTTAAACTTTCTGCACGTTTTGCAAGGATAAAATGGAAATAAAAACATTAAGAATAAGAATTATACAAATAGAAATTATTTTAAAGTTTATTTCAGCACTTCTCAATGCTGAAAGGAAAAGCCAAGGTTTGGCACATCTCAACAGTGAAGACTACTCTAGAAACTACTTCAGAACACCAAAGCCACTTCATTGCTTTTATCCATGAGTTATATAAAGTTTCTTTACTTAGCAACCTATGTGTTTCAAAATCCAAACAAATCCAAGAGCTATCAACTCTGTAATGCTGTACAGTGATCTGGAGAGCATTCAATCCTATCACATGGAGACTTCTGCAATACCCTTTTATTGAACTAGATCTCTGCCAATCATAGTGAACAACAGAACTCGGTTTGGTTTGATAGAATATACAGTATTAAGATACAATAGATCATAAATTTCATTTTTTATATTTTTGTAACTTTTTCAGAATTATAACTTTTTCAGAAAATTCTTTTACAGATTGAAAGAGATCCCTTTTTAAAACTGGTGACAAGATACAAATTCAGAATAGAATAACTGAGTTTAAACAACAGGAATTGTTTCCAACATTGCTAAATTAGCAAATTTCTTTTACTTAATCCTAGCTTCCAAAATATATAGTATATATACTATATATATATAGTATATTGTATAGTATATTGTGGAATTTCTGATTCAAATTGATGAAGTTTTGGCTCATAACACACCAGATCTAACTGTGATTGAAAAGAAGAAAAAGTAGATAATTGATGTGGCACTACCAGGTGATAGTAGAATCAAAGAAGATCACAATTGGCCATAGTCCCTGTGGTTATCAGCACATTGAGTGCCATACCAAAAAATCTTGGATGCCACTTAGAAAATCTGTGCATTGGCAAAAATTTCCCTTGTGAATTAGAAAAGGCCACACTGCTTAGATTCACACATTACAACATCCTAGGTTCTTGGAAAGAACTTAATGTCGATGAAGGCCAATACTAGCTAATGAACTGGCAGCTGTGATTCCACATTTTTGTATATATAATAATAATAATTTACAGCTTTAGTTACCTGTAATTCACATTCTGCAACAATACCTCTAATATTATTAAACAATAACATCTGCCAATCCCAGGTCCTTGGGAAAGATTCAATAGCAAGACAAAAATGCCAAATCCAATTTAAACATCTGACTGACTGTGCAACCAACCATAATATGCATTGATCAAAAAAAATAGCTCCTAGCAGGAAAATTAAAAGTTGAGAGGTATTTAATTATAGGGAAAGCATGTGCAATAATGAACATATGTGGTCAGTTTCTAGTACTAACTTAACCATGCAACATTCTAAGAGTACTTTTTTTTTCATGATAGTATCCAAACCAATTTGTTCTACATGTAAGCATTCTGGTATCTAATGTATTTACTATCAATCATCAAACTGAGAAGCATTCAATCTTGTCTCATTTTTACAATAAAAGAAAGGATATTGTTTTGATTTTTTATCACCAAAATCTATTCTATTCATATATTATTAAGTTATCAAAGTTATTGTGATCATTTTCAGTTATAGCTTTAGCTAAAGATACTAAAATATCCATACAATGGCTCAAAATAACACTCATGGATCTTTTACACCTTGAAAGTATTATATCAGAATTGGTTCTTCAGTTTCAAATTTATGTTTCTCTCTTTTTTTTTTGTAAATTTTATTTGAGTTTTCACAAAAAAAATACAAATAAAACATCTTTTTTGAAAGTAGCGTAATCCCAGGTTACATTTCTTCGTGCAGACACAAATTCAATTTCATGCTCATTTTTATGTTTTTATTCCATATCTTATTACTGTTTTACATTTTCTGCATAGCTTCTCCCCTCTTTTAATTTTCTCAATTTTATTTTAATTATCTTGTCTCAATTCAAATCATTGTATTTATATTTTTTGTCTGTCCTGTTTCAATTATCTATTATCTTTTCTCATTAAACAAAGTTTCTCCTGTAGTTACTTATTGGAGTATGACGCCTTTATATCTTTTAAGTTTATCAATTTAACTCTTATTTAGGCTTCAATATATACCCTAAAGTTATAACATTCAATATAATACATAACTTCCATTCGGATTCTGCTTGGTACTTTCTTAAAATACACACTATATTCTTAAAAAAAGAAAAAATTATAAATATATGTAATTAAAACAACAGATTCCATTCCAATTCAATTCTATCATTAATATTAATATTCATTAAAATCTTAACTTCTTTAACATTACTTTTCAATTAAATATCATACTTCTATGGGAACAATTATAAGCTTTCCATAATTAATCCCCCCCTTCACTTATATTTTATAAAACATTAACTAATTAAAATGTTCCCGTTCCTTCCGAATTCAATTTTCTCATTTATTTTATTTCACTTATTTTATTAGCAAACATTTCACTAAATTACACTATTTTATCCCTCATTTTAATCATACATTGTTTCCAATTTTCTAAAATTATTTCTATTACTAATACAATCTTATGTACCTTTACAGAATCCCTTTTTCAGTTAAATTTTCACCCATTATCTCTAAATAGGCCCTGTTTCTCTATATCTTGTTTCTGTCCTTTGTAACTTCTTTTCCTTTCCTTCTTCCCTCTCTTCTTCTCTCTCCCCTTTTTACCCCCTTGTCTCTCTACCTGTATTTCTCTCTTCTGTATTCCCCACTTCTGTTGCTTTCCAGTATTATACTTATTTTTCAAATTATTTTTCTTTTCTTTGGTTGTTTTTTAAGTTCTCTTTCACCCCTTTCCTTTTTCTTCCCCACATAGAATTACTTGTTCATTAAAGATGGCTTTTTCTTTGTCCCAGCCTTCTTGTTTTGCAGACGTTTCTTGTTGTTTCTCATAGCTCCAAATCTCCATTTCTAAAAATTGAAAAACGAAGCCAAAAGAAGCCCTCCCTTCTTGTGCATCTTCTTTATACTTTTTAAGTTCCATTTTCAATTCATCCAAAAGTAGTGCCATTGTATAAATTTTTAAACAACCACCCAATTAATTTTAGTCATTCAAATGCAATAACCAAGAATCCAAAGATCACCAAGTAATCCAAATACACGCAAGCTGTTTCTTTTTGCTCTTTTTTTTCTCACTTTCTCTTCCTGGGGTTCTACTGTTTAGTTACAAAGTTTCAGTTAAAATGTATCTTTTAGAAGTCTTGTTGAAGTTTTACTGTAGATTCTTTTTAATTCCAGGCAGGCTCCTCCCTCTTTCCAGATCCTGCCCTTTTATTCTTTTTCTCTCCCTTCCTGCTTATGAAAAAAAAATTTTAGCGTCCAGAAATCTTTATTATCCCTTTGACATTTTGTTTTATTTTCAGCTTAATTGCCTGTTGATGTCAAAGCGGATTTTTCCGATTTCTTATTTAAGTCTCTTAGTTGTCAGTATAGGGAAAGGGAGAGAAGAAAAAAAAACCCAAACCTTTCCCTTTTCATTTTCCTTTGCTGCTTCCGACTCTTCTTTGGGAGCGATGTTATTTTTTTGTAAGTTTAAATTCCAGGGTAGCTTAGTTGTTGCTTTTGCAATTTAACCCGGTCAGCCAAAACTTTCACTTATCTTCCTCCTGCACATTCTTTTCTGATCGAGTTCTTCTTTGAGGTGGCCATTTCTGACCACCGCTGCAACTGCCTTTGGGAAAGGGAGTAATGGCCAGCTGAGGAGGAGAGATGCGGCTCTCCTCAACCCTGCTGGCAGTCTCCCCTCTCTTCACCACCTCTACAGGGTGGCTTAGCCCCGAAACCAGCCGGCTTGGGGTGCTCCACGATGAGCCCAGACCGAAACCACACACGATCATGGATTTCTGTCTGTCGCCGAAGGAACTCAAACTGGAAGACCTGGTTCAAATTTATGTTTCCATACATGATAATATGTAATTACTACACTCATATCTTACATTTAACTGTTACAATTCATGGAAGCACATACATATGAGTTATTTAAATGCATACACGTATGCTATTTTGTATTGCTGTCAGACAGAAGAATATAGATGCAGCAATTAGATTTTTTATATACGAAATAATTTTATGTTAAACCTCAGCAGGGAGCAGATTCACCTTATGCACCTGCCTAAATCCAATGAAAAAGAGTTTTTTCTTTCCCCGCTCTGAGAGAAATAACTGTTACATTAGTGTAACAGAATAGCCTATTTCCTTTAAGAAAAAAAATACTATTACTGTTAATTTTCCTCCAAAGATTACTCTCAAAGATTTCCTTGCAGAGATGGTAGTATCCCCTATGTTTTAAATAAATATATGAATACATTCCAATCTTTGCTGTTCTTGTTGCTGGAGATAGCATTGGAAGCTGCAGTTCCTCTTGGAAGCAGAAAAGACACTGCTCCCTGCAGGAGGGCTAACAGCTGAATAAAACCAATTATTTTTCCTTGGGTCTGCAAAGGAAAAAGTTCTGAACTCTGATGGAAAAGTTGGGCTCTACACACTTCAGCAGTTCAGGATCAACAACAGGAATAAACATTCAACTTTTGGAAGATTCATATTTTGTTTCAAATAAATTTTGGCAGCGTGAGCGAGTGAATAATAACATCAACAAAATATAGACTTTTAGGCTTCAGATAAAATATAAAAATTAAAGATGCACCCAAGTTTTCAACATCACAGAATATACACATGCATGATAAACTATTTAATCTATATGGATCAGACAATATAAAAACAAATATTATTGGAAAGTCTCTATTGGGCATGAAGAATACCATTCGCAATAGTTATTTGGAAATATATTAGGGGACACAATGTATATATTGCCTATAATACATCTAAGAAGGGAAAGAGAACAACATCTTGGATATCTGTCTTCATACTATTCTTACATTATCCTTTTAAACTTCACATCACACCAATAATCAGGCAATATTCAAATCTATTTTATATTTTGGGAACCTAACTTTAAAAAAAACTTTCCCAAACATACGATATATACAGAATATAGAATATTCTTTATTGATCAAGTGTGAATGGAGACCCAAGGAATTTGTGTCCAATGCATAAGCTCTCAGAATACATACAAACAACAAAGTGATAAATCATAAGCCATAAGAACCAATCATAAATCATAAGATATAAAGAACGAAGTGATAAATCATAACATAGGAGATGGTAATAAGATAGATGAGGAAGTAATAAGATAGATGAGGAGGATAATAGTAATACAACCCTATTACAGGGTAAAATGTTGCCTTACTTTATAAGTAAATATAGCCCTACTACATAGGTAAATGGATACCTATTACATGGGTAAATATCCTTAGGCATAAGACAATGCTGTGGGAATTAGGTGTTTAGCAGACTGATGGAATGGGGGGAAATCTATCTTTGTGTCTAGTTGTTTTAGCATGCAATGCCCTATCGAGGCATTCTGAGGGGAGGAATTGAAACCATATATGGAAGGGTTATGGAAATAGAAGTTATCACAGTGAGTCTACACTGAATCAAAATTGTTAATATCTTACACATTACTGCAAATATTTTCTGTCTTGGATTTCCACTGTTGTAAATATAAAAGAAAACCAATCAAAATTATTAGACGTTCCACTTCCCACCTCAGTTCCTTCAACAGATAAATCTAAATCAGTTGGGTTAATCTTTAGCCATGGCCAATGTGATTCTGGGATTTTCATTTTCAACCTGGAAAACACTAGATTGTCGAAAACTGACTGAAGGAAAACCAGATTATCTCAAGATGAATTGTGTAATTCAATTGACAGAACTAAGGATAGCAACATAATGCGCCTAAAACATACTCCCTGGATGGGAAGGCAAAACTTCATAGGCTTATAGCCCTCTTACATGATAACAAATCAATTTCCCAA